>NW_024412416.1:550434-575342 GCF_014898765.1 Herpailurus yagouaroundi | reverse complement strand
AAACAAATGAGCCATCAGGCTCAAAAGACACGGAGGAAACTTAAATGCATATTACTCAGTGCAAGAAGCCAATCTGAAAAGGCCAACACTCTATGATTCCAACAAAATCGACATTCCGGACACAGCAAGAGCACAGAGAAATTTTAGGCCAGAGAAAATACTCTGGATAATACTCTGCTGGATGTGTGTCATTACACTGTGTCCAGACACACAGAACCCACACCACCAAGAGTGACCCTAACGTAAGCCGTGGACTCTGGGTCATTACAATTAACACAGGCTCATCCTTGGTAAAAGATGTTCCTCTCTGGTGATAATGGGGATGGGGGTACACATGTGTGGGGAAAGGGAGGATGTGTAAAGATCTCTAGCTTCCTCTCAAGTTTACCGTCACCCTAAAGCCTCCCTTAAAAAATTAAGTATTAAAAAAAAAAGACAGGGCGCCTGGGTGGCCGGGTTGAGTGTCTGACCAGCTCAGATCATGATCTGGTGGTTTGTTAGTTCAAGCCCCAGTTCATCCAAGTTTTGGATCCCCTGTCTCCCTCTCTCTGCCCTCCCCGGTTTGTGCTCTCTTTCAAAAATAAATAAAATACCTAAAAACTAAAAATTTAAATAAAAATTAAAAAAAAAAAAGACAACGCAGTTAAAAGCGGACAAAGGATCTGAGCAGAGGTCTTTCCGAAGATCCCCAAGTGGCCCATAGGCACATGAAGCTTCCTGATATTGTTAGTCACCAGGGAAATGCACGTCACAACCACGAGCCCGTACTTCACCGCCACCGACGGCGAGAACCACAGGGAGGGTGACGGGCTCCGGTGAGGATGTGGGGACCACGCCGCAGGTCCTCACATAAACCCAGAGTTCCCAGACGACCCGGCAGTTCCGCTCCGGGTACGTACCCAACAGGGACAACCACACGTCCCCCGTGGACCCGGTGCCCCGGCAGCGCTGCTCACAGCGACCACAAAGAGAAACAGCCCACATGTGCGTCACCAGAAGAGCGGACGCACAGAACGGGGTCTCTCCGAACAACGGAGCGTTTTCCACAATGAAGAGAAACGAAGGGCTAACAGCTGCAGAACACAGACGGACCAGAAAACGTCTGCTCGGTGGAAGCAGCCAGGCAGGCACCAGGTCTCCCACGCGGGAGGCCATTTACACGAAACGTCTAGGACAGGCAAACCCACAGCGACAAAAAGTGAATTAGTGGACACAGGGCCGCGGGGAAACGGGAAGAGGTTGCCAGCGGCTTTCTTTTCGGGGTGACGGAACTGCCCCGTAACTGACCACGGTGACGGCTGTCCAACCGTGAGGACATACTAAAAACCACTGCGCTGTACATTTTAAGTGGGTGAGTTGGACGGTCCAGGAGTTGTATCCCAACAAAGCATTTCTTAAAAACACACACACACACACACACACACACACACACACACACACACACACGAGCCCACCTCCCCTCCCCTCTCCCTCACCCGAGCCCGCGGCCTGGGGCAACCCTGGGGGCCCGGGGAGGGGGCTGGCTCCCCGGGAAGACTGTTGGATGGGCAGCCTGGGGGCCTGGAGACCCCAGACAAGGACTCTTCCCGAGCCGGTCTGTTTC
Source organism: Herpailurus yagouaroundi (assembly GCF_014898765.1). Taxonomy (NCBI): domain Eukaryota; kingdom Metazoa; phylum Chordata; class Mammalia; order Carnivora; family Felidae; genus Herpailurus; species Herpailurus yagouaroundi. The sequence continues at coordinate 573,739 of NW_024412416.1, read as the reverse complement.
TGCAGAACTCGACCATCTGACCTCACAGAGTCAAGCGAATTAAAACACACCACAGGTGTGAAAACATTTGGCACAGTATGAGCCACGTGACAGGCGCTTTCTACAAGCTAGAAAAATAACCAAGTACCTGAAAGGACTTGGACAAAGACCCTCGTAAATGTAAGGCAGCTTTGCAATTTCATATATAAAATTATAACACGTCATCAGAAATAACCCACGTTCAGTTTCATACGTTGCTTTCCAAAGACTCACTTGAGCTCAGTGCCCCACTGTTTGAAAGAGAAATTACTGGAATTGGGGTGCCCTGCGGCTGGCTGGTGAGCTGCTTGCTCCAGCTCTCCGGGGGCGGTTTCCACAGCGAGGACATTTCTGGCTTTTTCTGCAGAGGCATCTGGGTGCGGGTAAATTACATCTGAAAGACAGGCAAACAAACGTCAGTTCCTCAGAGCTCCCACGTGGGACGCGGCATGCTACAGGGCACTCGTAACGTCACCTGCACGACAGGGTGCAGCTTGTGCAGCCGTGGTCACCTAGAGTACTTCCGTGTTTGTCACAGAAAGGCTGTGACATGCCTCAAGGCACCACGTGCCCGGGACAGGAGAGCCAGGGTCCCCTCTGTGGTCCTGCAGATCAGCAAGCTGGCACAGAGCCGTGGCCCAGCACGCTCACCGCAGTGATAAGGAACAACCCCTGGGACAGGCCAGTAGGGTGAAAAAGCAAAGTACAGATCAGTTTACACTACCACTCTCTCCCCGAGAAAACAGGGGAATAGGAGTATCCTGCACACATTTGCTAATATCTGCAATCGTGACCCTGAGACAACAGGTGTGCACCTCCCAGGGGAGCGGCTCACTAAAGTCACAGAAGCACTGATGCTAAATCATGACCAGATTTCAGAATAGCTTTAAAATGGAAGCTTCTGAAGTACTAAAGGTTGAAACAGTACGATGTCTGGGATTTGCTTTAAAATAACTATATTTGGTTATTTACGAAATAATAACATTCAGGGGCACCTGGGTGGCTCAGTCGGTTAAGCGACCGACTTCAGCTCAGGTCACGATCTCACAGTTCGTGAGTTCGAGCCCCACATCAGGCTCTGTGATGACAGCTTGGAGCCTGCTTCGGATTCTGTGTGTGTGTGTCTCTCTCTCTGCCCCTCCCCTGCTCGTGCTCTGTGTCTGTCTCAAAAATAAATAAAAACATTAAAAAAAAAAAAAAAGAAATAATAACATTTGCTTCAAATAACACAAAGTGGGCAGGGCTGTCCACGAACCAGCACAGGTCCAGGAAATATTAATTGTGGGAATTACCCAGTAAACACGGGGATGATATTATAGTATTCTCTCTTTGTGTAAAAATTCCAATAAAAACTTATTTTTTTGAAGAACCTTCTTTTAAACATATATTTACTTTTGAGAAAGAAAGAGGGAGAATCCCAAGCAGGCTCCCCACTGCCAGTGCAGAGCCCTACATGGGGCTCGAACTCACAAACCGTGAGATCATGACCTGAGCCAAGGTCAAGAGTCAGACGCTTAAACGACTGAGCCACCGAGGTGCCCCAATAAAAACTTATTCTAAAGATCTGACAAAAACATACCCGACTACAAATACTCTGTACTCTCCCACACGGCACCCTTCTTTCTGAGAACAGGGCATCGGGGCATGTTTGCAAACAGAAGCGAGCCAGATACAGTTGGCTCTACGCTGCCCTTTCCTGAAGTGCCTGCACACTGCCATTATCAACCGTTCCTCTCCATGAAAGCAAACTCAGAACGGCCTGCTGAACAAGGACGTCGAGGAAAAGGCGGCTTCTGGTCAGAGGAGTGCAGGACCGGAGAGGCTCGGGCCGGGTGTCTGTGGAGCTCACGGAGCACGCGTGCAGGGAACGCGGGGCCGCAGGCCCTGGGCTCTCGCTGTGCAGACGGCTCACTGACTGACCTCGGCAGCCTGAGAAGAGCTCCGAGTGTGACACCAAGAAGGATGGTTGCGTGCCCTTCCAGGGAACGTGGCTCCGGCCCCGAGGGTCAGCACGCAGCTCGAGCAGGGTTCTGAGCAGGCAAAGCGGGAGGGGTGTCGGGAGACAGAAAACACGTGGGCTGGCAACCGCTTACGAGACTCCGGGAAGGCAGCCAGAAGTTGCCAGTGACCACGGATTCCCACCTCTTGGTTCCAAATTACTGCCACATGGCGAATGCCACGTGCTCAGGGTACCTCAGACAAGACCAAGCACCTGCCCCCCACGGGAACCCATCTCAGAAAGAGACACAGAATAACAAGACATCAAGCAGGATGCACTGAGCCCCTGGCCTCCAGGGCCCTACGGTCCCCAAAGACGCATTCCTGAAGGATCTCATCCTAGGCTCCGACCGCTGCCTTCCTCTTCACTCTTTATAGACTGGAGTCCCCCTAAGACTTCACCTGGAAAGAGTTCCAGTAAACAAACAAGTTCAAATACTATTAACCGGGCCCAGTCCCCTGTACCTGCCTCATCTATTAAGACACTGAGCCCAGAGCCAGGGCCGGAGAGAAGGAGCCTGTGCCCTGGAAGACGGACACAGCAGGTGCAGCGACCACAGCTGTGAGAAGGCACCTCTGTTCCTCCAGAGCGGGGGACGCGGAAGCCTGGGCTCCCCTGATGGGGGGGCTTCCACACACGCTCGGGGAGGGCACCACAGGCCGGGCCAGGGGGTGAACACGGCACGCTGCACCCATGTCCACGACGAGCTGGCCGCCTCTCCTTCCTGTGCAGGCTGGGGGATCGAGGAGAACAGCCCCTGTGGGCGCAGAGCACCCCTAGCCCGCACTGGAAACCTTCCCGAGGAGCTCTGGGCCCCGGGGCCCGGCTGGAGCAAAGGGCCGGGGGCCGGAGAGGGCACTGGCAGAACAGACCGACGCTGCAAGTCATTACCGAACGTGAAAAAGAAGCAATTTCCCAGTTTTGGCTACTCTTGTCAGTTTGCCTTGTTTTCAATGTTTAGAAGACAGTAGGAGATTTACTTAATTCAGAGCGAGCGGCTGGCTTTGCGTCCACACGAGTCCTCACATCAGCATTCAGGAACCGCCTCGAGGACACAAACTAGGTCACAGCAGCATTTCCTTGAAGTCCTGAATGGCAGTGAGCGGACCCACCAGCTGGTGCAGGATCCTGCGGCTTCGCTCGGGAGGGACGGTCGGCGCGTTCAGACATTTTCTGTTCCTTTCAGACACTTCCATGCGCCTTCGTGGTGGCCCCGGCTTCCCGGACCTGGAGCCCTGGGCCCATGGGCCACTCGGACGTGTCCTGACAGCGGCCGCCCTCCTCTCCCACTCCTGGCCTGCTGCCCCGTCCTTGAAAGCAGGCAAAGCGATGGGAAAAGGCCATTCCCACAGGTGACGGAGAAGACACTGCAGGAGACACATCTCTGTGGGAGCGGGACAGCGGGGTCTTGGCAGGAAAAGCTTCTTCCCGCGCCATCGAGCGAGTCTTCCAGACTGTGCAGCGGCGGTCGGAAGCCACAGAAAGACCTGAGAGCAGAGCGTCCACCCAGGCACCAATGAGGAGGGGCTCTCAGGGCCCCCGGGGGAGCCGGTCCACACGTCTGGGCTGGCTGCTCCCGCGGCAGACAGAAGTCTCGTGAACAGTAGAGAAGACGGGCCCAGTAACGACTGGGAACCAGATGAACAACAAGTGAATGACAGGTGGATGAAGAGCTGGCACAGGAGGGCCCGGGGGCTCACGCGCCTGCCCTCTGACCTGCGTGTCCTGTCACCTCCCTCTGAGAGACCCCTGAGTCTCGGGGGAGGCCCCACACCCGGCTGATGGCTCCTCTCTCTGGTCTGCACCACCTCCCCTCTCCTGCAAGACGCTCAGACCCCACCCTCGCCAACACCCCCCCCAGCTCACCTCCCCCACCCTCCCCAACAGCCCACCAGCTTACCTCTCCCCCCCACACCCCTCCAGCTCACCTCCCCCCCTTCCCAACACTCACCTCCCACCCTCCACAGTAACACCTCCCAGGTCACCTCCCCCACCCTCCCCAACACCCCCCAGCTCACCTCCCCCCTTCCCACCAACACCCACCCCCCACAATAACACCCCCCGGCTCACCTCACGCACCCTCCCCAACACCCACCTCCCACCCCCCACAGTAACACCCCCCCAGCTCACCTCCCCCCACCCTCCCCAGCCCACCTGCACTCCATCTGCCCGCAGCCCCAAGGAGGCTCCTCCCAGGTACACCTGGAATCCAACCTCCGGCACACTCCCTTTCCCGATCTGATTTGAGAAATCCCCTTTAGAGCAGAAGTCGCAGAGAGCATCCCGTTCACAGACGCGGAAGCGCCGTCAGCCCTCAGTCCTGAGGGCTTTCCCCGCAGGGACAGGCTGCCTCTCAGACACGGCGTGGAGTACCGCGACTTGTGGCATCCTGCGGACGGGATCAGAGAAGCACAGCTGCTGGGGTCACCTCGCGGGGAGGACAGCTTAAGTGAGCACCTGGACCTGGGGTGGCTCCACAGGGCCAGGGGCGCATCGGCGTGCGCCCGGGCCCGTGGCACGGGCTGTGGGGCTCCTCCGAGCCGCTGACGGCTGCCCGCCCCACGAGCCCCCTCCGAGAGGGAAACGTGTGATCCCGTCTGTTCTGCCATTTTCCGCAAAATACGCCCCCGTCCGCAGACGGGCACCCGGGCCGCACACAGTCTGGCATCCCTGCTCGTCTGCCGATCGGTTTACGCGGGATAGAAGCGAGAACGAGCCGGGCGCGCCGCTCACCGCGAGCTCTCAGCTGTTCGTGGGGCCTCCTGCGGGTCCAGCCGCCTCACGCCCCGCGGCCGGGAAGGTCTCCGCAAAGCATTCCTTCGTGCTGAAACTAGGTCTCGGTCACGCGAGCACAGAGACGCGCAGAGCCGTGCCTGAGGCACGGCGCGCTTCCGGAGGCCAGGCCCCGGGGTGGAGGCAGGAGAGGAGACGGATGCAGCCAGGCCGTCCCCTCGTCCCGCAGCCGGGCTGACCTGAAGCTGCAGACCCCAGGCACGAGAACAGACTCTCACCCGGAAGACGAGAGCCCCAGAAAACAAATCTCGGCGATCGCGGGACGGTGCGCGCCGCCTCTCCGAGCTCACCGCGGCCTTCCCTTCCTTACCGACGCCGGTTCTGATCGGGCCACGTGCTCAGCTCCAACACCTGCTTCCCCACCTCGCTTCCGGCCAGGGGAGGCCACGTGGCAGCGTCCCAGCTCCTGAGGCTCGGGCGGAGGGCTCCCTCCTGACACGGGGGCGCACCCCCGCCCCCGAGCAGGAAAGCGGATGCAGTAAGGACGGCGAACGCCGGGCGGCGGTGCCGGGAAGCAGCCCACCGCGAGGCAAACACGTCCCTGTTGGTGAGGTTTCCTGTCGACCGCAGCTGGACGCGATCTGCACCCCAGGCAGCCTGCCATCTGACCCGCGTAACAGAGCTGCAAGGGGGCCTCCCCTCCCCCCCACTCTCCCCGCCGCCCGCCTCTTTCCACCTGCTCTGCCACAGCCCTCACCGTGACCGCTGTGGTTTCCGGGCCGATCCCAGCCCCCCATCCGGCCGACAGGTCCCTTCCTCACTTGGCACGTCTGACCCAATGGCTCACCGTGCTCTTGCTTGTCAAGCCACCGCAGGTCTGGCCCCTGACCGTCCGTCCAGCTTTCTCGGGGCAGGGGGGTGGGGGGGTGGAAACCCTTGCCCCCACTTGGCCTCGGAACCCGGCGCCTGAAACAGCCGCGCCTTCTGCTTCCTGAGGCCAGCCCCGTGCCTCTGAACTGGCCTGGCCTCGCCGGGCCACAGACTCCTCGGAAACACAGACCGTGGCTCCACGGTCCCTAAATGGCAGGTATGCGGCACCGCCCAGAGCACAGGCTGCTGGAGGAGACGGCACCACACTCTCCGTCCCCCAGACGAGGAGACCAAGGCTCCGAAGGATAGACACGCCCAGGGCCCCAGAGCAAGGTCGGCAAACTTCCTGAAGGCCCAGGTAGCAGTACTATCGGCTCATGAGCTGCGTGGTCTTGGCTGCTGATTGATTCTTGTACAAAAGCGCCAAAGGTGATGTGCAGATGAACTGCAGCTCCAGGAAAACACCTCGCGGCAGGAGACCGGACTCAGGCTGTAAACCCTGGAGGCGCAACACGAACCCGGGCTCCGGGGCTTCTCCCACCCGACGGAGCGGCCTCCCGAGATACACCACTGCTTGCCACGGGGAGGTGTCCACGCCCGTGACGCCGCCCCCAGCAGCTCGGGGCCGGGTGGCGCTGGACACCTGGAAATACCCCGGACGGCGGGTGATGAGGCAGAGCGGACAGCGTCATTCCTCGTGCAGATCAGAGTCCCAAACAACGGTGGCTCCAGCGGCATCACATGGCGCCCCGCCCACGCCTGCCATCCCGCCCTCGCACACCCGCCTTCCCCGCCCTCGTGCACTTCATCCTCTGACCAAGCCCTCTCTCTGATGATAGAAAGGCTAAAATACAGCCTCTTCTTGACTTCCCACACAACAAGAGTCTCACAATCGCCCAGCAGTCCAAACTTCCATTATCTTTCCTCAGATGCCCAAATCCAGGTCTGTGATGAGAGTCACATCTACACACGGAACTGCCCTGAGGATGCAGCCTTGACTGCCAGACCCACAGGGAGAGGCGCTCTCGCGCTGCCCCCACGCCCCGCTCGGCCCCCTCTGGCTCCTCAAAGGCAGCGGGGGGGGGCCTCGCGGGCCCCCCCCCCCCCCCCCCCCCGCCCAAGGCCATCCTCAGGCCCCGGCCTAGACTCCGCTTCCACGGAGGGGACCCGCTGTGGGCTCCGTCCCATGCACCCCTGCTACCCACACCTCCCGTCCCACACTTCCCTGACTTTATCTTCACGCAGCGTGACCGGAACGTCGCGAGAGGAGGGACCAGGCCCACCCTGCGTGCCCACCTTGCTGAACAAACAAGCAAACGTCAGAGGCACCGCTTGGCCCCAAACCAAATAAAGAGAACCAGCCGTGGGCTTCAGATGCTTCCTCGGCTCCCCGGCCACAGACGTGGCTCCAAGAAAGGAAGGATTTATGTTACAGACCTACTCCCTCCGGTCTGGCGCCCTGGGTCTGTCAGACCCACTGTGTCCTCAGGACAAAGAACCAGGCGGTGCCTAGCTGGCTCGGTCAGCGGGGCCTGTGACTCTTGATCTCGGGGTTGTGAGTTCAAGCTCCGTGTTAGGTGCACAGATTATAATAAACTTGAACAAAGAAACAGGGGCACAAGGCACTCACGGCACCAGTCCGCCCGCTTCCCTGCAGCGTTTCCAATGCTCATGTGGCATCCAGGCCGAGCTACGGAGCCTCTTCTCATCAAAAGTCCTAGAACGGCGGCTCCCAACACCCCAGCCGACACAGAACTGGGCACTAGACGCAGGGACGTCCCTTCGGTGTCGGCGTCCGTGAGAAGCACGCGCCGGACAGGCATGGCCGACGTTCAGCCGTGCCTCACTGACCGGAGCCGAGCTGCAGAAGACACTGTGGTCGGGGAACACGTGGCAGGCGGGACATCGGGTTTGCAGAGGGAAGACTCGGAGGAGTCCCAGCACCCGTGTCCGAAACGAGGGCCGCGAGGATGCCGGGACCGGCTGCGGCTGGCGGGGGACCGAGCAGGCCCGCGGGCGTCATGAAGCACCGGCCACACGTCTCCGTAGGCGTGAGAAGCGGCCCTCGCTGGCCAGGCTCCGGCGTCGGCGTCTCTGATCGTCAAGACACGCGGGTGCAACGGCCTCGGCGGCCTGCTTCTTCCCGGCGGCCCTCCGCGCCGCGGGGAGACAGGAGCCACGAACACGGCCCACCCACGCTCTCTGCAGGGATGGTCCGCGAGTAACGGCCACCTGCTGTGTTCCGTGAGGGCCTCCGCACCACCAGGCCCGAGAAGACCCTGCAGCCGTAAGTCTGATATTTGAACGTAAAGCCACGTGACCTCCACACTTCGAATCGCCCAGCGTCGTGGAGATGCCACAGACCTAGAATACGGAATCGCATCTAACGGTCACTCTCCCTCAGGGACGTGACGGTGTCACGGGCCAAGCACGTCGAGAACCAAGTGCACACAAACATGGGTGACCTCGGGCCACGAGCACGTCAGCGGGGCAGACACGGGGTCTGGCCCTGCAGTCAGGACGGGGGTCACGGCCCTCAGACCCCCGTCGCCAGTCCGCTCAGGGTGCTGGGCACGGACCTCGCTGAGCCCCGAGGTCGTTATCGGGTGGAACGGGATTCTGCGCGAGGAAGCACGCAGGCGCCAAGAGTGCCATCGGAGGGGTCATCGCCGTTACTTTTGTTCCGGGCTTCTACGCTGTCCTGCCCTGCCCGGTCACACGGCCACGCCCAGGGAAGTGCCACCGGCCCCCCGCCTCTGACTTACCTGAGTTGTCTCTGGCTACCAGACCCTGCGAGAAGTCCCCCGGGGCCGGGGAGGCCCTGCTGTCCCACGTGGCGGCGTCCAGGCCGTTGCAGTACTCCCACCTCTTCTGCTGGAGCTCCTGTAGCCAGTAGGCCATGAGCTGGCGGTTAGGAGCCTACGAGAGGAAGGAGAGAGCGAGTCAAGGCCAACGACGGGACCGAGGGCCGGGACAAACCACGTCCCGCGAGGACAGACGCACACCCTGCCCCCCTCGAGGGGAGCGTCAGGAAGAACAGGCCAAGGACGTCTCCCCGCCAGGGTGAGCGGCTCTGCTCACCCGGCCAGGACACGGCACGAACACCAGGAATCCAGCCCTGATGAGAATCTTCCCACGTCCCAAGGTGACACGACACCCTCCACGGAAGCCTGGAGGACGGCATGGTCCCGCCGCCCTTTCACGCCGCACACACACACGTCCTGTCTCAAGAACTCACACCTCGTGCACGTGTGGCTGCACCCTGGCCGCATCACGTCAAATGACAGTGGTTCCAGCTGATGGCACCTGGAGAGCATACAAATACCTCTGCACGTCCGGGCGGCACGTCCAATGCTAAAACTTTTAACACCAAGGACAGCAAGTGCCAGAAAGGGCACAGGGCAACCGAACCCGGCACAAGCCTCTCTCCCAGCCCCCGCAGACATGGCGAAAGCTGTGCTTGTGCGAGAATGCTCCGATTTAAAGGGAAACATCTGACGGGGGAACAGTCAGTAACCTCGTGAGTATCTCTCACTACATTCCTGGGCAAAAACAAACGTTGAAGTCACATGTTTTCAACGTCTGACTTACTACTCGGGTTACAAAAACCTGGTCGGGAAGGCACCCAAAACCACCTCGAGGCAATGACTGACTGGGGCTCCTTCCCTTTTGGGGCGCCCGGGAGACTCAGCCAGTGAGCATCTAACTCTTGGTTTCAGCTCAGGTCATCGTCTTACAGTTTGTGGGTTTGAGCCCCGCATCGGGCTCTGCACTGTGAAGAACCTGCTTGGGATTCTCTCTCTCCCTCTCTCTGCCTCTCCCTCACTCACGCACCCTCGCTCAAAATAATGAACAAGCAAGCATAAATAAGTAAAGAGGATCCAGAAATCACTGAAAGCACCCCGACTTCGATCCCGTGTGCTGCCATCAGGGAGACAGGAGACTGCGAGGGCCCTGCCGTCAGGCGCTCAGACCAGGGACAAAAGCGCAGGCTGGCAGCCAAGGCGGCCCCGTCAGTCGAAGCACAGCCTCCGTGTTCTCTCTCTGGTCTCCCCGCATGGAGGACTGAACGGAGATCCGACCTGACTCAGCCCAGATTGAATCAGAATCACAAACGAAATCTCTCAGGCGCCCGGGTCCAGTCTGGGTCCGACACGTAACGTCGGTCCCGATCTGCCAGGTCCAGCACAGTGGCCACTGAGCATGCGAAACGCGGCCGGTGCCACACGATCGAAAATATTTTGGACACGGTGGATTAAATAACATATATTAAAGCTACCTCATCTGTATCCGAAAACTTACAAGCATCTGTTACGGCTCGTACCGTATTCATGTTGACAGCACTGGTATAGAGGTAACAGTAAACTCAGTCCGTTTTGAGAGCCAAGGTTGGCAGAAACCCAGGGGGTGGGCAGTGGCCTAGGACTGAAACGCAGGCCAAAGGCAGCAGGTTCCTGAGTGTGGGGCAGCCACCACTGCTCCTCCCAAGGACACTGTGACTTGAGAAGTCTTCTCAGTTCTTTACTTACAGAGATGCCAACACTCTTCAGGGACCACAACAACAGGCCTGGCTCATCTGGCTCACAGATGCCCTTCCTGGGCGGGGCAGCAGGACCCCCAAGTGATGTGGTGTCACAGAACACCCCAGCGAGTCTATCACCAGGAGCTCACCGCTGAGCTCCAGCCCCGCTGGTGACGAACGAGCCAGTCGGTGCTAAAGCCTATCACCACCACATCTGCCAAGCACCCGCCGGCCAGAGGGGTGGGGAGCAGGACTGGGAGAGAGTGGGTATCTGCCCCACACCACCCCCAATTTAAATGCTCTGATCCCAAATTCTAGAGAGCCACACGGGCATTCCAATCATGCTGCAAGGGGCAGAGCCCAGGCTCGGCTCAGCACACAGAAGGTGCCTGCATGAGACATGTGACCACCATCTGTCTGAAGACTCACGGGAACCACACCGAGTCTCCCAGAACACCGGTCTCTGTGACTCCTACACGTCCCTCAAAGCCCAGCACAGACGCTACCTCCAGAGCTCACACCAGCACGCACCCGAGGTGAGCTTCCCACGGAGGCGGGCGCACTCCTTTCGTGTCCCTCGTTAGTCTGCCCTAGCTGCTCCCGCGGGCCTCTGTCCCCAGACCTCCACCAGCCCCAAACCCAGAAGCCCCCACGCCTGAGGGAGCAGGACCCCACCTGTCCCTTCCCCTGGACCCCGGGACGCTCCCCACCAAGCCTGTCTCTGTCCCCAGGGCTCAGAACTGTCCCGCATTAATCGGTCCAAGTGAATTCATTTCAACACGTGCTCACTCAGGGCCCACGCTCCCGGCAGGGGGCGTGCTACTGGGGGAGGGGCAGGTCTCAGGCCTCGTCCCCCAGCCACATTCCCCTACCCCTGGATCCCAGCCCTTCGCTCCCCTGGTAAAGGGTCCCCGCCCATCAAAGCACACCCTCGCCTGCTTGGACTCCGTGACCTTCCTGGAGACCTATCTCGACTTACCCATCCAAACAAAGGAAAAGGGAACGATGCCACGCACACACAGACGTTTGTTCACTCCCTTGACAAATAGTTACCGAGCGCCAACGCGGGCCAAGTGTTGCCGTTCGCACACAACTGGGGGAGACGTGGTCTCCCGAGACACTCCCAGTGAGCTGTCTCCTTTACAGCGGCGACAACCAGCTAGAGTCAGATTCACAATTACAATCAAACTACGAAATACCTGGTTGAAGAAATCCTCATGCATCACAGAAACTTCCCAAAAATCCGGTCAAAATTCTAAAGGAGCTCTTCAAAGCACAGCACAGAAATTCTGAAATTCATCTGCAGTTTAACCTACAAGATTCTGAACAAAAAACACAAGGCCCGGGGCTGTGCCCTAAGAGGCTGGGAGGCGCGTGACAAAGGCCCGCGCGGCCAGCATATCGAACACAGAGCAGATACCAAATGTCGCACTTCAAGGAAAATCAGCAGGGAAAAGACCTTAGATATTGAGCGATGGCATCAGGACAACCGGTTAAAAGTTTGGAAGAGAAGAAAATGGATTCAAATTTGATTCACGATTTGAATGTACAACAAAAGTCATTTAAGTCACCAGGAAATGCCTAAAGGATTAAAATCAAGTTTGTCTCTGCCTCTGGCGACAGGAACCTCGTAGATGGAAGGGCTGACTTGGCTCGGCCGAGCGTCGGCAAGAATTCGGGGGAAGGTTCCCGCCGAGCCGTGAGCCGTGAACCGCGCCCCCGAAGCGCCCGGGAGGCCCCGAGGGCCCTGCGCGCCAGGGAAGAGCCCCGGACTGCGAGCCACAGGGACAGACGGACGCCCGGGCGGAGCGCGTCACGGGGCCGATTCCTGTCCAGGCAACAAAAGAGCCGTGGCTACTGCAACATGCCCGTAATCCTGGACGGCAGAGACCTTTCTAGTCCCGAGAAGGCCTGCAGAGGAAACGTCTACGCATCCCCTCCCCCACTCATGCTCTCTCTCTCAAAAATAAACATTTTAAAAAAACAGCGTCCTTTAGACTTTCATTTTTTTTAACATGAAATTTGTCAAATTGGTTTCCATACAACACCCAGTGCTCATCCCAACTGGTGTCCTCCTCAATGCCCATCACCCACCCCCCCCTCCCTCCCACCCCCCATCGACCCTCAGATTGTTCTCAGTTTTCAAGAGTCTCTGACGGTTTGGCTCCCTCCCTCCCTTTTTTCCCCTTCCCCTCCCCCACGGTCTTCTGTTAAGTTTCTCAGGATCCACATAAGAGTGAAAACATACGGTATCTGTCTTTCTAGACTTTTATTTCAAGGAATAGTAACATCCGCATTTGCTACGCAAAATGTGGGAAAGGAGGAAAAAGAGGGAAACGAACTTGACCTTGCGGGGTGCGTCCTCTCACGCGCTCCTCGTGCGTAAACACACGCCGGAAGAACACGTTGGGCCTCTACGTGACGTGCACGTGGGCGAGGGGGGAGGGGGGAGGGGGGTGCGCTGTCACGTGAGCACGGGCCACGTGCCAGACGTCAACCTGAACGCTGGGCACAGGCGGCCAGGGCGGTATCACCCGCTGAGCCCGGGCTCGCGCACGGTGCCTGGAGCTTCACTGTCCGTCCACCCCCCACCCCCTCCCACCCCCGTGCCGCGTGCTGTTAGGCAACGTGTGCAACCGGCCGGCGGGTGGGACGGGAAGGGAGGAACCGACCTGCTGAGCCGGCTCTGAGGGTCACAGGAGGTCGCGCATGTCTGGCTCAGAAAGGGGCCCCACAAGCAGCTCCCTGGGCAGCCACGACCCGCGTCCCCTCCGCCACCCAAGACCTCGCTGGCTGGCTCCGCCAGAGCTCCAGCCCGCGTCTGTCCCTCGTCTATCCCTCGAAGAGGAGGAGGACGACCGCGCCCATCTCCGCATCTCCCCGCGGCACCTCCCGAATACTGACACGGTGCACGTAAAATCCGGAGCGGTCCGCGCCAAAGGTAGCTTCCGTGCCAGGGGCGACACAGAGCAGGGTCCCAGGGAGCACGGCCGTCGGTCCGCAGGGTCCACTGGACGCTCTCAGCCACGACTCTGAGCTGAGCACGCGACTTGCGGACCCACTGCGGGGAACGACGGGAGCGCCATGCGCGACGCACGAGGCACAGAAGACAGAAGCCGCTCTCCAGCCTGAGGGTGTCGCCAGCTCTCCAAGGTCAAGATCTATCCAGCTCCCGGCTCGCGCTCCCTGGCATTCTCCTGGCTCATCCGCCTCGGCCCCCCGCGGCAGCAGCGTGCCCCAAAGCCTCTTCTCACGCCCGCCGGGTGAGGTCACCCGCACCCCAAGCTTCAAGGCTCTGATGGCTTCCGCGGGTCGTGCAGTGCGCACGCTAACCGGCCCACGCCTCACCCCGCTCCGCGGAACGGCAGCCCTCCCCGCACCACACGCAAGCAGAGCCCAAGTCGGCTTCCACAGCCCGCGCTCCGCCTGCCCCGCCAACCACCTGCGAACTCCGATGCACGCCTCAAGCCCCGGTCCAGACGTCCCACCTGCCGTCCTTGGCAGGACCGGTCTTGTCCCATGTGACGACACAGCATGTCGGTCGGGCGCTCAGAGTGCAGACCCTGGGCTCCTCCCCAGAAGGTCTGGGCCCACCCACGTCTGCAGGGCGGGAAGAATCGGCGTGATCACCAGTCTCCGAAGAGTCTCCGAAGAGCCACGGAAAGGAGGGTGCGCAGAGGGACGGACCCGGTCTGCACCCCTCCGGCCACGTTGCTTAAAAGGACACGATGTCTGCTTGTCACGAGGGAATCTTGTTTCTTACGTCTGGAAAAGGCCTAGATCCCCAAGGCGCATCTAAGGTAATTCTTCCATAAGGAATAAAAAGCACAAGAATACTGTAAGTGGTCTGATGATACAAGACTCAGAGGAAAAACAGACGACAACCCAAATCTGATAAATAACTTTCAGTTCCAGGTTTTCTTCTGAATGTTTCGAAATCACGAGCCTGGCCAGGATCTCAGGAGATCTGGCCCCGTACCAATGAAACAGATGTAGTTGTTCCCTGGGAGGGTGCCGAAGCCTGAGTCCACGCCAGTGGCAGACACGGAGAAGGGCGTCCGTGCGGGCCCTCCGGCCCCCGGAAAGCGGACGCGTCTGCACCGACCTTCATCCTCTGGCGGGTGCCACGAGCACACACCTCCTACCTTTTCAAACTGCTAACTCGAAATGAGCATTTTCATGTTAGCTATGAAAAAAATTACATGAGTTGTGGTCTCCATCCTGTTCAAAGGCTGGGCAAGAACCCAGACCCCACCTCCCACCCACTCGGGGACACAGACACCAGAGGGGTTCCCCCTTCACCGCTCAAGCACCCTCTTTCAAAGAGCAAATCCCCTGAGACAGACCCACCTGTCAGCTGACATCTTTCCAGCTTCAGCGATGTCCCAGAGATGAGCAACCGAGGGCAAGGGTCAGGGAAGGAGGGCCCAGACAAGGAACGCGGCAAAGCAAATGCACGCTCACAGATGAGGCGGCACCACAGATAAGGGACCGTGGGGGGCCGGGCCAGGTGACGGACTTCGCCAAGAAAAGGGCAAGGCCACTCTCTGGGTCTGCCCTCCCCGCAGGAAGTACGGAAGCCCGCCAAGGCGCTTTCTGTTTCAGAGAGAAAGGGGCACGTGGCCTCCGAGTGGCCACAGGGCTGCATTCCTGTGGCTCCCTATCAGCTCTGCTGTTGCACAATCAGGGAGAGCCAGGGTTTTATGGACTCAGGAGAAATGCAGACTGGAGCCACAGCCAGCAGCCCGTGGACAGCCCGCTGTTCCGGCTTCAGTTTTTAACTTAAAAGTAGGACACGGGAGGGGCACAGGAGTGGTTCAGTCGGTTAAGCGTCGGACTCTTTTTTATAAAATTTGTTTTTAATGGTTATTTTTTTTTGAGAGAGAGACAGCAGAGCATGAGCAGGGGAGGGGCGGAGACAGAGGAAGACAGAATCCAAAGCAGGCTCCAGGCTCCGAGCCGTCAGCACCGAGCCCAACGCGGGGCTCGAACTCACGGACTGCGGGATCGTGACCCGAGCTGAAGTCAAACGCTCAACCGACCGAGCCACCCAGGCGCCGCAAGAGCCAGACTCTTGATCTCACTGTTCTTGGGATCAAGCCCCGCATCTGGTTCTGTCCTGACAGCACAGAGCCTGCTGGGGATTCTCTCTCTCCCCCTCCCCACGCTCTCTCTCAAAATAAATAAACTTAAAAAAAAAAAAATAGGACACAGGAATGAATGACTTAATATGAAGTTTTAGGAACTGGGGCTTGGGAAGGGGAGGCTCAGGCCCCACACACCAGAGACCCGGGGGGGCCAGGGGAACGTGGCACCAGAGATCCTACCCTTTAAGCAAGTTTGCGAGCCATCTGGGAGGCATGATGATTTCTAACGGTCTTCTGGGCAGAGCTGGTGTCTCAGGAAAGTGTTGGGTGGCTCCCCTAGGCCACTCTGTTACTCACCCTTTGCTGGGTGAGAATCTGGGGGCTCTACAAGTCCTTATGAGCTCCTCAGTGGAGTCGATCACTAAACCGCACCCCCCAGAAATACCCCCAGGACGCTGGGCAGCACTACTGGCCCAGGAGACACAAACCTCAGGGCCTGGGGGAATTGGGGCGGGGTGCCAGGCCCCAAACCACTGCTCGTAGAAACTCAGAATGCAAAGCAGATGTGCAGGCAGAAACCACAGGGCGTCAACCTGAGGGTAAGGGGCTCACGCCTCACTGGTCTCCGTCCACACAACTGCTTCCAGTCGCACAGAAAACCATCAGCAGCCCGGCCCCTCTGGACTTCACAGCCAGGGGGAAGGCTCAGTCACGATCCGGAGGACGGCAGTGGTTCCCGAAGAGAGGTCCCCAGAGCTGCAGCGGGAGGGCCGGGGTGACGGATAAACATGCGGATTCCCGAGGTGCACTCCGGCCTACCAACCGAGTCAGGATCCCCGGGGCATGACCGACAGTGTGCAGAAACAGGATCTCAGGAGGCTCCTTTCCTACATGCAGTTTGAGAACCACGGTTCCGAAAAAGATGGTTCCTTTAAACAGCAGATTTGAAAGAAAGACCACCGGGACAGGGTCTGCGGGGGCGCCGGGCACGGCTCCCAGGCAGCAGAGGTCTGTCCCCCTCTGGCACACGCCTCGTCCCGGCCGGGAGACACCACTGCCTCACTCACGGCTAAGGCAGCCCCATGGGGAAGCTTATCGTCCACACCGTCCATTTCCAAATCTCCCGTGGCTAATCCTCTTAAGCCTAGGCTGCAGCACGGATTGGGTACGGGGCGGTTCAGGTGTCTGTGCACCACCCGCTACACGTGAGCCTAACTTCCTACCGATGGATTAAAGTCGAAATACGAAGCAAGTGCCACAAACTGCTAGGTTTAGATGATGACACATCCCTCGTGTGTCTGGGGAAGACTCTAGCGCCCAAGCGGCTGCCGCCCCGCTACGGGACCCCAATCCCTCACTCAGCCCTCAGGGTCAGGGCACGCTGCCCTCTGAGGGCCCGAGCAATCCTGACTCGGGGATAAATGACCCTTAGAGCAAAAGCACGTCATGACTTCCTCCGACCCACAGAGCCACTGAGGACAATGCCCCAATCACACCTCAGAACAGGACAGGACAAGCTCCCCGAGGCCGGAGACAGCGCCTGACTCTCACCAGGCGCCCATCACGGCCTCGCTCGACAAGATCCGTTAGGCGAAAGGCTGACTGACCGCGTCACTCCTGGGAAGTCAGGCCACCTTGTCTGCAAGCACAGTCTTTCCTCGGACATCACAGAGCTGAAGGGACAGGAAAATCGGGCCCACTGCCTACAAATAATTCCTATAATGCAAGGTGAACACCTCTGACGGCACAGCCTTGCCCACCCCCATCCACCACCAGGCCTGCCATCCGACACTCAGACCCGTTCTGAGGGGCGGACCGAGCGCACACGGAGCACTGCTCCCTTCTGGGGGGCCTGGGAAGGGCCAGAAGTCTGAAGGACTCGGCTCCGGACCCCTCCCCACCAGATTCCGGTTCTCCCACAAAATCAGCCTGGGAAAGATAAGCAAATGACTGGGAACACGTCCCGCTGGCCCAAGAGGAGCTCCGTCTGTGAGCAGCTACGCAATCGTACCAAAACCCAACCACTCCCCGGCCGACCTCCTGCGGGGAGCCCTCGATGACCGTCACAAGGTCTCCCCAGTGCCGCAGTATTCACAGGATTATCACACGGACCACAGACGTCTGGCTCCGGACCACATGCAAATCGGTCCTGCACATACAGGACCCCTCCTGTTCGTTTACTCTGGGAAGATGCCACCCCCGCCCCCCAGAATCAAGACACTGGCAGGCATCCCACCTTCACGCCCAGCGCTGAATCCTGCAGCCAAACATGGCTTCTCTGCGAAGGTTTTCCAAAGGCATCAGGTGCTGGACTATTTTTCAAGTCCCGATACTATAGTTTCTTAAATGCATGGAAAAACTATTGCCACATCTGCAGGAAAAGCATAACCTTACAGCACAGCAGATGCTCTCGAGGCACTCGCTGATGACCACACAGACACTGCGACAGGAGCATCCGGTCACACTGAGCGTCTGTGACACGCCTGCCACTCCCCTGAATGCTGGGGAGGCAGTGCTCCCAGACAGTCTCTGCCCGCGGCCACGTACCCTGGTAGGACACAGCATCGGCGCTCCAATACCCGAACGGGACTGGACCCACCTCCAGGAGCGACAGCACCGAATCTCTGTCTGCTCAGGGTTTCCGGAGCGGCCTGGTGAGCTACAGCTTATCTGGGAAATTGTGGGATCCGCAGGCTCCCCAGGGATGGTCCTGGCCTCTTCCCACCCAGAGGGCCTCTCACGTCACCGACCGCTGCAGGCCGAGTATTTAGGGGCTTAGGGGGCGCAAGTTAGAAGCGTCGCCATCCACACTGCGCTCACTCTGTGACAGCTGAGGACTGGACCTCGGGGATGTAGGCAGACACCCACCCCGGTGTCACCCAGACCCTACCGCATAAACCTCTAAGAGAAATGATGGTTCCGAATTAAGCCCCCCTTCGAGAGTCATTTCTACAATAACAGGGTTCTTTGCTTTCCTTGGAGGAATTTCACTCTGAAACCCAGCGGCTGATGGGTAAAGGCGCCCGAACAAGGACACCTGTCCGCCCCTCCGAAGCCTTCGTGAGCTGGCACTTGGTGTCCACACCTCAACCCCGGACGCGTTCGGCCCTCCTCTTCTCGGGGAAACGGCCACGTCCAAAGGGGAAGGAAAGTGGTAACATGCATACGAGCAGAAGTGAAACAGGAGAGAATTTGGTGAAGGTGGATTTGGGAATGTTCTAGCAAAGGCAGTCCACCGGGTGGGGCAGCTTCCCAGACCCCGCTGCCCCCGGAATGCGGTGCTTAAGAAGCACAGGGCAACCATATCTCCAGTCTCACAATTCAAACCTTCCTGCCAGCGTGGGACATAAACGCTTCAACCCTTACTACGCAGACTAGATAATCGTCCAACGTTCCTAGATGAAAATATCAGACACGACCCAACCACCAGTGTAGAAGAGGAAAAAACAAGGTTGAACTCCTGCTGAAAACTGCTGGTTCCTGTGGCCTCGGCCCCAAAGGCCTCCCCTGCCAAAAGCTGTGCCCCCCCATCTCCCTGGCTGACACCTGGCCCTCGTTGGCATTCCCCCGTCATTCCCTTCCCCCTCCACCCCTGCAAGTCTTTCCCAGAGGCCCCCCCCCACACACACACACTGGGACCCCTGTCCCCTCCACAGTGTGCAGCACTGGTTGGTGTTATCCGTATCTCCCCACACTCCAGAAAGCCCCACAAGGACAGGACTTGTTTTGTTCAGCTGAGCCCCCAGGGCCTAAGCAGAGGGAACGAGTGAGCGGACGAGAAGTGCCCCAGGCCCTCCTAAAACAGGAGGTTCAAGCAACCCCGGCCCAGGGCCTCCCCCAGCCCACCGCCTATTTTCATACACCTATGAGCCGGGAATGGTTTTTACACTTTTAAATGGTTGGGGGAAAAAGACGAACATATTTTGTGACGTGAAAATCACATGAAATTCAAATCTCAGTCCACAGATAAAAATGATAGAAATGCTGCCACGCTCGCTTTCTGGTTGTTTCTGTCCCATGAGAGCGGAGCAGTCAGAGAAACAGCACGGTTACGAGACCTAAAATATTTACTCTGTGGCCTTGTCGTTAAAACCTTCCCCCTCCAACTACACCAGCTCCTCAGAGTCCAGCCACGGACGTGAAACACAACAGACCGAAAATCGGGACCAGCCGGAATCGGGGTGAAGCTCTCTGAAGAGCGGACGCCTGTTGTATTCGTGGGTGCTGCACGCCAGGACAGTCAGCTCGCCTGAGGGGTCTGGCTCACCCTTCTAGAGGGCCGAGGCCTGCCCCCAAACCAGAAGGTGATCCCCCTTCTATGCTTTCACTCCACAGACGTCTGCCTGGGCACCTACTCTGCGGGCAGTGTCCGCGAGGTGAGGATACAAACATCAGGAAATGGGGTGCAGGCCACGCCGTGGATGATGGATCAGAGGAAGCCACGGTGACATCACACGATGACACAGCACCTGCTTCTTAGGAGCTTATTAACTGGGAGACCGAGACGAACCCATGAGAAGTCAGGTCTTGATAAAACAGCTAAATGACACTTGAAGACCGCCAAGTGGACCTCTAGGGCCCGACAGCCGAGCAGAACTATTCAGCCCAGAAGGCCGGTTCAGCGCCTCCATTCTGTGTGGGACACACCAGGCTCCCCCGAGCTAACACATGCCTGTCATTAAGCTGCAAGGGGTTTCAACACCAGAGAAATGTGCATCCTTCCCACAAAAGTGCGCATGCCTGTGTAGTTGCGCGTGATTCAGAAACCGACACCATGTCCGTTTGAGCACCAAATAGCTCCAAGAAAGGGGCCCAGGGAGGGGATGCATCTGCTGACAGTCTGGTGATGCCCGGAGCGCCCCAGGCTGCAGAGACCTGGCGGAGGAGAGGGGCTCCTGCTCTGTTTTACCCGCAGTCAGTCCTCCCTGCGCGCCAGCTCGCTCCACAACTGTCCCCTGCACCGGGGAGAAGCCTCCAGCACACCAGACTCGCCGGCCCCAGAAGCATCGGCCTCTGCCTGACCACTGTACCAACTTCCAAGTGCAGAATGTTCCCGGTGCCTTTTTACTACATGAAAAAGGCAGAAATCAAATGCAGTAAAGGGAAAACCACTACACCTTATCTAATCCCAAACCACTGGTATTCAAAGTCAAAGAAGGTACACTTGTCAGAACAGATAACACAATTAGATATTCTGCATTTTGAACACTCAACTATTCCCGGAGCCTCTACTTTCAAAGAGGGTCTGAGTCTAGCTTCCAATCTCAGGCAAATCACAGCCCCTCTCTGGCCTCCATTCCTTGTAAAATCTGTAAAATAAGGCGCTGGATCAGATCCCTGAATTCAGGAATAGAGAAGTTTAGCAAGAAATTCCAGTATCAGCTTTCATTAAGACTCAAGCAGTAAAACGTTCTGAAAAAGCCAGCGAAACCACAGCTTTGCCAGAGAGGGCTGACAGATGCTTTAAAACAAGAAACACATGATAACACAGTACACAGACTGCTGATTTTTCTTTTCCTCAACTCATCCGTCAAAAGAAATGGTATCTGCAAAATGATACCCAACCAGCCGAAGCCAAAGCCTCCTCACTAACCTGAGGCTCCCCTCTGCAAGTCAGAGGCTCCCCCGTGGCCGAGGACCCTGAAACGAAGCGTCAGCACTTACAGGAATCAGTTCTCGGACCTGAAAAGTGGGAGGAACATAAATTACTGATTTCCACTTTTACCACCACAGAAGTTTTACGCCCGCAGCTCAAAAGTTATCACTATACGCTAAAATTCCTCCTCCAAGTGAGCCCCTACTCTGGAACCCGGCCTTGCCTGTGTCTCCGTTCCCACGGTTTTTGTAAGGCAGACCCTCAGCTTTACAGATTCGTCCCAGTCGGTGATCCACATGAAATCCACATTAAAACTCATTTCCTTCTTTAAAATACTCTGCATGCACACAAAGGTGGACAGAATACCGTAAGAAGCACGCTGCACCCACCACCCGTCCCAGACGTGAACACGGCAAGGGGTAAACTCCATCCTGAGTCCGGGGCTCGTCACCCCACGCGGCTCCCCACTCAGCACACAGACATCTGCGTGACCTTTCTAACCGGTCCGTAAATGGTACCGTGTGTGTGCAACCATTCCGTAACCTTTTCTTGCTCAGTTTTACGAGCCAAGCGTGTCGACAGCTGTTTCTTTACGTTCACTGCTGCATAATGCTCTGTTACATGACCATACCATGTACTTGGCCACGGACACTGCTTGTTTCACGTGGCTGCCGCGTGGCGCCCGCTCTGCGCCAGCCATTTCCCACGACATTTCCTGGACGCTCACAACTCGAGGAAGGGGAGACTGAAAAGGACACTGGGACAGACGGGTGGCGTAAGCCGCCCAGCACAAGCGCACGGCAGACCCGGGCGAGTTCCAGACCACTCACCTCTCCCACCACAGTCTTCAGGCTCAACCTCAAAGCCCCACTCAGGTCCACACCAACTTTATTCGCATTTTTCTAAACGACAAACCTCATAGAGGACTCGGAAGTCCTCTAAGACAATCTGAAAGAGGATGCTCTATTTCGTTCTTCAACAAACAATCCCACAGTAAATGCATCTGACGCAGGGCGGTCCACACGCAGTGAGGACAAGCCTTTCTCTGGCACAAGTCCGGGTGCTCCTGGAGTCATTCCCAAGTTTATACAAACGGTTTCTAAGTCAGCCTGAGCTGAACTGCAGCCCTGCCTGGCTTCCTCTGGAGGAACAGGCCGTCTGCACCCACTTGGAGCGGTGTGGAAGGGCCTGGAAGAACCCAGGACGCAGAGTCTGCTTGAACCGCAACAGCTGAGCTGCGGCGGCTCTGAGAATGGCTCCAGCTCCAGCTCCAGCTGCTGCCGGCTCGGCTCGGAGGTCCGGCAACAGCTGTGCGCTCACCAGGCCCAGGGACTCCGCAAGGCCCCCGCCGCTCTGCACTTGGCCGGGGCCCGCGCAGCCCTGCTGCTCCGCGACACGGAAGACGGTTGAGGGTGGGGGCGGGGGGGGGGGGGGGGGGGGCCGAGGCCAGGAAGGAGATGCGGACTTCGGCAGGAGGGCCCCCGGGACCTGAGGGCGGGGAGGCCCGTGTGTCTCCCACCCCGTCTCGGCTACAAGATTAAGGAAGCCTTGCTCGGGCGGACCCGGTTAAAGCAACCCCTTCCCACCTCTCCCAAGAAAACAGGCTCCGCCACTTTCGGGCTGTGCGACCCCGACAGAGCGCCCCTGCCCGCCAGGAGGGGCTGCAGTGAGTGACCTCTAAGGGCCCCGCCGCCCCCGACTGTGTGCAGCGCGAGGGCAACCGGCGGATCCCACTCAACCCCACGCCCCACGAGGGAGACGACGCACCGTTACCCCCACGTTACAAAAGAGGCAGCGGAGGCACAAAGGGGTCGTAACCCAGGCCAGTCAAAGGAGCCCTCAGTCGCGAACTCCCGGGAGGGCGCGGGGAGCCCAAGAGAGCGGCGGGGGCGAAGGACGGGTCCGGGCACTGCGCAGCCCGCAGCCCCAAGCCCGGGTCCGCTGGGCCCCGGGGCAGGCGGGGAAGGGAGGGACGTGGGCGCCAGGGGCGGGGAGGGCCGGGGACGCCCGGGACGGGGGCGGTAGGGGAGGGGACTCCAGGGACGGGCGGGCGTAGGGGAGGGACGGGGGCGCCCGCGCCGGGGTCGCCAGGGAGGGACGGGGACGCCGGGGGCGGGGGGCCGGGAAGCGACCGGAGGGGCGGAGGCGCGCTCCCACCTTGAGCACCGTGACGGCGCCCGCGCTGTGCACCTGGAAGTGCGCGGGCGGCTCGGCGCCGGGTTCGGCCGCGTCGTCGGGGCCCTGGTAGCTGAAGCAGGCGTCCGCGATGTCTAGGTGGCCGAGGGGCAGCGCGTCCTGCGGGCTCTTGAAGTAATAGAGGTAGCAGCGGCGCGCGTCGAACACGAACCAACGGCTGCGGTAGCCGCGCAGCGGGCCCTTGCCCGACAGCTTCTGCAGGTAGCCGCACAGCCGCGCCGGCCCCGCCGCCGCGCCCTCCCGCTCCTCCTCCTCGGCCCGCGCCCCGGGCCCCGGCATCGCCG
>NW_024412416.1:524766-550034 GCF_014898765.1 Herpailurus yagouaroundi | reverse complement strand
TGTAGTTCGCCGCCCCCGCCGCCCCCGCCGACTCCGTCCCGGCCCCAGCGAGCGTGGCGGTCCCCGACCCGGCCCTGTGGGGAGCTCGCGTCTTGCGCGGGGGCACGAGGGCCGCGGCACCTGCCCCGGGCCGCCTGTGCGCGCCATTCGCCCGGGGCCCGCAGCACCTGCGGGAGGGGCCGGGGTGCGGGGAGGCGGCCGACGGCGGGAGTTGGGGGGGGGGGGGGCCGTGCCTGGGGAACGGTCGCGGAGGGCGGGGCGGCCCGGCAGAGGCCACGACCGTGCAGACCGGCCGCCGCCAGAAGAGAGGAAGCGTGAGAAACGACGAGACCCTGCCGGTGGCGACAACGTGGACCCAAGGCCCTCGTGTACAAACTGAAAAACACACAGAGACACAACGTCGGAGCAGAGAAGAATCTGGCGCTCGCCGGAGGGGGGCGGGGATGGGGGTGTCCAGGCTTCCAGGTGCAGCTCAGGGAACAGTCGGTGCTGATGTAGCAGCGACACCGGCGGGTCACTGTCGTGCACCTGAGACCAGTGGAGCACGTGTGCCAAGTGCACTTCCGCTGAAAGAAGAAGGTAATAGCCGAGTTTCTGAAAGAGCCAACTCAAAGCAAATACCGCGCCGTCTTCCTTCCGCGTTTTTTTACACAGGTCCGTTAACAGACTCAGTAAAAGGCGGAAAGCTGAGCCTTCTGAGATGGGCAGGGCACCACCAGTTTCCGGGAAGAGAGAGCTCAGCCAGCCAGACATGCCCCCTACCTTCACTGTCGCGGGACATAGCTTTGGTGGGCGCCCCCCGCCCCCACCCCAAGGATCTGCCCGGCGTGGCCCCCACCTTCATGCCCTGGGTTCTCTTTGAGCACAAAACACAGGTGTTGAGGGTGATCTCTGGAGCCAGACTGATGGGATCCGTCTTCTAGCTCTGCTACTAACCAGAGGTGTGACCTTGGGCAAGTTACTTAACCTCTCTGAGTCTCAGCTTCTTCACCCAAGGAATGGGGATAATACAGTTCGTAGTACTGTCCTTGTGAGGGTTACAGGAGAAATGCACAGCAAAGTGCTCAGCACGTGCCTAGCACATAGTAGGCCCTCCATAGGTCCCAGCTGTCATTACTATCATTGTATAGTGAACACGACTGTCCTAAGCAGCGTCTGAGAGGGCAGTCCTGCAGCAGACCAGCCAGCATGGGGGAGGCGAGAGCAGGAGTGGGATGGGCCACACTGTGGAGTCGGGGAACCAAGTTCCATCTGGGCTTCGCCCTATGGGTGAGAGGGGCAGTGACTAATGGGCTTGCAGGGTGAGGCGGCAGTGTGGGACGCGACCGGGAAATCCTATGGGAAAGGGACCAGCTGGGAGTGCTGGATCCTACTAGATCCGCGTGGCTGCAGGCGGCACAGGGAAGAGCAGGGGACAGCCACTGTCCTCAGCCCCGTGGGCCAATTCTGCAAATGTGGGGCGGCCGTGGCCTGTGGCAGAGACAGAGTTCTGCGAAGCATGAGGAAGGCCCCCTCCCCGGAACAGGGCTGAGCTCCCAGGAACAGGGCTGAGCCCCCAGCCGGACAGACGGGACCCGACCCGGGTCGGCCTCTGTGACCCGCCAAGCGTGACCGTCCCGCACCAGAGCCTCCACTCCCTCCCACGTCACCCGTGGGGGAGCAGTGGTGCCCTGTTCCTTGTGCGGGGCCACACCCCACACTGCAGCGAACATGTTCAAATGCCCCACGTCCTATGATAAACTTTGCTCTGAAAACCTTTGAAGGAATTTTTATAATTGTGATCTTGATGTTGTCTGACCGTGAGGAATCCATTTTAGTTTATGTTTGACGAACAATTTCTTGGCGACGGTGGTGTCTGTGTGGGCACCCTGGCGAGTGAGAGAAATCCAGCCTACACATGGTTGAACCCGGGGCTCAAACTCACGACCCCAAGATCAACAATGGCTCGCTCCACCGGCCAAGCCGACCAGGCGCCCCAGGAGTGACGTTTTTATGGTTACTGTGATGCTGACATAATGTAACGCTTTGTAGACATCTAATGAAGTGTTTATTAATTTGGATTTTGCTCCTCTTGGGTTTTGGAGCTCGGGTATATTTGTCCTCGGCTACAGACACTTCGTGGGCCCCTTGAAAGCCACAGAGCCAGGCACCGGGCCTGCAGAGTCTAGGGAGCGAAGTGCCCTGTCCAGGCCCAGAATGTGGCCCTGTGCGGGGAGTGGGGAGTGCTCAGCCTCACCCCGAATCCCCTTGAGGGGCCAAGTGGCCACAACATCTCAGCAGAGTCCCTGGGGAAGTGGCCGGAGCCTCCAGGACCAACCCCAACACGCTCTCGACGCCCCCCCCCCCCCCCCAGACCTCTCCCAGGCCACTGGCCCTGCACACTGTCTCACGGCCGCTCTCCCGTGCTGCTTTTCCACGAACAAACCCCGCGTTGTGTCAGGCCTCGTTCCTCAGGGCCTCAAGATGAAGGGCTGCAGGATGGAGCCCCTCCCGCGTCCTGCGGCACCTCCCCCACCCTCCACGTGCACAGTTTTTACAGTTTATGTAAAATGCTGAACCAGACCCTCCCCCCTCCGAAGGCCTTCCTACATGGAGACTCTGGGGCCAGTTCCCTTCTTTTCTAACCAGCACCCCCCTCCACCCCCTGCCTCTGCTGGCTCCTGATTTCTCCCTTGGAACCCTTTTTTGAAAGGACATTTTGCAGTTCCCAGAGTCTCTGAGGTTGCATATCAATGTCCTGTTGGGCAGGGGGTAGCCTTACGCGGCCTGCATCCCTCCCCTGTGTGTAGGACAGGCGTGCTTGGTGCCTCTTGGAGCCCAGTGACCAGAGGAAGTGGCCAGCCCAGGAGGAAGTGGCTGCTGTTTACCGAAAAGGGGAAATTTGTGAGCAGTGAACTTGCTCCCACATGGCCAGCCTCTGGGCAAGCCCCGGGAGAGCACACAGCCAGTGATTCATCCTGGGCCCGTTTCCTTCGAGAGGGATGGGGTGAGAGGCCCAGCCACGCAGAGCCTCTGCGCCTCTCAGACCCCAGAGATGCCAGCCAGCCACAGGAGGAGCTCGCGGTCCAGTGGGGGGTCCAGAAAGGAAAGTAGGCTTCACCACCTGGCATGCTGTGTGTCCTTAGACACGTGTGTGCCCTCTCTGGGCTGCGGGTACGTTTCCCACCCGTACCACGAGGGGCCCTGTCCTGCCTGCTAGGAAATGATCAGTGGCCCGAGGCACAGCCCTGAGGCCTGTGGTCTTCCTCCCGTAGCTCCCCGGGCCAGACGGCACAGATGGGGCACCCCTGTCCCTGAGGCATAGAGCACAGAGATGGCTCTATTATTTGGAGGTCAGGCACTGTCTCGGTAGGGCCTTGTTAACCCCAGAGCATGTCTGGATGAAGCTGTCCTGGTCGGGGAGGGGACTGGAGCTCACAGGCCAGGGGGCGGTGCCAGAGAGGGAACAGGAAGAACGGGCCAGGCAGGCGGCAGCGCAGAGGCTGCAGTGACCAGGGAACAGCCCCCTCCCCACCCCACAGGGAGACCCCCTCTGGGAAGAAGGCTGTCCACATGCTCCCACTAGGTCTCGTGCCTCCTGCCCTGATAGGGCCAGTGGGAGGGGGCCAAAGCAAGGGAGGGGCCGTGTGACTCCGGGCGTATCACCCACCTGCCTGTGCCTTGGTTTCCTCATCTGCAGGATGAGGCCAGCTGTGGCGTTTACCTCCTAGAGCTGTCGTACAGCTTAAGTTAACAAATGTGGAGTGCTTGGCACAGCGTCCAGTGCTCAGTGAGTCCCCAGGGTGGTGGCTACTTCAACAAGTCTCCAGCCCCGGCTCCTTGCCTCCACCTCCCACGGGTGCTGGCCCCGGGCGGGCGGGGGAGCCGCAGAGACAGGAGCCCCGCCAGGGACCCTCTGAGCCCGGATTTGCAGACTCTGGCTTCCAGGAGGCCTCGTTTCCCTACCAAATGGGCAGGCAAATCTCCACACATTGTGGTTCCCTTTCCCAGAGGGCGGGTACCTGGGGCGCTGGCCACCCTCCCAGCCCCGGGGGGGGGGGGGGGCCAGGGCACCAGGGCTCAGACAGGCGGAGGCTCGGGAGCCCGTGGAGGGCAGAGGGTTGGCAGGGGCTGGGGCCTGCACGGGAGTTAGGGGGAGTCACACAGCCCAGGGAGCAGGTGAGGACTGGACCCCGGTGGGGCAGGGAGGGAGGCCGTGCCGGCAGAGGCCCTGGGTCCTTCCTGTTTCCTGTCCTGCTCCTCAGCCTGGCTCTGTGCTCAGGACTCGGGCCCATCTGCCTTCGGGGCTCCTCTCCCCAGGCCCCCTGCCCTCAGATTCCACCCCCCTGCTCACACAACTTCTAGGCACTGAATTCTCTGCCTGTGAGGCCCGCCTGGGCGGTGGGGGCATTTCAAGTGACCACTCGAAGAGGGGCTGTTCGAACAGAGTTCAGATACCACCCTGATTCAGTGAAGGGGCCTCCAAAAGGAGTTTAAGAGATGCTCACGCAAGCCAAGCACTGAGGAGCCAGGAGCTGGGAGGGAGCCCCCTGAAGACAGGGTGTGATGACAGGCAGTAAGGACACCCCGAAAGAGCCTATCTGGACTTTCTTTTGTATTTTGAAGTTTGAATATATTGGCTAAATATCTATTAATTTTGATTCGATGCATTGTTGAGGTGCGCACGGAATTTGAGTAGCAGGGCAAGAGCCCCGGGCAGGGGCAGTGGCGGGAGCAAGGGGGGGGGGGGCGGGCAGGCGGGTGCAGCGTATCTGTCTCTAGTCCCGGGTCTCAGTTTCCTGTCTTCACAGTGGAGACAAGCAGGCTCCGTCGTCCACCTCTAGTGCCTGAGGCAAACGTGAGCTTGTATTTGACGTGCCTGGTGCACAGTAGGGACTCAAGCATCCTTACAGACCCGCTGTCGGGCTGTTGTCCCAGCTGTGGGGGAGGGGGCAGGTGTCCTGTGTGCCAGGCCCCCGGGCAGCCATCTGGCCTCCGAGGCAGTAGCACAAGTGTTCTTTTTTTTTTTTTTTTTTAATGTTTTTATTTTTATTTTTGAGACAGAGACAGAGCATGATCGGGGAAGGGGCAGAGAGAGAGAGACACACAGAATCCGAAGCAGGCTCCAGGCTCCGAGCTGTCGGCACAGAGCCCAACGCGGGGCTTGATCTCACAGATTGCGAGATCATGACCTGAGCTGAAGTCAGACACTTAACTGACCGAGCCACCCAGGTGCCCCACCATCGTTTTTTTTGTTTAATGTTTTAATTATTTTAGAGAGAGAGAGACAGAACATAAAAGGGGGAGGTGCAGACGGAAAGGGAGACACAGAATCCAAAGCAGGCTCCAGGCTCTGAGCTGTCAGCACAGAGCCCGATGCAGGGCTTGAACCCATGAACTGCGAAATCGTGACCTGGGCCGAAGTCAGACGCTTAACCGACTGAGCCACCCAGGCGCCCCAACAAGTGTTCTTAACATGTGCTCTTAGAGCCCTGCTCTTGCCGGTGGGCCCTAAGCTGGCCTCGCACTGGCTGTCCCTTACTCAGGCCTCACGAGCACACAGTATGCAAATCCTGCAGATTTTCATTTTTGTGCCGGGCTCAGAACTCCTCACTGGGGAGGCCAGATAATCTATAGAGAAATTAACTCGTCTTTGCCGTGAAAACTGACAGTCGACGGGGAAGCCCGCTGGTCTGAGGGGGTTTCCCTTCCCTCTGGGTGGTCAGGAGCCCACAGCTCGGTGGTCAGGAGCCCACAGCAGGGGCTTGTGGAGCAGGTGCGCTGGCCATGCCCTTAAGACCGTGGGAGGCCCGAGGCGCTCTTTGGAATCCTCATATCACTTCGAAGCAAATGTGTCTAATTTTGTAATGGCAGTCACATTTTACATGATAAACTGTGTGTAAACATATACACATATTTCTTTTGCTTTGAGCTTTTGGGAAAATATTATGTTTGTGAATTTGCTTGGGAACGATTTGGCTTTGAGAATTCATTGAACTGACAACTGGTGATGATGCCTTGGCAGCTTTCCCACACACTCGGGGACTCTGGTGGGGTCAGATAATCTGACCCCCAAACCATCATCGAATGCGATGAACCTTCCATGAATATTCCATCGCATAGACGTTTACTCACACACGTATTCATTGTGACTTTACAACTTTCTCTTGGGACTTCAGAGCCAGTACTGTTTTGGGTTGGAGGTATTCCCTCATTCGGGTCACAGACGTTTTTGGTTTTTTTGCTTTTTTTTTTAAATTTGTTTTAATTAAAAAAAATTTTTTTTAACGTTTATTCATTTTTGAGAGACAGAGCATGAGTGGGGGAAGGGCAGAGAGAAAGGGAGACACAGAATCTGAAGTAGCTCCAGGCTCCGAGCTGTCAGCACAGAGCTGGACGTGGGGCTCAAACCCACGAACTGTGAGATCATGACCTGAGCCGAAGTCAGTCGCTCAACCAACTGAGCCACCCAGGCGCCCCAGGTTACAGATGTTTTCATAGGCCCTTGTCAGGTTCCCAGTGCTCGGCCAGTGTGCTGTGGGTACAGCCGAGCTGCCCGTGTGGGGTGGGAGGGTGGCCGGAATGGCATCTCTGGGTACCCCCCCACACACCCCAGTAGCTGTGCAGAAACAAACTTGCTCAGCTGCACCGAGGGGCCGGAAGAACTCGTAGTGACAGTGGCGACCCCTCCGGATCCGCAGCAGCCCCTCCCCCAGTTTTCCTTGCAAGCCAGCGGCTGCGCAATGACTAAGCTCGACAATATTACCCATTCATCTACCTGTTCGTTCAGCGATACCGAGCGTTAATGAATCCAGCCCTCAAAGAAGGCAATCAAGTTGGCGACATCTATCAGAACTCCAAATGCAAGCGCCCTCTGAACGGCGGGACCCCACTGGTGGGAAGGCATCCGTGGGTGTTCTCACTCTCGTGCAGTCAGGTCCGTGCTGCAAATAGGAGCGTCTTAGAAACCACCAAATGGCCTCCCGTGGGGGCGGGTTACAAAACTTACGGTGCGAGGACACCGTAGCTGCCCCTCGAGTCCTCTTGCAGCCGAGCTCCCAGGTACAGAATTAACGTGTTTTACAAAGCAAACCTCTGGACATACACTAAGCACCGTGTAGACCCTGCCCTTTATGTAAGAGAAGAGACATACATACAGACTTGGTCGTGCACAGAGAAACCCAGGAAGGACGGTCAGGAAAGGGTAGTGCCTGTGGGGTTGAGGAGGACCTGGGCACAACGGCATTTAATGCTTGGGGGGAAATGTTTTTATGGATACTTTTTAATATATTTAAAAAAATTTTTTTTTAATGTTTGTATTTGAGAGAGTGAGAGACAGAGTGTGAGTGGGGGGAGGGGCAGAGACAGAGGGAGACACAGAATCCGAAGCAGGCTCCAGGCTCTGAGCTGTCGGCACAGGACCCGACGCGGGGCTCGAACCGACTAGCTGAGCCCCCGGCTCATAACCTGAGCCGAAGTCAGACACTCGACCGCCTGAGCCACCCAGGCGTGCCAACTTTTTAATATTTTTTTTTATTTTTTAAAGGCACGTAGGGGTATCATGCATCGGAATAATAATTTAAAACGTGCCTGTTGAGCGTCTAACCGTAGCCAGGCCCGTTCTCGGCACAGAGGAGAGTGGAGACTGAGGCGGACAATTTGAGAAGAAAGAAAATGGCCTGTTTGTTCTCCACCCCCTCGGGTTAGGAAGCAAATCCGTGCCCACTGCCAGGACATCAAGGGTGTGAGAACGGCCACGCGCATGACCAGGATTCCCTGAAAAGGCCTCGCTGGCATCCCGTCCCCGGTACGTGGACTCACGGAGGGTTGGTGTGGGGTCCTCGGGCGGAACGGCCGGGCAGACCTGGGGGTGGCCTCCCAGGAGGGCGAGCTAGGCCCCCGCAGGCAGGAGTCACTTCCTGGATGGCCCATGAGCATCCCTGGGTCCTACGGGAGGAGCATGACCCGGGGAGGAGAGCCCAGCGCGGGGAGGTTTTGATCAGACAGACAGACAGACGTGGCTTCGGAAGACTCCCCAGCCGACAGATGCAGCTGCCTTCCTGCTGCCCCGTCACCTGGATGGGCTTCTGAGTCCCCAAACCCTGCTGGGTGGGCTTCTCCCCTCCGTCCTTGATAGAGACGCCGAGCGGGGAGGTTAAGCGCCCCCTCAAAGCCGCAGAGCCAGCAAGGGGCCAGGGTCCTAGGCCCGTCAGTGTGACCCTAGAGCCTGTGCCCCTCAGGGCACCCCGGGGAGGGGGACTGTAAGGGGCAGGGCCACGCCAGGGTCACCTCTGTGCCTGGCCCGGCCCAAAGGTAAGCACAGGTCAGGGCGGGGTGGGGGTGGGGGGCAAGGCTGAGCAGTGGGGTGCGAAGCACCATCAGAGATCACCCACCCCAGTCCTTCGGGGGGCTCCTGATGCCGCCAGACCTGGGCCCGGGGTTCCTCTGAGCACAGACACAGGCTCCCAGCTGTTTGCCTGACTTGAGGACCCTGGCCCCGGCCCCTCTGTCACAGACCGCCTTTGTCTTCTCATGCAAACGACCAGGTTCTGCTCACCACGGTGCCCTGCCTGAAAGGGAGGTGGGAAGACAGAACCTGATGGAAAATTGTAGAAACACATTTCTTTGCATTTGAATACTTGCAGGGCTCCGCTCCGGCGGTAAACCCCAGCTTCCTTGACCTTTGCTGAGCCCCGGGCCCTCTTGGTGCCCGGCGAAGGCCGCACGCTTCTTCTCGGAAAAGTGTTTTCAAACACGCGTAGTCAAATACGTAGCATTAGGGTGGAGATCAATTACCCTGGAATAGTGCTGGTGAAATATCTGTGGTGTAGAAACGCCGCGTTTCTTTATTAGCGTGTTAAAAAACGCGATCCGGCGTCGGGTCCAGCTACAGCTACGAGGAGAAAAATGCAGCATCTCCACATGTCTGCAGTAGCTGGACATGCATGTCTCGTCATTTCTGTTGGTGACAAAGTCTCAGGTGACGTGAGCACGGACGAGCCTTGTTCTCTGCACTGGTCGTGGGAGAAATTGCTGAATTTCAGTTAGAGATTAGGGAAAATAAAGATATAGCCCACACCCCGCCCCCCCGGCCCCCCGGCCCCATGTAGAAAATTTTCGTCCTTGGGATTTCCATTCTGAGCCCAGTATTTTCCAGGCTTGTATCCGTGGCAGGAGGACCGGTTAGAACTGCCTGCGTGCCTGTGTCGGTCCCCGGGCCCCCTGGCGGGAGCCTCGCTATCAAGGCTGGAAATGAACTGTTCCTGAAGGTGATGTGCCCAGTAGCTGACCCTCCGGAAGCACTTGGTGGGGCCGGTGCGCCTGTCCCTGTGCAGAGGACACGCCCTGCGGATGTCTCTCCGTCCCTGGGGGGGTGACTGGACCGCCTGGCACCCTTTCTGTGGACGTGGAAATGGAGACTCCGAGATGGGGGGGGGTGGGGTGGGGAGTTTCACGACTGTGTGCGTCACACGGTCGCCAGAGGCTTTTGATCTTGACTTGGGATGAGCACGCGTGACCGCGATTCAGAGCCGTGAGGTCAGGGCACGCTCCCGGTCAAAGTAGTGGCTGGTTCTGTCTCTTTCCGAGACTCCCAACACCATCACTGGGACTTTGCTCGTCCACCTTCCCGCCACGGGAGCGTTGGCCCTGCTGCAGAGACAACGCTGCAGCCCAGCGAAGGTCAATCCCTTGCTCAGGGTCCCGCGGCCGGAACATAAACGGCAGAGGGCCAGACCTGGGGTGCAGAGCTCCAGGAACCACAGGGGGACACGTTGCAGTCACGCGGCGCCCAGACCCAGGGAAGGATGCCAGTGGTTCCTGGCCACTCCTTGCGCCTCCTGGCCACGAGCTCCCCCAGGCAGCCGCTGTCCCGGCGTCTGCCACCACCTTGCAGCGCCGTCTGGATTTGAATGTCCACGTGTGTCACCTTAACCGTCTGTCCTCACGGCCCCGCAGTCAAAGAGCGGCTGCTGCTTCTGCTCCCACTTTACACGCGACAAAATGGAGCTCCCTCCCTGCAGCAACGTAGTCGCAAAGGGCCTGGGGTCTCGTGGAGGTAGGACCCCCAACCTGGAGCCTCTCCCTGGGGCTGGCCCTGTGCACCTGCTGCCCAGATGTCGACCAGGCCTGGGTTTCCGCTGTGGGGCTCAGGATCACGCGAGGGATTCACAGATGAGCAGGTATCCTGTACCCTAACCTCCTCCTGGCCCTTCCAGGGGGCCTGTCTACACCAGAGGCCCCTCGGCTCCCAGACATGAGCCTCCGGCAAAGACCCTCCTCATCGCTCTGCTGGCGAGCGGCATCTCTCCCCGGGAACCTGCCCGCTCCGGGGCCTCCCCCTGGGCAAGGCTCCTGCGGCCCCCGCCCCTGTCCCTACCCCCATCTGAGTGGTGCGAGCCCCTCCTCCCTCTCCCTCGTCATCGGGATGCACACTACCCCCCACA
Source organism: Herpailurus yagouaroundi (assembly GCF_014898765.1). Lineage (NCBI taxonomy): Eukaryota > Metazoa > Chordata > Mammalia > Carnivora > Felidae > Herpailurus > Herpailurus yagouaroundi. The sequence goes on along the minus strand of NW_024412416.1, from coordinate 539,610 downwards.
GCACATTCTCTATGTGGACCCCTCAGGTCTCCGTCCCACCCTCCCGCCCCAGCTAGAACGTACGTGCCAGGAGGGCGAAATGCTGTGTGGGGCACGACTTGATGCCCACAGCCCGGGGTTTGTGCACACGGTAGACAATAAATCTTGAGTGGAAGGAGATTAATCAGCACAGAACTTCACCAAAACACAAGTGGCCTCCATGAGGGAGAGGGAGCTAGAATTTAGTTCCACTGCCCAGCTAATAGTGGTGGCTGGGCTGAGGACGTCGGCCAGGGCAGAGACTGGAGGTTGGGGGCGAGGGGCCAGGAAGTCTGAGGTCTCCTCCCCTATCCACCCCCCCCCCCCCCGCTCACTACCAATGTGACCAGGTGTCCGCCCCAGAGTCAGGAAAGAGAGCCAGCCAGAGCTGACAATAGGGCTCCTGTGCGGCGGGCGGCGGGGAGGGCAGGGACTCAGGCAAATGAGCGGGGCGCGCAGATATAGAGGCGTGTGGGCGGTCTGCACTCTGCTTCCCCGGGGTGCTGGCCACGATGGAGGGCGGCCTGAAGCAGCCCAGCCAGGGGAAGGGGCCCAAAGAGGTGGGGGACAGCCAGGCCCTGGCCAAGCTGCAGGAGCTGGCCTGGACGTGGTTCATGGAGACACAGGCGCCCCTCATTCTGCACGACGGAGCCCTGCCCCCCTGGTTTCACGGATTCGTCACCCGCAAGTAAGGCTGCCCCGTCCACATGCCCAGCAAGACCCACAGCCCCTTGGGGCCACGAGAGTGGTCTGGGGGCCCTGGGACAAGCCTGGCTCCTGGGTCCGCTCCTGGGGGCAGGGCGGGGGGCACGCCGGCCCCCACTCTGACCGAGAGGGCAGGCAGGTGCAGGGTGAGGGCAGACCGGGCCCGGAGAACCGGGTGAGTGACCGGGGGCCGTGTCACCCGTCCCCCAACCAGAACACTGCTCATAAGGAGGCCGACAGAGCCATTTGGGGTGGGGGTCGTCCCGGGCAAACCTGGACGTGCACTCACTCTGGAATAAAGGCTGCGGTGTGGGATCTGCAACCTGCCAGAGCAGGTCCAGCCTGGCCGTCCCACAGCACACGCCGGCCAGCAGCCCTCGGGGGTCCCGCACTCAACTTAGCCCTCTGCGGTCCCCGTCTTGAAATGCTTACTTTTTGAAAGGGGATCCACACTTTTTTAATTTTTTTAAATGTTCATTTTTTTGAGAGAGAGGCAGAGCATGAACAGGGGAGGGGCAGAGAGAGGGAGACACAGAATCCGAAGCAGGCTCCAGGCTCCGAGCTGTCGGCACAGAACCCGACGCGGGGCTCGAACCCATGAACCAGGAGATCATGACCTGAGCCAAAGTCAGACGCTTAACTGACTGAGCCCCCAGGCGCCCCCTCCAATAGATATTTCTTTTTTTTTTGAATTTTTTTAAATCTTTATTTATTTTTGGGAGAGAGAGAGTGTGAGCAGGGGAGGAACAGAGAGAGAGGGAGACACAGAATCCGAAGCAGGCTCCAGGCTCCGAGCTGTCGGCACAGAGCCCGACGCGGGGCTTGAACTCACAGACCGCGAGATCATGACCTGAGCCGACGTCAGATGCTTAATTGACGGAGCCCCCAGGCACCCCGGGGCTCCGCATTTTCGTTCAGTGCTGGGCTGGGTAAAACCTGCAGTAGGCCTTCACAGAGTAGGCACTCAGTATCTGGGGAGCAAGTGGTCTACCTACTGCCAAGCCAGAAGATAGCTGGCATTTTCCACCACGTCTCCAAAATACTTGGCACCATTCAGGAATACCCAGAGCTGCCTAGGGCTGGAAGGGACATGCAGGGGAGACGAGGACCTAGGGGTTGCTGTTGTGACCGGGCTCCAGACATAATAGCACCTCCTCCCTGCAGAAACTTCTTTTTTTTTTTTTTAATTTTTTTTCAACGTTTATTTATTTTTGGGACAGAGAGAGACAGAGCATGAACGGGGGAGGGGCAGAGAGAGAGGGAGACACAGAATCGGAAACAGGCTCCAGGCTCTGAGCCGTCAGCACAGAGCCCGACGCAGGGCTTGAACTCACGGACCGCGAGATCGTGACCTGGCTGAAGTCGGACGCTTAACCGACTGCGCCACCCAGGCGCCCCGAAACTTCTTGTGTAGTGCACAACGTGCACAACTGTACAGAGTGGTCCTGTGGCAGGGAGCTCCCCGAAACTAAAGATCTCTAGCTATATGGATTCATTCTTACCACAGAGCCATTCAGGTGGAGAGTGGGTGGCCAGGGTCAGCGGCTATTGTGCCTGCCAGTGAGGCTGCCGTGGAGGGTGGTGCATGGCGGTGGGGGCGGTGGGGGCGGGACTCCAACCCAGCCCAAGAGTAAGTCTTGAGTTTGCCTGACTGAGCCGGGACAGAGCTCAGTCCCAGCCGAAGGTCTGAGAGAGCCTTCTACAGAGGGCTGGAGGGGTGTGCAGTGGGTCTGGCGCCCAAGGGCATGGCCAGCAGGGACTCTGAGGCAGGCCCGGGGCCAGCCAGCCGGAAGGGCACAGGCCCCGGTTAACTGCATATCCTCTGCCCAGGCAGACGGAGAAGCTGCTTGGGGACAAAGCTCTGGGCTCCTTCCTCATCCGCCTCAGCGACCGGGCCACCAGCTACATCTTGTCCTACAGGTAGGAGAGGAGCCGTCCGTGAGGCCCCCGCAACGCGGCCACGCAGATAATCACAGGGGCCCGACAGGCCACAGGGCTCGGCTTTCCCTGGGCGCGGGTCTGCCATACCGTCCGCCGATCACAGGCTCAGCGGACGTTTCCTGAGCAGCACTGGCCCTAGGAGGCAGCCCCGGCCTTCAAAGGGAGCAGACTGGGAGCAGGAGAGAGCGTCCCCTGGGGGGGGGGGGGGGCTGGGGGGCTTCCCGGAAGTGAAGCTTGAGCCATCTGCCAGGGATGAAAGAGGGTACGATGGGAGTCCAGGAGGGCCTTTCCAGCCGATGGGGCCGCACGTGCAAAGGTACAGGGGCAGGGGAGACTGCGGGCTTGGGGGAGGCGCGGTGTCTGGGGTGGCAGGGCGCAGGCTCCTGTGGACGGGGGCTCGCACGGTTCGAGGGCTCTCCGGCCAGCCTGCGCGGGGAGGCCCAAGCACCCTGTGAGATGATGAGGGCTGGGCTACGGTACAGGAGAGGGGGCAGGACAGCCAGGACGGAGCGGAGATGGTGACATCAGAGAGGAGGTTGGGTGGGGGAAGGCAGGAAGAGAAAAGTCCCCTCCCCCGGTCAGGAAGGGGGGGGGGGGCCAGGGCTCCAGGGCCAACCTCAGAGGCCTGGGATCAGATTCAAAATTATCGCCTGCTCAGACCGCTGCACTTCAGATCCTAACCTTGCCTCTGTGCCTCTGTTTCTTCATCTGTAAAATGGGAACATTGTAGTATCTTCTTTGTAGGATTGCCAAACGTGTTGGATGAGTTTATACGTTGAACAGTGCTCGGAACATCGTAAGGACTAAATAAACATCAGTCATGATTAAGACACTATTATTCTACGTGCCCAGTACTACGCTAAGTACTTTGAAACACGTGAGCTCAGCAGTTTTCAAATGTCTTTTTAGCATCAAGGCTCTTTTTTCCTAACATACATGATCTTTGGTGGACTACTGCTCAGCTCTGGGAATGGATCGATCCGTGGAGCACCACCCGGTCCAGAAACAGTCCCACACATTCGGTCGCCTGATGTACAGCAGTCCTGTGGGGAAGGCAGTAAGTGGTGGGGAAGGAACTAGACATCCAGCCGGAAAGCAAGGGCCTGCCCATCCCACACCACAGGCAAAAACTAATTCTAGACGGACCACAGACCCCGGTGAGAAAAGCAAAATAGTACATTTCTCTTTTTTCTAAGTTTATTTATTTATTTTGAGAGAAAGAGCTTGTGTGAGCGAGCAGGGGAGGGGCAGAGGGAGAGAGAGAGAGAGAGAGAGAGAGAGAGAGAGAATCCCAAGCAGGCTCCATGATTTCAACACAGAGCCCAACGTGGGGCTCAAACTCACAAACATGAGATCATGACCTGAGCCCAAATCACGAGTTGGACGCTCACCCGACTGAGCCACCCAGGTGCCCTAAAACGGTACAATCCTAAAAGAAAACGGGAAAGTTTTTCAAGACTTTGAGAAAGGCAAACAATTCTTTTTTTTTTTTTAATTTTTTTTTCAACATTTATTTATTTTTGGGACAGAGAGAGACAGAGCATGAACGGGGGAGGGGCAGAGAGAGAGGGAGACACAGAATGGGAAACAGGCTCCAGGCTCTGAGCCGTCAGCCCAGAGCCCGACACGGGGCTCGAACTCCCGGACCGCGAGATCGTGACCTGGCTGAAGTCGGACGCTTAACCGACTGCGCCACCCAGGCGCCCCAAACAATTCTTAAGACACAAACCTACTAACCATAAAAGAGAAGGTCGATACATCGGATTTCTTTCAAACTGAGTCTTTTGTTAATCAAAAGTTGTCGTTAAGCGAGTAAAGGGACAAACCAGAGTGTTGGAGAAGTTATGTATTGTAATACATGTATCTAACAAAGGACTCGTACCGGAATATATGAAGAGCTCCCGCAAATCAATAAGACAAAGACAATATGATAAAGGCAAAAGACTGGACAGGCGCTTCACAAAAGAGGATACGCCAAGGACCGTAATATGTCGGCATTCAGCAGCATCAGCGACAGGGAGATACAAATGGAACCCACAACGAAGGACGGGGGTGCTGGCCCCACCAGCATACTCCTTGGTGTATTTCCAGCATAAGTGAGCGCACACGTTCGCCAAAACACACGTACAACAATGTCCACGGCAGCTGTATTTATAGCACCCCCCAATCTGGAAAGGACCCAAACGTCCACCAGCATAATGGGTAGATTGTGGATCTTTTCATTAAATGGAATACTACACATCGGTGGGGGAGGAAGGAAGCTAATTCCACGCGGACAGGAATCAATCTCAAAGATACAATGTTGAGTCAAAGAAGAAAAACTGATTCCATTTATGTGAAGTTCCACGACCCGCAAACTGATCTCTGACGGCGGGGCCGGGGCCCAGGCTGGAAGGGGGCAGGAGGGGGTCTTTGGGGAGCTGGACCTGTTTCCGGTTTTGCTCTGGGTGCCGGTCCCTTGGGCGTGTTCATGTGTGGAAATCCGTCGCTGCCCACGGTTGGGACATGTGTGTGTGTCGCCGTAGAATTATCCTTCCATGAAAGAGGACAGGAGGGGGGCAGGGTTTTACAGGCTGGATTGGGGGTGGGGCCGGAGCCCCATCTTTACAGCGGGGACGGGGGTGGGCGGGACAAGTGAGGCTGAGTGTGTGTGTGCCCAGGGTCGGACCTTGTCTTGTTTTAAGACTTTGTCCATCACAGAACTTCTGGTATTGATTTTAATTTTGTAGAATATTGCCTTACTGGTTATTTTGATTACGGAGCTTTGTGGTGACTCTTCAAATTCTGCACCCCAGTGAGTGCCCCCCCCCCCCCCCCGCCGCTGCTGGAGCAGGCTCAGGCACTCTCCAGGGGTGCAGACCCTGCACGGCCACCTGCCAGGCTGGGCAGTCTGTGCTGGAGCCCCCGCCCCGCACCCTCGGGGGCCCCGAGTCCCGGCCCCGAAGCCCCCACCCTGCGCCCTCCCGGCCCACAGCCCCACGCCACACGTGCTTGCTTGCATTGCAGGGGCAGTGACCGCTGTCGGCACTTTGTCATCAACCAGCTCCCCGACCGGCGCTACCTCGTCTCGGGGGACACGCGCAGCCACAGGACACTGGCCGAGCTTGTGCGCCATTACCAGGAGGTCCAGTTTGAGCCTTTTGGGGAGACCCTGTCTGCTGCCTGCCCCCGGGTACGCACCCCTCTCCTCCTGAGTGGGGGTGGTGGGGCAGGGCGCCCAGGCCTGGGGTGCCCACCGCGGGGGCACATGACTGCACTCGTCTTCCCCACTCACCACCATCCAGGGGCACTCGGTGCCGGCTCGGGGTCCCTGTTTGGAAAGGGGAGACCGAGGCAGCATCCCACCTGAGGTCAGGGGCCTGGTGGGCACATGGCAGTCTCCGGCAGGAGGCTGGAGGCCGGCCGGGGGTGCGTGACCCCACGCCTGCTGTGCCCCCACCACCCCAGCCGGAGGACAGCGATCTGTACGATGCCATCACCCCTGGCCTGGAGAATCCGCCTGCCACGGCGTCCGCCCCGAGGGGCCCAGTCGACGCTGCCAGCCCCTGCCCCTGTCCAAAGCCACCCGTGTCCTTCCTCCACACAAAGAAGAACCTGGACGGGAGTTCCTGCAGCTTCTCTGAGGACGAATGCATGGCGGTGAGGAGCCTCTCGGGGCGGGGCTGTGCCCGTGTCCCCAGGCCCGGCCCTTGGGCTGCGGGGTGTGGGAGCCAGGCCCGGAGCGGTGCGGGCTCACCCACGCCAGGGGCCTGGCTCCGGCCAGCCGGATGTGTTCAAGCCTCGGCTGGGTCTTTCTAGCTGTGTGCCTCAGTTTACCATTCCTAAGGTCCCCTGAGGCTTGAATGAGAAAATGAGTAAGAAATGCCTGAAAGGAGGCCCCTGGGGGGTTCAGTCAGTTGAGCATCTGACTTCAACTCAGGTCGTGATCTCACGGTTGGTGGGTTTTCGAGCCCCGCATCTGGCCCTGTGCTGTCAGTGCAGAACCTGCTTGGGATCCTCTCTCTCTCTCTCTCTCTCTCTCTCTCCCTCTCTCTCTGCCCTTCCCTCTCCCCTCTCTCTCGAAAATATTTTTAAAAATTTATATACCAAAAAAAATGCCTGAAAATTCCTCTAAACTGTAGGGGAGATGCCTTCACCTCCTGAGAGGGGCTCAGGGAGGTTTTCCTCCTACACAGATCACAGCACACCCCAGGCCTAAGGCCTTCCCCAGGGTCCGTGGGGGCTTCAGCAGGGCTCCTGCACCCCCTCCTTCTCGCTCTTGTCCAGCCTCACTGGCCTGTGGATCTTCCCCGATCACACCAACCTCGCTCCTACCTCAGGGCCTTTGCACTTGCTGTGCCCTTGCTGCAATGTCCTTCCTGCAGATGCCTGCAGCTCGCACTCCATTCCCTGCTTGCATGCCATCTTTCCAGAAAGCCCAGAGGCTGCCCTGCCCACCCGTCATTGTGCCCATCCCATTACCCTGCCTCACTCTTCTTCGTCCCACCGATCCTGACCCGACAGTCAATCATCTCGTGGCCTGTTATCGTGAGTCAGTCGTATTAGATGACGTAACAGGGTGGGTCGTTGCCCGTCTCCCAGCTTAGAGTGGGAACGCTCGCCACGCAGTCCTTGGCACCTGGGACAGTGTGTGGCACACAGTTTGCTCAGTAAACGTTGGTGGAATAAATACCCAAATGACGGACTCGGGGGTGGTCTGTTCTAGAGGGAGGGAGCGGCGCGTGAGTGGGCTCAGGGGCTCTGAGGGACCAGTGGCCCACTGTGCAGGGAGGACAGGGCAGGACGAGTCTGGGCGTCGACGGCAGGCCTCGGATGCCAAGGCGGAGGCCAGACTCAGGAGTACGGGGGCGGCAGGGACCTGAATGGCAACGAATGCCGACACGCAGCAGGTAGGCGGAGCCAGTGCGGGGCTCTCAGCTTGTCCGAGACGGTCTTCCGCTCACCTGAGGGCATCGTAGCGACAAGGCCACCTGCAAGACGCCCAGTTTCTTTCCTGTCTCCCCAGGTCCCTGTCAGGGTGCCTCCCCTCCCTGAGAGGAGTGCCCTCCTTCTGGACGAGTCTTTCGGAAGCCCCAACGACATCATCTACTCAGACCTGAGGAAGACGAACCAGGCACGGCCAGGCCTGGGCGCGGACGTGTCCAGCAGGCACGGCCTGGGCCCGGTTGGCAGCCTGGCTTGCTCCCCAGGCAAGGGGCCCCCGAGGAGACGCTCGGATGGAGGCCGGGACAGGCCTGACGGCCCAGGGCCCGCCCTCTCTGGGGTGAGCCCAGACCGCGGTCCTGTGATGCCTCCCACTTCCTGGGGCTACCTCCCGGCCCCCCCTTCTGAGGCCCTAGGATCCTCTGCTGCCACCTGGGGCCAGGCGTCCCCAAAGCTGAGCCACAGGGCTCAGCCCTGCTCCCAGGACAGCCCGGCAGACGCCTACGAGCTCCTACAGACGGCAGGTCCCCCATCAGAGCCCGGCGACGTGCCGGACCAAGAAGGCGGCACCTGGGCACCGGCCCCAGTTTGCTGGGGCAGCTCAGCTGGGCCCCCGTGTCCTGGAACGGGCGCCCCGTCCAACAAGCTGCCAGGATCCACAGTCTATGGTTACGAGAGCCTCTCGGGGGCCCCGGGGCTCCCCGAGCCCAGAAACACCTATGAACAAATCCCAGCAGCCAGGAGCAAGGAGACTGGACGGACACACAAGGTGGGTTCTGTGGTGGGAGGGGGTGGCCGCCAGCCCCTGCTGGTGAGAGGGACCTGTGGCCCTCATGCGTGAGCAGCTCAGGTCACTGCTACTGCCCGGAGGGACCCAGAGTTTTCCAGCTCTGTCATATGCTCACAGCTGCTCGGTTTGAATGTAAGGTGGGGGGTCTCTGGGCCTCAGGTTTCCCTGTCCGGGCCACTGCCGGGGTCTCAGAGCCTGTGAGAGGTAGATTGGGAGCTGTGCCCCCCACCCGCACCCCACATATCCTGGGACCCAAGTCACCCAGGGCAGGGCCCTGACTCTCCCGGGACCACAGACCCTGCCCGTGGGCAGGCCCTCTAGAATCCCGTGGCAGCTCCCCCCACCCCTGCAAAGTCCCACACCCTCTCTGGTCCCCCCCACCCTACCCCCCCCCCCCCCGGGTACTGGCCCGGCCGCACCCCAGCTCTGGGAGACCCCTTCCTCCCCTCAGCCACAAGGGACGGACCCTTCATCCAGAACCGGGGACTGGAGGTGGGATTTGGGGCACCGTGCGGCCTTCCCTGGGCTGGGGCCCCAGTCTGCAATCAGCAGGCCGTGCCGGGCCTCCCCCTGTCCAGGGGCCCCGGGCTCCAGCATCTTCTCCTTCTTTGCAGCCCGACAAGCACCGGAGGATCTTCTTCACAGACAAGAAGCACAGAGCCTGAGGGGGGCCTGCCGGGGGGCCTGCCGGGGGGCTTCCCGGGGAGCCCGCGGCCCACCCCCGCCTCCCCAGTGCACCCCACTGGCCCCAAGAGGGGTGGAGGCCCGGGAGGTGGGGGACTGACCACAGGTAGGGTCAGCACCCCCATCCCCAAGGTGAGCACCCTGAGGCCTGGGCTCGCTGACCGGCCCGCCCTCCCCCCCACCCCGCTGACCGTCACCGAGCACGCGGCCAGCCCCGCGCTGGGGCGGCCGTTCTGTCGGGCTGAGCAAGGCCACGCGGTTGTTCCTGAGACCCAAGCCGGTTCCCTCCCGTGGCCCCGTCAGCAGAAAGGGGTGGCCGGCCGGAGCCACGCCGGGGAAGCCCTGGCCTGAGGCAACAGTTCTGACCCTGGAGGGCTGGGCTCCCGGGGGCAGCCCCCCTTGGCCCTTCTCTGCCCCCCCGCTCATCCCAGCCAGATCATGCAGGCCGGGCAGCCCTGACCCAAGCCCTTCCTGGCGCGGACGGGAAATCCCAGGCCCGGAGGGGAGCGGGAAGCTGCCTGACATGACGCTGACAGCCTGCACACACACCCTCGTAAAGCAGGCCGGGCCCGGCTGGCTGCGGGGCTCAGCCGGGTGCACGCCTGGGCCACCCTCACCTGCCCTCTGCCTCCGGCCGGTCTCGGCCTCTCCGGCTAGTTCTCAGACCTGTCCCCTGAGACCCAGACCCGACGGGCGGCCCGACCGGGCGATCGGCTCTGGACGCAGGCGCTCCTGTCTCCCGCTCTCCCTGGGTCCCCGCCCACAGGGTCCCTCTTGCCCACGCGTCCCCCTCGTGTAAGACTGAGCAGGCGGCGGAGGCAGAAAGCCGACTGACCCTCCCCAGAGGGAGTGCCGTGGCCCCCGCTCACGTCCCCGAGCTGGCTCAGGACATGCCTGTGGACTGTGGTGGCCTGTGCCGCTGAGAGGCCCCCTCCAGGGGCCTTATAGGACAGGGGTACAGCCAGCAGCCCCATTCAGACACATGGTTAGCAAACGCTCCATAAATTGTCACTGGAACGACCACGGTCATGAGGGAAATGGACACGGTTGTCACCTTGGGGATCCGGGGCACCAATGTGTTTTCCTCCCAAAGGCACAAAGGTTGAAATAAAAGTTCCTGCCCAAAGCTGGAGGGCAACACTTGACCCTGAGGTGACGCGCTGGCCGTGGGATTTCAAGGGTCAGGAGAAAGGGGCCACTGAGCACGTCCTAATGATGGCAGGCAGAGCACAGGGACGCAAAAGCGCTTTACTCCCAGAAGTTCACCAGTGTGTGGACAGCACGCACCAGTGAGGATTCTGTCTCGGTGCCCAGCGCCGGGGACAGGGATGGAGCCCTCTGCCCAGCGTCCACACAGCTTCACACTGGGTTCTGGAGAAAGACCGCACAGCTCATAAAGCCTTGGTCTCTTTCATTTTTCACTTTGCCCTGGGCGACCAGGACGCCTGCCCAGCACCGGGACGCGTCCGTATCCCCTGCCCCGCGAGGCCTGTGCCTTCCCCGCTTGGTGCAGCCATTTCCGGCGGGGAGAGGATGAGGGTCTGGGGAGCTTGGGGGGGACGAAGGAGGGCCTGTGGTGGGGTCTGGGGTCTGGGAAGGGCCCTGCCCTCACACCCCCCTTCCCTGGTTAAGGATTTTTTTGCTGAAAGGGCCAAGGAAATGTTGGTATGACCCCAGAGGCCACAGCGTCTTTTCCGGGCAGCTTGGAGGTCACTCGTGTAGACAGCAGAGCCAGAGGGTCAGCTTCTGGGCCCCACACCCTCAGCAGTGTCCTCAGATCCGGATGTGGAAGGTGCTAGAAAGAGAGGAGGGCTGGCTGGGTGAGGGCCCCTCGGTGGAACGCCAACAGGCCCCTGGCCCGTGCTGGACGGTCCCTTAGGGAGGGTGCAGAGGATACAACTGAGCAACCCCAAGGACAGGCAGAAAGCTGGACACCCAGCTGTCCCCGGGACCCCAGCCCCCAGCCACGGCCGCAGGGCCACACCTGAGGAAGTCGGGGGCCTTGGCGATCATGTCCTCAAAGTCGGCGAAGCCCAGCTTGCCGTCCCCGTCCAGGTCGGCCTCCTCGATGACCTTGTCGCACACGAGCACCACCTCGTCCTCGTCCAGCTCAGACTTGGTGAGCCGGGCCAGCGTCCGCGTTAGGTCCTCCTTGCAGATGAAGTTGTCTGTGTTGAAGTCTGGGGGCGGGTGGAGGTGCTCAGGCCAGGGGTCCCGCCTGGCACCCCACGGCCCTCAGCCCGTTCACACTCCGGGGCCCCCGGACCCTGTGCCCAGCCGACGGGGGCCACGGGGGCACAAGACGAACACCACATCCGCCAAGTCAACATCTATGACCCTGTTGAGTCCCCACAATGGCCACAGGTACAAACCTGGTCTGAGACACTTCAGAGTCTGAATCTGAGGCTTGTGGGGACACCAGGACCTCCCGGCCGCACCCCACAGCAGGCCCTGTGCCCCCCCCCGGAGCGGAGGAAACTGAGGCCCAGAAAGGCCAAGTGACCGAATCCAGGTCTGAGGGTGGCTTGGAGGGGGAACTGGCCGCCAGCCGAGCCTGTTGGCCAGTAAGCACACCCTTCCCTAAACTGCACCCTGCAGCCTCCCGCAGGTGCGCCCCCCCCCCCCGCCCCCCTGCACTGCCCGGCACCACGGGCATCAGGACTCAGAAGCCCTTCAGAGGGAGGCCCAGGCTGGCCATTGTGCACAGAGCCGGGCGCATGGTTTGATTCTGCTGCCCACAGCACAGCCGCACAGCTCAGAGAGGCATGTGATCACGGCAGTGACCCCGACGTGGGCCCCAGTCTCCAGCCTAGCTCCCAGATGTCTGCCCTTCTTCCACCCAGACTGTCCCCCACTTGTCTGTCCTGCAAATTCCCGTTGGTCCTTCAAGTTTCAGCTCAAACACCACCTTCAGGGGGCTTTCTAGACCTCCGGGCTCCTCCTGCTGAGCCCCCTGCATGGGCCGCACCCAGACGCTGACAGTGATGAAGAGTGTGGCTGCTGGGGGGACATCACGTGTTCCGCCTCATGCCCCCCCTCACCCCCCACCAAACACAAGCTGATTGGCAGGTCCAGCAGAGTCCCCATTGTGCAAGGATGAAGCACTGGGGTCCTGCAGTGACATCCCCGGTCAGCACTGGACCCCGGCATCTTGCCACGTGCCCACAGCACCGCCTCTGGGACAGGCAGGGGTGGGACTCATCTCTGCCCCACAGGGGCGCCCAGCAAGCCCTGTGCAGATGTGCGGGCTGCTGGCTGGATTCCTGTGCCCGTTTCATGTGCACAGGCTGAGGCGGGTGTGTGTGTGTGTGTGTGTGTGTGTGTGTGTGTGTGTGTGTGTGTGACCCTCGCTGGAAGTCAGGTCCTGATTCTCCCCAGCACCAAACCCCCTCTTGTCCAGAAGCAGGGCAGCAAGGGGCCTGCCCCTCCTGCCCGGCTGCACCCCCACCCCCCGGCTGGCAGACAACAGCCTTCCCCGGGAGCGATGTCGGGGCCCTGGGACTGGAGGGTAGACCAGCTGCTGTCTTTCTGATGTGCGCACACAGGCGTGCACGCGTGGACCCAGACCAGGCCTCTGAAATGGACAAGCTGACTACAACAAAGTGAAAGAGCCTGAGAGGCCCGGGAGCCACCAGCTGATCAAAGGTGCTGAGACAGGAGGTCTGCCCACGGCTCCTCTGGTCCACGATGGGTCCCAGCCCCTCCCTGGGCCTCAGTGTTCCCATGAGGACCACTGGCCCTGGGCAGGCCCAGCTCATGAGGTTCTCTCCTCTGGGGGACCAGCGCCCTCTGGTGGCCGTGTGACCACTGTCATAGGCTGGGCTGGGGTGAGAAGTCAGGCCGCCCACCTCCACCTCCAGGGGGTGGGTGGGGGGGCCTGGGAACCTCTCTGCCTGGCAGAGGCGCCCTCCCCCGCCCCTAGTCCCCTGGTCTCCAGTTCACACCTCTAGGACGCCCAGTGACCTCTCCAGAGCCCAGAACTGTCCTGACCTACCTGGAACCCTGCAGTGGACCCGTAGTCCTGGGCACCAGATTCAAACTCCTTGGTTGGCTCCTCACAGCCTGTCCTGTGACCTCCCTGGGCTCACACCACCTGGGTGCGTCTCACCTCCTCAAGCCTGGCACGTCCTTGTCATTCCCTCCACTGGGCACGCCCACCCCCACTTGTCCTATCCAGGGACACCCCCCCGCCCCCAGGGAGCCAGGACCTCCCTCCCCCCCAGGACCCCTGGTGTCCTCACACACTATCTTTCCCCACAGGTCAGGCACTCTCCCGGGGTCCCTGAGCACCCCACCACCAGCAGCGCACAGCCCGAGGGGAGCACCCAACCACCAGCACGCAGCCCCTGAGGGGAGCACCCCCAATACCAGAAGCCCCCAAGGGGAGCACCCCCACCACCAGCACTCAGCCCAAGGGGAGCACCCCCACCGCTAGCACGCAGCCCGAGGGGAGCACCCCCACCACCAGCACGCAGCACCTGAGGGGAGCACCCCCACCACCAGCACTCAGCTTGAGGGGAGCACCCCCACAACCAGCACACAGTCCCCGAGGGGAGCACCCCCACCACCAGCACGCAGCCCGAGGGCCCTACCGTAGATCTTGAAGGCATAGTTTGCCTTGAGCTCACGGGGAGCCGACTCACAGAGCACGGAGAACATGTCCACAAAGTCGTTGAAGGTGAGGTTGCCCTCGCCATCCTCTGAAAAAGCCTCTACGATCCTTTCCTTGAAGGGGTTCTCCTGGAGGAAACAGCCACAGTGGTTGTGTGGGTGCAGGGTGACCCTGGACGAGTGACCTGACCCCGAGCAACCCTCCACCCCGTCCCACCCGCAAAGTGGGAACCACCACACCTGCGTGACTGGTTTGTGAGGGCAGACAAAGCACGGAAGGTACGGATGCCAGTCCAGGCACCGCACTTCGTGTCCCACCCATCGCTCAGACCTGCACGGAGCAGGGCCAAGGTGTGCTCCCCACTGCCCCAAGGGGTGCACAGGGGTGCCTGCCACCATGGGGAGGAGAAGAGGAGGCCCAGGGTGCAGGCAGCCCTTGGCTGTGCGAGGTCAGGCCAGGGTCCTGCCGGGCAGAAGTGGGGCCCCAAAGGCTCGGAGAAATGAGCCTGGACAAGCAGTCAGACCCCGGGCCTCGATCAGCTCCAGGGGGCCCCTCCTCCGGGGAGCTACACCCGACTCCTCCCTCTGATCCCAGGTCTCTGGGGGCTCATGTTTCCTGGGGCCCCCACCCTAGCCCCCACTCTGTGCCGAGCCCAGGAGGCTCTGGAACAGCCGAGGGGCTGCTGCCAGACTGCACACCCCTCCAGGTACCCTCTGAGCCGTGGCCAGGCCGGTGCCTCACTACCCCTTGGGACAGAGGCGCCGGAGTGGATGCCACGTGGTGCCCTCACCCCGGGAACACACACCCAACAGCTGGCAGGGGGCTGCTGGCAGAGTTGCACAGCTGTGTGGAGTTGTGCCCCGAAAGCCAACCTTCCCTACTGTGGGACTGCCCTCGACGTACTACAGGCAAGGAGCTTGTGAAATGAAACCTTCGTGTCAAATACCCATGTGGTGTGGCGTCCAGCAGGTACAGCCTCACCTGGGAACATGCTGCAAAACAGAATCCTAGTGCCCACCTGCTGGCCCAGACCGGCTGACCTTGACCTGCCGGCCCTGACCTGCTTAACCCACACATGCTGGCTCTGACCTGCTGGCCCTGACCCTGAACTCTTGACCCAGACCTGCTGACCTTGACCTGCTGACCCACACCTGGTGGCTCTGACCTGCTG
>NW_024412416.1:504013-524756 GCF_014898765.1 Herpailurus yagouaroundi | reverse complement strand
CTGACCCTGACCTCCTGACATTGACCTGCTGGCCCACACCTGCTGGCTCTGACCTGCTGACCCTGACCCTGACCTCCTGACCTTGACCTGCTGACCCACACCTGCTGGCTCTGACCTGATGGCCCTGACACTGACCTCCTGGCCCAGACCTGCTGACCTTGACTTGCTGGCTCAGACCTGCTGACCCTGACCTGCTGGCCTTGACCTGTTGGCCCTGACCTGCTCACCCAGACCTGCTGGCCCAGACCTTCCGACCTTGACCCGCTGACCCTTACCTCCTGGCCCAGACCTGCTGGCCCTGACAAGATCTGCAGGCAGCCCTGTGCACGTTCAAGTCTGAGAAGTGATGGTGTGGATAGCCGTGCTAGAGAGGCTAATGCCAGACAGGGAGACAGAGGAATCTAGAAAGGCAGACACAAGGTCGGCCATGCACAGATGACCAGCCGTGTCACAAAGGGGCAAGCAGGTGACACAGACTATAGGGCAGCACTGACCACCCGTATGCAGTCCCCACACGTGTGGCTCATTTATTCAGAGAGTACAGGGGAGGAAACAGGCACAGAGAGGTCCGGTGATCCTCTCAGGACCACACAGCCACCAAGGGCAGAGCCGGCTTCCGCCAGGTCTGGGTGCCTCCGCTGCCTGCCCCCCAGCCCACCTGCCCAGCAGCAGCGGCCTCTGTCGTACCCTGAGCTCTGGCATCTGGATGATGAGGCTCATGGGCACGTGGACGATGGGGCTCTTCCTATAGTCCATGGGGACGAGGTTGGGGGCCAGCTCGTAGAACCGTGCGTGCAACCTGCGAGGGAGGCAGAGGGAAAGAGCTGGGCGGGGGGGGGGGGGGGTGTGCATCCCCTGAGTCCCCCTCAGCCGATGCTGCCCCACCTGCACCCAGCCCCCCGCTCCGCACAGGCCCCCTTGCCTTGCTCTGAGCGCAGGAAGTGGGGCCTGGGGGGTGGGGTGGGGGCAGCGGGCCCCCATGCTGATAACCGGGTCGTGTCCCCCACCCCCAGGTCTCCGTGTTCCCTCTCTGGGCCCCATAAAGGCCTTCTGTACGCCAGCGGTGTCGCCCCATTAATTCTGCCCCCGGCTGTGCACACAGGTGAGCTGCGCCCCCCAGCTCTCAGCGTGGCAAACCGAGGCCTGAAGAGGTTAAGAGCTGTCTGTCCAGGGCCACACAACTGGAAGTACGAGGGACGTGGCTGGAACGAAGGCCTGGAGATCCAGGGCATTTACCCCTCCTCCCCAGTCCTTAAGCTGTCGAGCCCCGGCCGTTTGCTGCTGGGTCCCAAGCAGGCTCCGAGGGCTGGGTCTCTGGAATAGCCACCGGCAGCCCTCACGCCCACAGGCAGGCCCTGCCAGGGCCCCAGTCACTCCCACCTCCCGCCCTGCCGGCAGCCCGGTCAGTGCTCAGGTGGCCCCAGGACACAAGCTGGCCTGAACGACCCAACCCGAGGACCCTCCAGGGTGTGGGACCTCCTGCCGCTAGCTCACGGGGAGGCCCATCCTCCATTGTTCAGTCCTCTTCTGCCCCTGACATCCGGGAGAATAGCCCCCAAGTCCCGCCCCACACAAATGCAGCTCAGGTCAGATGAAACCGTGCCCAAGACATGCTGCCAGGTGAGGGGACGAGTTCAGGGGGCACCGACCAGGGGCTGAGGCGGGTGACCCACCCAACGGGGGGCCTAGGACTCTTGGGAATTGGACCAAAGCACCCCCAGAGCCCCCGCCCTGCCTGGCCCACTCCCCTAAAGCCAGTGTTCTAAGTGGCTGGCCCACAGACACACCCCAGGCCCCCGCAACAGGCCCGCAGCCCTCTCCGGCCAAGCACTTTACTACCCGCCCGGTGCACACGTAACACCAGCCCCGTCTAGCGAGTCCTCACTCTGTGCCAGGCTCTGGGTCGGTTCCCCCGTGTGGATGACTCCGTTTAATCCCTCAACCACCCTGGGAGGTGGATGCTGGTGTCTCTATCAGGCCGCCCTGGCTCCACACCGGCGGGGTGAACGCAGAGCAAAACGCCATGAGGCCACTCCCCCAGCCACAAGTCCCCACGACCGTCCCGGAATCGCACAGAAGCGCCACCACTGGGAAACACAGGGCTGGAGGGAAATCCCAAAGCCCGACCCTCCTCGGCAGATACCCAAGTGACAGCATGGGGCCAGGACTCTCCGCCAGGGGCATTCAAGGGCTATCTTCGCTCTCGCTCTCCGAGTTGAGGAAAAACCTGTCCTTGTTTACTGTCCCCAAACACAGAACCAGCACTTGCATATCACAATTTACACAGCTGGCTTCGCGTTCTTGACAGACATGCCAAACTTCTGTTACATTTCACCCTGCCCTTGACCTTTGACACGTGGGGTGTGATGCTGGGTGCCGTGGGCATTGCCCTCCGCCTCCAAAGGCATGCAGGGTGGCCGCAGCACGAGCCACATGGCAGACTGAGGTCGGACCCCCACGGACCTCCCCATCAGCGAATGGGGGCTGTCCTGCCGTCCTCACACTTGCGGGGTCAGGGAGGATGGCATTAGCAAGGCCACCTGGCCCTCAGCTGCCTGCCCGCCAGGGGCACCCCACCAGGAAGGTGGGGAGAGGGCCGAGCGCTGGCAGATTGCGGTGTCCCCTGGGGCGGGAGGGCCGACTCCTGCCCTGACGCCAGGACTAAGGTGACCCTGCTATTTTATTTACTTATTTTTTTCTAAGCCAAACTCAGAATTTGGAAGGCTGAATCACTGGGGGGAAACCGAACGGTCACCCCGTCCCAGTACAGGGCATGCTGGCCCTGTCCTAAGACCCCGGGGCACAAGTCACACCTGTGCTGCTTCAAGTCCCCGGAGCACGGAGCAGTCGGGGAGGCGCCTCCCCGTTCATTTTAGAAACCGAGTAAGAACCTTGCTCGCAGAACCCGACGGGGGGCATCCAAAAGGGACCAACGACGCGCACACAGATGCAAAACTCTTATGAAATATTGGTAAATCAAGTCCCACGGTATTGAGACAGTGACACATTCAGACCGTGTAGGATTTAAGCCAGGAATACGCCGTTGGACTAACCCTTCGAAAATCTGTGACTACGAATCATATTAATCGGCAAAAAAATCGTTTTGTCAAGTTGGTAGCTACATTTATGACCTGACGGGTGTATGGACACAGGAAAAAAGGCCAAAATGTGCACCACACATTTACACTGTTGGCCCCTGCGAGTTGGGGGCAGATAGGAGCGAGAGGAAGGGGCCAGCTTTCACTTGTCACTTCACCTGCTCCCAAAGTGCTTGAATTTTTAAAGTGGTCACTAAAATATAAATATTTTTAAGTAGTAATTTTATCAATAATAAAGCTTAAAATCCTCAGTAAAACAGAAACAAAGGGATGCTCTACCCCAAATCAACACCCCACACCACACCAGAGCCATCCCCAGAAAAGCCGGAGGCCGCCTATCACCACCGCTACACGGCATCGCCCCGTGACCGCTGGCCACGGTGGTCAGTGCGGGAAGAGACGGTATATTTAAATATTGGAAAGGAGGAGAATTATTATTTGCCAGAAAACCAAAAATAATCAGTTAAAAAACTATTTGAATGAGAAAGGGCTCAGTAGCCCTCCTGCACAAAATAGTTTTCTTTTTTTTAATGTTTTATTTATTTTTGAGACAGAGACAGAGCATGAGTCCGGGGACGGGCAGAGAGAGAGGGAGACACAGAATCCGAAGCAGGCTCCAGGCTCTGAGTTGTCAGCACAGAACCCAACAAGGGGCTCGAACCCACGAACCATGAGGTCATGACCGGAGCCGAAGTCAGATGCTTAACTGACCGAGCCACCCAGGTGCCCTCAAAATAGTTTTCTATGTACCAGCATCAGCCTATTCGAAAATAAGATATAAAAGAACTAAATCACAATAGGAAAAAAAAATCATCCCCCCCCACAACAACTAAGTCTGAAAACCAAGTGTGTAAAAAGATGTAAAGTATCTGGGTGGCAAGGTAAGTGCCTCTATTTCCTGCCTCCACATTTCTGCCAAATGAAGACGATCCTAACTGAAACCTGCAGCGGTTTGTTTGAGAACTTGCCGACCACAATCAAAAAGAATGAAATCTTGCCATTTGCAACTACGTGGATGGAACTGGGGGGATTATGCTAGTCAGTCAGCGAAAGACAAACATCATATGACTTCACTCATATGAGGACTTTAAGAGACAAGACAGATGAACAGAAGGGAAGGGAAGCAAAAATAATACAAAAACAGGGAGGGGGACAAAACAGAAGAGGTTCATAAATATGGGAAACAAACTGAGGGTTACTAGAGGGACTGTGGGAGGGGGCATGGGCTAAATGGGTCAGGGGCACTAAGGAATCTACTCCTGAAATCATTGCTTCGCTATATACTAACTTGGATGTAAATTTTAAAAAATAATTAAATTAGAAAACGAAACAAAGAACTTGCCGACCAGATTCAAAAGTCTGTGTGAAAGCACCAGTGTGGGGGGGGGAGGGCCTGAAAGAGGGCACCCGGGGGGCGGGGGGCGTCTGCCCCTCAGCTGTGAGAACAGAGTCTGAGGGGACAGCCGGTCACCTCGGGGACCCGAGCGGCACAGACACAGCGCAGCACGGGTGTGAGGACAGTCCACGACAAAGAGCATTTGAAATCACTGGGAGAAGCGGATTCTTCTGGAAGTCGCAGTCTGGTTGGTGGTCCGCATTTGGGCTCAGCACTCACATACATATAATTAAATTAAATTGAAACAGTAATCCAAACTTTGGCTGCCAAAACTTACAAGTGAAAACAGGACAGGAAAAGTCTGGACTGGCCCCGGGCCAATGAGCGGCGGTTCCTGCAGAGTCCCCCTAGAGCCACCACCGTGCGGGTGGGCCCGACTGTGGGCTAGAACCCCGGGGCAGTCAGTAAATGACTGGGGGAACGGAAGACAAAGATGCAAAGGCCAGCGTGACTGAGGAAGGAGGGAGATGGGACCTCACGCAGGGCAGCTGGCAGAGCAAATGGTTCAAAAGCGCTCTCAGGGGTGGCGGGCAATTTAGCAGTAAAAATCAAAAGCCTTAAGAATGTCTATACCCAGAAAGAGAGAGAGAGAGAGAGAGAGAGAGAGAGAGAGAGAGAGAGAGAAAGAAAAAAAGAAAGGTCTATACCTTTCAATTCAGAAATCTGTTAGGAACTTATCCCAGGGGCGCCCAGGTGGCTCAGTCAGTTAAGCGGCCGACTTCTGCTTAGGTCATGGTCTCACGGTTCGTAGGTTCGAGGCCCTCCCCCCCCCCATCGGCCTCTGTGCTGACAGCTCAGAGCCTGGAGCCTGTTTCCGATTCTGTGTCTCCCTCTCTCTCTGTCCCTCCCCCGCTCATACTCTGTCTCTCTTTCTCTCAAAAATAAATAAACGTTAAAAAAAAGTTTAAAACAAAAAGAAGAAAAAAGAAATTTACCGCAGGGGTGTGGGGCACAGCCGTGCTGTCACAAGACTAATTACAATGGTCAAGTGCTGAAAACCTACACGTCCAGCCAAATGAATTAAGGATGTGGCAAGATCATGTTTTTAAACCTATTTTTACAGTTTGCTTAAGGAAAAGCAATTTTAAGCACATTATAAAACAACATGAGACACATTTTTGATAAACACACACAGAGGAAAAACACTGACATGATACACAGCAAAACATCAACGCTCGTCACCGCCAAGTGATGGGGTTACAGGTAAGTTTCATCTTCTCTCGACTGGCTTTATTTCTGATTTTCTTTTAATGTTTATTTACCTACTTTGAGAGAGAGAGAGAGAGAGAGTGAGCAGGGAGGGGCAGAGAGATGGAGAGAGAGAATCCCAAGCAGGATCCGCACCGTCAGCACAGAGCCCGACACGGGGCTCGAACTCATGAACCGTGAGATCATGACCTGAGACAAAACCAAGAGTCAGATGCTCACCTGACTGAGCCCCCCGGGCGCCTCTGTTTTCGAATTTCTCTATGGTCATCACGTATCACATATGAAATAAAAAGCTTAATTAAAACAGAGCCCACAGAGTTTTCAGCACGTCGGGAAACCAAGGTACGAAACACTGACACAGGGAAACACTCTGCGGTGCTAGCTGGAGGGCCTGTCTGCAGCGGGGGGCAAGGACTCGGGTCCCCTCACCGAGGAGCGCAGGCCCACGGGGGGCAGAGGGCAGTCAGAGTGCCACCTGGGACCTGCTAGGAAGAGGGCTCCGCATGAGAGTGGAAAAGGTACACGCGAGCAACGGTATCCACCTGGTGGTGGCGGGGGCGGGGGGGAGGGGGGGGGACCGCCGATGCCGATGGTTATCTGTGACCCGGGGCCGCTGGAAGGAGAACCTGTGCTCGGGTTTCCTCCTCCGCACCACCCACCGGGCCAGGGCTGGGGGCAGCTCACCAGGCGGGCCGGGGCCCGGCTCTGCCGACGACCGGCTGCACGCCGCCGAGCCGGGCTCCGGGCCTCGGTTGCCCTGCCTGGACCTGACGTGTGAACGGCGGAGAGGGCTCACCCGGCAGGGGTGGTCAGTCCCTGGTAGGTTTCACTGGCCCTCGCTGGGGCCCAGAGAGAAGGGTGGAGAAAAGAGAAGGGGCCAAAATGGAACGGAGCCATCGTGGTTCCTCCAGGGGCCACAATCCCACGTGCTGCCTGCTCTCACCACCCCTGCCGAGGGTGCACGGGTGGGCCATAAAACCCCAAGCGGCCCCGTGTTGTGCTGAACACAGGGGCCTGCTGGGGGCGGGGGGACAGTGCAGAGACAGGGAATGACCCACAGCAGGCGCTCCATCCCCCGCCCCCTCCTCCTGACACGACCACTTCGCAGAAAAAGCACCGGGTCTGGTCCCTTGGGTCCCCGGTGAGCGTTAGCACAGTGGCAGAGCCTGAATGAAGCAGGGACGGGACAAGCAGGAAGGGGTCCTACCCGTGTCTGGACCCCAGGCCCGGCCTGGGCTCTGGGTCGAGCTACAGAGGCTGGGGTGCTGAAGGGTTCAGAGTTGGGCAGGCCAGGACTGCGGGGCATCCCCCCATGTGCCTGGGGCTCGCCACTTGCCAGGGGGCAAGGGACACCCCAAAGACCTACCACGTTTAGTCTAATGCCTGGCCGTCGTGCCACGTGCCCGTACCACGGGCAACCTTGCTGCTCTCAGTGAGACCGCTGGAGGTCGGCATGGGGCGAAGCAGGCCTGTGTCCTTGGCCCTGCTGCTCCTAGCCTGGAATGTTCTCTCGTGGCCTTCTTCACCCACGTGGTCTTCAAGCGCTCACTGGGGGCTACCAGGTGCTGTGGCCAATTACGGGGCGGGGAGGCTGGGGCCCGGCTGACGGCGACTTCAGGGGGAGCCAAGCACGTGAGCCAGGAGCCCCTGGAGCGTCCAGGACGCTATACGAGCAGTGACACAGGGGACACGAGCAGGACGCATGAGCTGGGGTGGCATGGACGACCACGGAGGTGGGTCTGGAAGGGGGCACGGGAACGAGGTGGGCACCAGAGGTGAAGAAGGGGCCGCCGGGCGGCGGAGACAAGCTTTCGCTGCCAGAGCAGGAACGGGCACGGGCCTCGGAGGACGAGCAGCCGGGGTGCGGCCTCTCCAGAGGCGGGGGCCCTGCACAGAGGATGAGCGCGGTGAGGCTCCGGTGAGGGTCCGTGCCCAGGACGCCACCGGCAACGGCTGTCGTTACGGCTCTGAGGGCCACCCCGTCCAGACGGGGACCCCACCCCACACCTCACTCAAGTCACAGACCAAATCCCACCGTGCAAATGCCGCGCCCTGGTGCTCCCGCCTCTCGGCCCTGCCAGGAGGTAAGTGTCCCCGCCCCCAGAAGAAGTGAGGCTCGAAGCTTGCCCGGGGCCACAGAGCTAGGACGCGGGAGTAGGGCCCAGGTCTGCTGATGCCACAGCCGGGGCTCTGCCCGTCACCCCGCCTCTCCAAGGTGGAGAAGCGGGGACCCCTGTCTACCCGGGGGCAGGCCGAAGAGTGTCCGGGGCAGAGGGGAAAGGCGCAGGGAGCCGCCCGTGTGAGCGGAGTGGTCAGGACAGTGACAAAGCACAGCTCGCCTGGGAAGCCGCTACAGGCTCCAGCCCCAGCCCGCCCATCGGCCTCCGGGGAAAGCGGTCCTGTGACCTCGCTGGCTTTTAACGCCACCTGGTAGCTCAGGCACAGGGCCCGTGAGGGGCCGGGCCTGGCATCCTGTGGGTCGTGCTCACGGCCTGGGCCTGGGGCTCCAAGGCTGCCAACCCCCTTCATCTCTTCCCTCAGAGCCCGCCTCCTCCATCCCAAAGAAAGGAGTTGTCCCGGAAAGGGAAGAGCCCCCGGCAGGCAGCTCAGGCATGCCGGGGGCATGCAGGCCAGGCCCTTGACTTCTGGGCCTCCCAGGGCAGAGGGACATCAGGGCTGGAGCCAGAGGGCATTTCAGGGACCCCGAGTCTGACAGACCTCCGGACACGGTCAAATAAACAGCAAGGGGCCTGGAGTCAGAGGCCAGGTCTTCAGGCCCCACAGCCAAGTAGGGACAAAAGGTTTTCCTGTTACAAGGTCGCAGGGAGGATAAGATGAAAACGTGCCTGAAACGGCCCCCCAAAGAGCCGGGCACGCAAGACGGAGACCCTTGATTCCTGGCAGAAGTGTCTGGGCGCCGGGCGGGGTGGGAAGTTCTCCAGTTCACAGCGGCCTGCGCTTGGCTCCCGACAGGCAGACGCCCCCCTCGGTCCCAGCCCGCGCAGCCAGCCCACGCGAGGTGCCCGGCCCAGCTCCAGCGGGCGAACCGCAGGCCACACTTACTTGAGGATGTCCTTCTTATTGAAGAAGGTGCAGTCCTGTGAAGGGAAAACACACACACAGTCCGCTGCAGGGCCCACGCCCCGCTTTCCCTCGGGACCTCTCGGGAACCGCCTCGGCCTGGGCAGAGAGCAGCCTGGTGGCCCGGAAGCCACCTCCTGAAGCTGTGGCCTGGCCCAGGGAACTGCGGCATGGTGTGGGGGTCTGTGGGGGCAGCCTTGGGGGCGTGCACGCACCGGCGGGGGGACGAGCCGGAGGTGGATGGCACTGACTTGTGGTCTGCTCTGCGGGACGGCGGGGAAAGGGGCTGGGAGACCAGTGAGGAGGTAAGGCCGGCAGGGTCTCAGCTGCAGGGGGCGCCATCCACACTGCAGCGCGAGGTCGGTGCCCCCGCGTCGTGTGCCGTGTGTCCCAGGCACAGAGATGGAAGGTCCCGGGCACACAGGCTGGGGAAACGCCGGCGTCTACGTGGCATCTGAAGCCACAGGAATCGAGGGGGTCACACGGGGAGGCGATGGAGGCCAGGTGAGCGGAAGGGAGGGGAGGAGGAGGCAGGGGGCAGCGGCTAGGACCCTCAGGGTGGGGGCAGCGCTCGGGTCCTAAGGTCGCCCAGTTATAAACTGGTCTCCGGTGTCCTGCCTTGTCTGTGCGACCTGCCTCTGTCCACGGGCCGGCCTGCCCGGTGGCGGTGGCTGTGGTGCCTGGCCACGGTGCGACGTATGGAGGCAAAAACACCCCAGGGATGAAGGGCTTCTGCGCTTACCCTGGCCCTGGCCCCCCTGCCCTCGCCGCCGTTGCCCCTGGGGATGTGCTGACCAGGGGCTCACAGCCGCGGCCCAGGCTTGCAGCCAGCCAGGCCTGCCCCGCGTGAAACCCGGAGTCCCTGGGCACCGGAGCAGCTGTGCCGCACACTCAGGAAGCCCAGAGAGGAGGCGCCCGCGGGAGGGCTGGAAAGGGGGAGCCGGTGGGAACTTCCGGGTCCCCTGCAACCCAGTCTGCCGCCCAGGAGTTAGGCCAAAGGCCCGCAGGCCGCCCTGCCCTCCTCGGACCCCAGGGACTTGTCCGAGCGGGCTAGGCTTCGCCCTAGGCAATAGCTCCTCTGCCCCCACCCTCACCAAGCTCGGAGTCCCTGTCTCCGACTCAGGCGGGGGCGCGGGGACGGATTTCCTGAAGACCCTGGAGCAGGCCCCAAAGGCAGCCCAGCTGAGTCTTCAGGCACGGACCCTCCTCGGCCCCTCCCAACCTGCCTGGTGGGGGTGTCGGCATAACCAGGGACAGGGAGAGGCCCTGGCCTCCCCTCTTCCCCTCTGCTCTCCTTTCTCCCATGCCCTGGGTTGAAAAGGAAATATCTGGGTCCTGACCCAAAGGCCCTACGAGCGAAAGGACCCTGGTCCCTTATCACAACCACTCACACCTGTCTACGTCAACCGTCCTCAAGGTGCGGTTCCAGGACTGGCCGCACCAGTATCACCTGGGCACTGAGTGCAAGTGTAGGTTCTCAGGCTCCACTCCAGACCTGCTGCACCAGAAATTCTGGGGGTGGGGCCCAGGAATCCGAATCTTTCCAAGATGCTCCACCCGCAGTGATGCTGTTGCTAAAACGAGGGCCTCAGCTCTGGAACAGAATCACCTGGGGTGGAGCCCGGCATCAGAGTTTGCAGAGACATTCCATGACTGCAACGTGCAGCCCAGGCTGAGAACCACACCCCACCCGGTCCGTGATCACCGCAGGCCTGGTCCGTGGGGGCTCTGGTTATCCAGTTTTGTTCAACCCTCGTCCCTAGCCTATGGTGGGGGGAGGGGGGGGGAAGGCAGGCAGGCATTATCTCCCCACTCTACAGATGGGAAAACCGAGGTTCGGTGAAGTTGAATAGCTTGCTCTAAGTTGCACACGCAGCCCAGAGGGCTGACTGCAACCTGGGGCTTTTGCCTCTTGACCGCAGTCCACAGACTGTAGAGTCCAGCCGTGACCACGTCCACTGACCGCTTCATGTCCTGCCCCGGCCGCGTACTCCACATCCAGCGCCATGGGTGCTCGACACAGGGCTCCGGGACGAGGAACAGGTCTTCCCATGCAAGCCCTCCACACGCTTCACTGGCTGCAGGATGTCTCACAAAAGGCATTGGCTCTGCTTAACCGAACTTTCTCCTCGTCCTGAACACGTGGCAGCAGCTGTTTGTAGGTTTTCAACATTACCACCAAACTGCCACGAACCTGCTCACCCACTAACGTTTTGCTTTTTCTTCTGTTGACCTTGCCTGGACCTCATCCCAGGGAGGCAGCTCCTGGGGGGTGAGCGTGGCAAGTACCGTAAAGGCTTCTCAGGATTCTGGCAGTGTTGGCAGAGAATAAGGTTTCGTACTCAGATTCTAAGTGTCTTGTCTTGCCTTGGATCCTTGGGTGGAGACAGAGGAGAGGGTCCCCAGGTGAGTTACAGGGCTTGCTCTTAACTGAAAATGTGGGCTGCCTGTGAGACTTGAATGGCCAGAGGAGCAGTGGTGGGTTCTGGGGGAGGCTGGGAGCCCTGCTCTGCAGTTTGAGGGGTCTGGGAGATTGATCTGGAGGGCAGAGAAGTCTGGAAAGAAACCTGAACTTGGGAATCACTGGCACCTGAGGACTGGGGAAAGGGGGCCGTAACTGGGAGCCTGGCAGGCGTGGGGCTGGATGGAGCGCAGAGGGCGGGAGACTGGGGCTCTCAGGTTTCATCAGCTCTCGTTCCTCCCACCCTGCCTGGCTCTGGTGGAGGATCACAACCCAGCACTGGGACTGGCTCCCAAGTGTAACCCAACGCTAGGCTGGTGTGAGCGGAAACTCAGGCTCCCCACCCCCCATGGGGCTATGCTTCACTTCTGGGCAGGGTCCGCCTGCTTGCCTGTGCCACCCCCCAGCCTTCACCCACGTGCTCCCCTCCACCCAGGCGCCTCCTTCTGGGCCTGCGGGGGCCTACCTTTCAAAGGCCCTGCTCAAGCACTGCATTCTCTCTGAATCTTGCAGAGCAAAAGTTACCCTTCCCTCCGGGTCTTCCACGGACCACTAGTACCCTCCTTCCCTGGAGCACATCGTACTCTCACGAGGCCAAGGTTGACCTCTCCGGGACAAAGAGCACACACAGGCCCCGCCCCCAAACAAAAGCAGTGAGCCTTGGATTAAAGGATTCAAATTCCAGTTTGAGCCTGGACTGTGCCAGGCACTGAGTGGCTCCTCGGCCTTTGTCTCCTCTTCTGTGAAATGGGGCTGATAATCCACCCCATCGTGAGGATCCTAGAGGGTATCTGTTCCAATGCCTGGCACACAGCATTGCTCCATGAATGTGGCTTCCTGGTCCTTCTCAGGGCCTCACATGGAGCTGATAACCATTATTGACGGCCAGCGTTTCCGAGGAGAAGGGGCCTCAGAGGACTCACACTTCAGGCCCATTACCAAAAGAAATATTCACGAAGGCAACAGGCAGCCACAGGAGACACTGCCGACGTGCCTCTCTCCCACAGCACACTCCAAGCAGGCCCCCTCTGCCCAGGGGAGTCGGGCAGAGGCGTCCCAGTTGGGCCTTGGAGGATGAGGGAAATCTGAAGGGGGCGTCCCAGAGCATGGGCAAAGGGAGGGAGGAAGGAGGCCAGCGACAGCCCAGGGGTGGCTGCCGCACACAGGGCAGGGAAGGAGCCCCGGAGGCTGGCCAGGGCCCCAGCAAGTCAGGGGGCTGGGCTTCATCCTGCAACCACACAAGCCTCCCCATGGCAGAAGGGCTTCGGGGCCTCGGATCTGGGCAGTTTCCTGGCTCTGGAGGCAGCAGGTGCTAGGAGGGTCTTAGCAGGTGGCTGCTGGGGGCTGAGGGACCTTGCAGGGGGGCGTGGGAACGGGCACATGGCCTGCCTTCTTGCTCCAATTATTTCCATGCTGGGGCCAGAGGTAGAGACCCCAAACGGGTAAACAGGACACCCCCAACTTAAATCTGACTTGGGGGCCGATACACCTCACTCCCCACCCAGACAGGCCCCCAGGTCATTTCTGCTCTGCTGAGACTCATTCTCCTGGGCTGATTCCTGGGATCGGGGACCCTCCCTGCAGCCCCCGTTTCATGACCCTCCAACTCCGTGCCAAGGTGGGCGCTGGGACAGGTGTCTGGGGAGGGGTTCGAGGCCAGCGAGGGGCCAAGAGTAAGGAGGCTAAACGGGGATGAAAAGGAACGGCTACCGCGAGGAAAGCGCTCTCAACGCAAGGGTGGGGAAACTGAGGCTGCAAGTCACATCCCAAGGTC
Organism: Herpailurus yagouaroundi; assembly: GCF_014898765.1. Taxonomy (NCBI): domain Eukaryota; kingdom Metazoa; phylum Chordata; class Mammalia; order Carnivora; family Felidae; genus Herpailurus; species Herpailurus yagouaroundi. Next base: position 511,737 of record NW_024412416.1, on the reverse strand, counting down.
ACGCTCCTACCTGAAGGCAGGGGCTGAGTCCGAACCCAGTAACTGGCTTTGGGGGCCTCGGCTCGCGGCCAAAAGCAGGGGAGGGCGGGCGCCGGCTCACCTGGTAGTTGTCCAGCTGCTCCTCCGTGAAGATGGTCTGCTTGTTGCCCATGGCGGTCGCCGCGCCGTCGTCCGGGCGCCGAGCCCGAGCCCGCGGCCACCCGGAGGCGGGAGAGCGACCGGAGCCGGGCGGGGAGAGGCCGGGCGACCCCGCCCCGCGGGGCGGTGCGCCCACCCCGGCAGGGGGCGGCCCCTTCCCTCCGCGGGAGGTGCTGCCCGGCCTCTCCCCGCCTCACTTCCGGCTGGGCGGGGCCAGGATTGGCGCAGGGCGCAGCCGGGACCTCCAGCTGGGCGGGGCCAGAACTCCCTGCTGGGCGGGGCCAGGACCCCCGGCTGGGCGGGGGCCAGGACTCCTGGCTCGGCGGGCCGGCCCTCCGCTGCAAAGGATGGGTCAGTGAGTTGGCCTTTCTTTGCAGGTGAGCGGACCTCTGGCCGCTGCGCGGGGGGGAGGGGTGTGTGCATCTCGGGCCCTCTGGGTTCCTTAGCGGGACATTAAGGATTCACTAGCCTTTCTTTGCATCTTTGGCTGCACACGAGACCGAGGAGGATTTACGGGACTTACCGTGTCCAGTGAAGTGTGACAAAGGGCAGGAACTTTTAAAATCTTTATTTGTTTTAGAGAGAGAGCGTGTGCGCGAGCAGGAGAGGGGGACAGAGGGAGAGAGAATCCCAAGCTGACTCCAGGCTCAGTGCAGATGGTCACTGGGCTCCATCCCACAATCCTGGGATCATGGCCTGAGCCGAAATCAAGAGGGTTCCTACACCGACTGAGCCACCCAGGCGCCTCACCTGGGACTTCTAAGCAAATGCCAAAGACCACAGCAAACAGAGCCACTGCTAAGTCCTTCCAGGGATCCCACCCATACATGTGTTATTTCCAACCCCAGGACCGTTGATCCTACTGGCATTATCTGCATTTTATAGGTGGGGAAACAGGCTGAGAGAGGATCAGTAACACTCCCGGTCCTACAGCTGGGAAGCAGCGGGACTGGGCTGGACTCAGGTGCTGACTCAGCCTGCTGTTCCACACCTGGACTTCCATGAACTCAGCATGTTACGCTTTAAAAATAGATGGTTCCTTTCTTTAAGCACTTGGGAGGCCCCACCCCCAGAGTTTCTGATTTAGTATGTCTGGAAGGCCCAGAATGTGGGGGTCTGACAAGATCCCAGGTGTTGCTGGTGCTGCTGGCCCTGACCACACTTTGAGAATCATCGCTGGAGGTTAGAGGCTCCAAGTTTGGCAGATTTCCCAGGTGTTTCTACATGTTCCTTTTACCTGAGGTTCCTCTTTGGGGTTTACCTAACATTTTGCCACCTTCAGGTGAGAATAGCAGCTATCAGCTAAACAGACAAGCCACCCTGTTCAAATCCAAAGAGTCACGAGAGGCGATCAGAAGGGCAGGAAGCAATCCAGAAGACGTGCGCTGGGGTCTCGGCCGTGGGAAAGAAGGCAGGCTATGTGGCCAGTAATTCAGAGGCTGTGGAATTTTAGAGCAGAGACACCTTTGTAAGAGTCTCTCTGCACCTCCCTTTTCTCCCGTGTGAGAGAGCTGGGGAGACGGGAGCCCCCTTAGACCACACAGTCACTGTTACACGTTTCCTTCTCGTCATCTTCGACGCCACGCTGCCCATGAGCAGGCCGGAATTCAGTGTTCAGATCCTGCCCGGGTACATTGTCTAACACGCTTGCGTATTTGTGTGACATGCGCTCCATGCAGAGAAGCCAGAACCTCTGTGAAGAAGACTAGGTTTTCAGTTCTGTGATTCTGTCTTCACAACCCCGTGAAAGTTCCCTTAAAACCTCCGTGATCACTATTGCAGTGGCAATAGTGGAGGAGGCCCTCTGTCCTAAACTATTACAGCAGTGCCGTGAGGAGGGCAAGTTACAGTCCCATGTTACAGTTGAGAAAGCCTGGGCTCAGAGAGGCAGAGTGACCTGCCTGGAGCCACCCAGCAAGGAAGGGGCAACACAAAACATTTTATCCACGCCTCTTAAGTCTGTAGAGTTGGCCTTATTGCCCATTTCACAGATGAAGCAATAGTCTCAGAGAAGAGCTGCTCAGTTGGTAACAGGTGGATTTAAGTCTTGATTACACGATGATGGGAACACGGGGTTACCACTGCTTCCGGGAGCTCGACTCCTAGTCAGCCGCTGTCTTATAAATGACACGCCCCGAGAAGGTATGCCGAGAGGGAGCTGAGGGTCCCACGGGGGCGCCCGGCACTTTGCAAGCACTCATTAAACGTTGGCTTTTTCCATTTCTGACTCCTTCCATAAAGTTTAAAAGTTGGACGGAAAACGCGACGGATCAAAACCCAAGGAGTGAACTTACACAACGAAACACGAATCTCTATCCCTCTTCCCTGTCCTTCCTCCATTCTTTGTGATGAAATGTCCTTGGTCTGCAAGTAGTCTTCTACGACTTGGAGACCGAGGGGACCTCTATGACGGGGACGGAGACGCTGTCCCGGGCCGAGGCCTGGGCGGGATGTCTTCTACGGTGAAGACGCCTCCCGCAGACCCGGCCTTTGCTGTCCCGCCTCAGGGCCCCTCCTGGAACGTGCTACCCCTACCTCGGCTTCTCTATCTTAGTGGCCATTCAAACCTCATTCCTCCCGGAAGTCCTATCTCTGTGCACAGAGCACTGGTCATCTTGGCCTCTCCCAAGCTGCAATTTATGTTCTGGGAGCGGTTACTGGGTCCACCTCAATCTCATACACACACCCCTGCAACCGCCTATTTAACCTAACTCAGTCCTAGCACTGGACAGTTTGTCTCCTCATCTCCCCGTATCTGCAGCATTTCGCACACAGATCTTGCTACTTCGGGACGGATGCATACACAGCCTGGGGCTGTGTCTTTTGGAGGGGGCAGGTGTTGTTTCCTCTCCAACACTAGCGTTCGGGGTTCGGGGACGGCTGCAGCACATCTTATCTGGCTCTATCCCCAGGGTCTAGGACACGATGGTCTTGGGAAATAGCGAATCAACATTCTTTAAGAGCCTGCATTTCCTGGGCCTGTTCACACGCTGAATCAAGTAACTCCCCAAGTGTTCTGACGTGGAGAAGGTTTTCCTGCTGGAGGATCAAGAGACCAAGCCCTTTAGTGCAGGGCAAATGAGGTGAGCCCACCTTCTCCCCGAATGGCCCCTGTGGGCCTGTTCCGGACCCTCTGCCAGAACACATTCTGGATGTGGGAGGCTCCCAGGTGCTTGAGAACAGGACCGACCTGATGGTGACTTCCTGCCAACTGTCCTTTCAGGTGCCTTTAAAATCCTCACGGACATCCGTGACCCCCTCCTTCCCTACCCGTACCCACCCCTCAGCACAGCCTGCTCCAGCCAGAGCCCCTACCCGTAGCACTGTATCCCCATTGCTCTGGGATCACGGTGGTGTGTCTGTCAGGAAATGACCAGGGCAGGGCACTCACCACCGGACTCAGTTTTGCCGTGGATCTGAGTCAGCTCCAGTGGCGAGCGGCAGATGAGCGGAGCTTTGCTGTTGGAGCGGGGTGGCTGAGGCGACGCAAGGAGTCTCAGGCTGAATTCTGCGCCGTGGACCGTCGCCTATTAGCAAGGAGGTCCTCAGTGGCGACGTAACCTGCTCGGTGAGCACAGTGGACTCCATACCTGTCCTTTTAGGTGTCATAACAGGCGCTGACTCAGTCCAAAGCAGAAGCAACGGTATTCAAGGATCAGGATCCACACAACCTTCGACTCGGGATCAGGTCACCGCGCCCTCGCTCAGCAGCCTGACCCCGAGGCCACGTGGTCCTTTAAGACCAGAGCCCATGGAGTCTCGTGCTCTGTCCGTGGGAGAGGAGAGGCCCGTGGGCGGCACCTAACACACTTGGGGCACCGCTGTCTGAGCCAGGTCAGGCGCTTTGCCCATCCGTTTTGCTAATGAGCGGATCCTCCACCGCTGGGATGGCTTCACACCGCGGAGGCATCGGAGGACGAGCCTCTGGAGCGTGGGCTTCTGGGGAAAGTCTGCCCGCCTCCAGGGAGCTGCCCTCCAAGCACGGTCCCCGGGATCTTTACAGAAGGTCTGTGAGGTCAGCATTATTATTGCCACAATGTAAAACATCGTTCGCTGTTTTCACTCTCATCTTCTCACAAGTGCACAGCGGAATTCTCCAGAAGTTTCATGCACGGTGCTGCGGCAGGCTGAATGAAGCAGCAGACACGAGAATCCAGCTGCCTTCCGCCAAATTAAGCCAGGCTTTAAAGACATTTGCAAACATGTGAAACAACGCCACTCTTCTCACTAAATGTTTACGTCTTTAAAAATATTATTTTCCATAGAAATATGTGCACTAAGCTAGCACATAGCGGGTTTATTGTTATAATTGTTTAAAACATATTTTTAAAATAGCTATTGGGGGTCATGTGCAGCTTTAACTTCTAATACGATAAATATTTAATAATCTGTATTACCAAAGTTTGGGTCCTCAAATTTTAAGAATAGTCTTGAGACCAAAATGTCTGAGCATCATTACTGTATGGTTCAGTGAGCCTTTTCTGTTTGGGCCGGATGGGAAAGAGTTCAGGCTTTGCTGGCCCCACAGCCACGGCCTCTGGTACATCTACTCCCCTCTACTGTGGATGTGGCCACCAAACACATGGGCTTGGCGGTGTTCCAGCAAGACATTACTTAGCGACACTGCGACTCCAATTTATATAATTGAAGTCTCACAAAGTGTTACCGATTTTTACGAACTTGTTGATTTTATACACTTTTAAAAGTGTAAGTGTGAAAGCAATTCTGTAACTCCTTAGCCTAGAGGAGGCCGTGGGCCAGAGCTCACCCGTGGCCTGTAGTTTCCCAGCCCCCGCTTTCCTGACACAGGGCCCCCGAAACCTTTGCAACTTCGTGAGGGATAGGAGCGTCCTTTGTTCTAATGAGGTGACCCCGGGTGGGCTCCTGGAGGGGTCTGGTCAAAAGAAAAGTCCAGCCATGATCAGAAGTTTCGAATTTCCACCCCCTGCCCATCCTCTTGAGAAGAGAGAGGCTGGAAGCAGAGTTAGTCATTGATCATGCCTACATGATGAAACCTCCGTAAGAGTCGCACACGTGTGAGGTTTGGGGAGCTTCCGGGTTGGTGAACACGCCCATGCGCCGGGGCGGGGGGGGTGGGGTGGTGACACACCCCAAGTCCACAGGGACGGAAGCTCCTGTGCCCGGGACCCTCCCAGACCCCGCCCTCTGTATCTCTGCACCTGGCTGTTCACCTGCGCCCTTCGGCGCACCCCTTAATACACCGGTGAAAAGAGTTTCCCTGAGCTCGGGGGGCCACTCTGGCAAATGAACCGGACCCAAGGAGGGGAATGTGGGCAGGTCGTGTTGGCAGCTGACTGTCAGACGCAGGAGGGACTACCTGCACCCAGTGCTGTCATGGGGACAGTCTTACAGGAGTGAGCCCTTGGTCCTCGGGATGTGACAGCTCCGGAAAGATGGCGTCAGAATCGAGTTAAGCGGTAGGACACCCAGCTGGTGCTGCAGAGAGTTGCCCGTCGTGGGGAAAACCCCCCATCTGGGCCATGGGGGGCGGGAAGCAAGAGCAGACTACTTAGGGCCTGAGGCACCGTGGTCAGAGCGCTGGCTTTAACTCCAAGGGACAGGTGTCGCTGGCTGTTCTGAGCAGAGGACGGTGTATTTGTCTCCTGCTTTAACAGGACCCCTAAGGCAGGACACGGACGGTGAGGGGCAGGGGGGAGGCAGGGAGACCAGCGTGCGCGCTATTGCCCTGGTTCTGCCCAGAGAGGACTCTGGCTTAGACCTGGGAAGGCGGGGAGTGTCTGCCTGTAGCTCAACCTCAAAACACAGAGCTGACCCTCAGGTCTTCTGACCTGGGCACCTGGGAGACTGGAGCTGCATTTCACGGAGAGGAAGGCTGAGTGAGGGAGCTGGTTCCCACTCGTCATCGCTCACACGTAGAAAGAGGTGACAAGCACAGAAGACACGTTAAGTTTCGATGTATTTTTTCTGACTATTGAACTGTAAAGAATTACCAAGATGCCAGAGTCTTCCCAATGGTCACCTTTGAGGGCGGTGCAGCGCTCCATTTGATTCTTTACCCTAAATCACGACCATTTCCTCGTTAATCATTAAGACTGCTTTTCTTTCAATTAACGATATTATAGACAACCCTATAATGAGTATCTTTGTGCCGATGGATCTTTGTGGGGTTTCTCGAGGGACTGATTCTCAGGAACGGATTTACGCACGAGGTGAAAGAGTAAAGACACAGAAGTCTTGAGACACACTGAACTGTTTCCAGAAAGGTGGTGGCGGTACAGTATTTGGGAGCCAGCCAGAACTCAGAGTGTAGCCATTCCACCACCAATCAGACCGTAGAGGACATGAGCATTTTATCCATACTTTCTAATAAAAGGGCCAAAGACGTTTCTAACTTTTAAAAATTTTGCATGTACTTGATTATGGTTAAGGTTGGTTAAAAGTTTCTTGGTTTCTTTGGCTGTGAAAGGATTGTTCGGGCCCCTTGCCCATTTATTTACTAAAGTTCCAATATTTAGGAAAATAAATTAGGGAAACTCTACTAAAAAAATTTGCGTTCCTTTTGTAAAAAAGCAAAAAGAAGCATTTAGCATGTGAATAAACATAATGTATTTTGCTGATTTATTAATTTAAAGGCCACCACCTTGATTAAAACCATTTTGTAGAGTACAGCACCCCTGGACGGGGTAGTGCTGTGGTCACAAACAAGGACACACCTTCCAGATCCTTCTCCTGAGTGGCAAGCATACCTTGGTCCCAACACGCCTTGCTGGTGGCACATCTGGGCGCTCCCAAGTGCCAGCACAGGACAAAGGCGCTTGTCCAGGCGACACTGGCCTGCATGTTGGAGGAATGCCAGAACGTCTATGAGCAGTTCTGGAACCTGTGGCCCATCGAGGGAGGGGCTCCCAGATGACGTCTCTCCAGCTGCTCGGGAAGCAGGGAGCACCTTGCCATGGGGGCTGCACCGGGCGACCTCTGAGGGCTGTTTCAGTCTGAGAGCCTAAGCTTGTGAGGATTCAGCGCTTTCCTGCCTCCAAGTCTTTGCTGGCACCGGTCCGTTCGGACCCCATCTCAGGCTGCTGACATCTTACCTCCTCAAGGACTGCTTTAAACACCATCTCCAAGACGGGATCTTCCCCAGCCAGCCCCACCCTGTCCAAACTCCTTCAAGCACCTGTCACTGAATTTCTGTGTTTCTCCCTCACTAGACTTGGAGGGTAGGCCTGGGCGTATTCATTACTCGTCCTCACCCAGCACTTGATAGGACTTCTCTTGGGAAGCCGTTGTTGAACTGCATGGCCCCTCACAGAAACCTAGCAGTTAGGAGAACTGTCTCAGTAATCAGGCGTCCCAGTGTAATGCGGCCATCACTGCTACTCGCTGTGCCTCGGTTTCCTCATGGGGTTGATGTGAAGATTGGATATGGATTGGAGAAAGTCCTCCAATCTTTGTCTCAAAGTCACTGAGCAGCTGGATGTGCTGTTTTCTGTTCTGGAAGCAAAGCCATGACAGATCCTCTCTGGGCTTGAGGAAGATCTTCTCAAAGACACGTAGCAGGAGAGAATGCCATAAGGTCCCCAGGAGCGGGGAGGTGGGGTGGGGGG
>NW_024412416.1:474134-499013 GCF_014898765.1 Herpailurus yagouaroundi | reverse complement strand
CCCGGTTCCCCGGCGGAGCCAGCCTGCGTCTGCGGATGCTGCCGCTCAAGGTCACGCGGGAGTCGGTGTCGGAGCTGCGGGCGGCCCCAGGGGCCTCGCTGCCTCGTTCCCCGCCGCCTACACCAGAGTCTTAGGTTCGAATTCGGGCCGTGCCGCTGATTGGCTGTATGACCTTGAGCAGATGACTTAACGCCCCTGGTCGTGTGTGCAGCCATCTGTGAAACACCTATGCTTGCTCCCCGAGTTGTGGAGGTTAAATGGCGTGAAAGCAGCGGCACACAGATTTGAAGCTTTCAGCTCGCCCTCGCGAGCAGACGGCGGTTCTGCTTGGTTAGCCTCTTCAGACCTGGGCTTGTGTGTGACGGTGACTGTTGGGCCACACTTGCTGCAGAAGGCGGAGTGGCTTTCGGGCCCTTCGTGCCCCTGTCGCCCCACTTACCACCTGATTCCTGTTTGGTGGGTTCACCACGCCTTCAGACGGTAGACTGAGCAGCCCACCTGGTGAGGGATGTGCGGGTAAGTGCGCTTTGCCCAGAGTGTGGGGCCCAGCGTGATAGAAGATGTTCCCCTCTGACGTCGACTGGCTGTGAGGCCTTTGACCTCTGTGCGGCCCGGTTCTCCCCTTGGGGGTTGGACCGATGCCCTGGGATGTGGGAGACGCTGAGCTAGGGCGGCTTCAATCAGAGCAGTTCCTTTATTGGGGTTCCATTCAAGGTTTTATTTGAAAAAAGTGATTTCAACTTAAATTGTTTTTTTTTTCCTAAAAAAGCCTCGATTTTGAGAAAATACTAGGTTTCTAAAGACCTTTCTGGTTCTAACATGCTATGATTCCAACAAGCCAGTTCCCTGCAGCAGACACTTACTGAGAGAGTACCAGCCATGCGCCCCGCACTGTATTTGTATGTCTGAGTTGGGCAGGAAGGTGACAGGAGGTGAGGGGCTGTGACAGGAGAAGGACCGGAGGTCCCGGCCTCAGGCTCCTTATCTGCAAAGGGCCACTGACACCTCTCTCTCCAGGTTCTGTAGAAACTAACATATATGCAAATAGATTGTAAAGTACAAGCCAGCCTGTGCTCGAAAAAATCCTGCTTAGAGTTCTGGGTCATTTTAATGACTTGGACGAATCCTGCCTTATTCGAAGATCACATAGGACAGATGACAGACGCCGACCCGACTGGTTGCAAGTATTAGAGGCGTTTGCGGGGTGAGAACTTGGCCGACAGAGAGGTGATTGAAGCAGGCTTTTCTTTTTCCAAAAAATATTCATTGAGCACCTACTGTGAGCCCCCAGCTGCCCTGGGCCCTGGGGATCCCAAGGTGCTTGTGGATTCACATCTGAAGCTGGGTCTTGGTCATGGAGACGGGGCCTGTTCCGGATGGATGTCCTTCCCCTCTTTCTGGGGTGGGGAGGGGTGGGGAGGGGAAGCACTCGGGCAGATCTGTCTTCCAGCAGCCATCTGTCCGCGGGTGAATCATGTTCCAGGATTAACATTTTTGCCAGTGGTTTTGGCATCGAGTGCTCTTTGGATCTGGCCCCATCTTGTATTTTCAGTGCGGGCAGATGACCGTGGATGCCAGGTGGGAGAATACCACTCGTTCATACCTTCTTGGCTGTTGGTTGGCATCTCGTTAGTAGATGCCAGTATCACAGCAAAGGTTCGGGCCTCCTGGGAAGTGACCCCAAAAGGAAACACTAAGACAGGACGTTAACAGCTTATGTATCCAGTGTGAAAAAAAGTTACCTTGAAAACTTCTAACGGCTTTTGGTAGCTTTGGTTGATGTACTCAATTTCTTTGATGGTATTCTGATTATGCTAACGTAGTAGGACTTTGTCCCAGTGTTCAGTGACTGAGTTATTAAAGTTCAAAATCACCTTTTAAAGTTTCTGTTTCTGGTGTCTAAGAGTGTTACGTGGAAAACAGTACACCAGTGGTACCATCTTGGGCCAGTGGGGTTGGTAGGTGACTTTTCTTCTTTTTGTGTCCCTTTCCCGGCAATTAACAGTAATGACCATGTTACCTGTGTTGTGAGAAAAAATAAGTAACTTATTTAAAGTCTTCATTCTGTATGACCCAAGTATCAAGTCAACTTTGTTAGATTTTTTTGTTATTGTAAAGAGTAAATACTAAATATTCATGGGAGAAGAACAGGCATAATGTGTAATTAAAGGAGCACTGGACTGGGAGTCAGGAGACCTGAATTCTGGTCTCTGGTCACTCTGTGGCCTTAGGCAAATCCTGACCCTTTAGACACCAATGTCTCCACCTGTGTGATGAGTGACTGGGCTCTGGAGTTTTTAAGGACTCCCCCAGCTCTAAAATTAGTGAGAGATTATGTGGTACCCCCACCTTGAAGCAGTAGTCGAGAATGTTGACATAAAACCTTCCAGATCATCTGAGAAAAATCCAGTGTTTGAGTTAAAAAGGTATATAATAGTCTCATTCCACCTTGAACACTTTTTGACAACTCATATGCATCAAATCCACGATGAAAGTATTCAGTACTTAAATTTTCAAAGCGAAGGTAAACTGAACAGTTAGGTTTTCAGGTCTGAGGTGGCTTGTCACATTGAGCTAATACATGAGAAGACTACTCCTCAGAAGTTCCTGAATACATGCGTGCAAACTTGTAACATTGTCAGCCCTCGGAAATGGCCCGGTCTGTGCCTCTCGCTCCGAGTGGTTTAGTTCTGTGAGTGACGTTTCTTTGTTGATGTTGGCGTAGGTCTCTCGGCTGCTGGGGGCGCTGCACAACCAGAAACAGGTGACCCGAGGGTTCGCTGGTGGTGTGAGTACGATTACATCTTTCGTTTTTTTCCTTTTAGAAGTTTCTCAAGAAAGGTGCTCTAACATGTTTATCATACAGTCTCTTGTCTCTGTTTACTTCAAATTAAGGAAAATTTGCCATACTTCTCCTGGATATTTAAATCACTGGCTCACACGCACGAATGCATCAGGTCACTTGCACATTTAAAAGAATTACATCACAGCTGGCTTCGTAAGCCTGTCACGTTAGTATCTTAAAGGAGTCTTGTTAAAAATTGAAATGGCCCTTGAACCTGTTACTTTATTTCACAATCTCATTTTTGTAAGACAGGTTTTTTTTCAAAACTAGTGCAAGTTGAGAGAAAATTGTTGAGAAGCTTCAAAACCTGCTTTGCATCTTTATTTTGTGGGCTTCCCTGAACACGGTAGATGGCCCACTAACGAGGAGCAGCTCACACATCTGTGAGCCCCGTGGGCTCACGCTCCCCTCCTCGGCCTTCAGAGAGGATCGTGTTAGCGGATCATCTATTTCTCATTAAATCTGCCGCTTGTAGAATCCCCGGCGTTAGAACTCGGCGCTTTAAAGGCTGATACCGCGTTTTTAGAGCCTTCTCAGACTGTGGGTCAGTGAGTTCCTATTTGGTTTTATTTTACCCCTGGCTACAGAATCTGATTTGGACTTCACAATTCCTGTGCTCCCATATCACGTCTTACTCTGTGAGCGTTCATTGGGTCCTCGTACCTTTTCGCTCCGGTCGCTCTCTGGTCCGTGGAAGAGACGTGGATTTCTTCTGGTGGCCTGGTGACACTTATTATTACATGTTGGGAGAACAGGAACAAGAAGCCAGAAGGTTCTTTTGGCTCTGCGTGTGCAAAAGACACAGAATGAGGCTTGCACTCCTGGCTCACGGACAGCCAAGCTGGCATTTCAAACGTTTTCTGAAAGCTGGTGAGAAGATCCTTGCTCTCTGCTATTATTTATTTTCAGGCCGTCCACGTGTAAAAAATATTAGCCTGGTGGGGAGGGCTTTATATTTGAAAGAAACAAGAAGAGGAACTAAGTTTTTAGAAGATTTCTTCAGTAACACCGAAAAATTGAGAAACCGTCCACGCGCTCAGTGAGTTGCAGCGGAAGGGCAGAAGAGCAGGGAAACGCCAATCAGTGATTTGAAACAAGGCAGCACAGACGACTAGGCCTGGAACAGACCGGGGACCGTCGCCCGGGCCAGACCCCCAGGCAAGAGAAAGGCCCCACCCAATGACGTGTCGGGTCTCCAAACAGGGAGAGAGGGTCTGAACATCGCCTTGACCCGTCGAAACCCTGTCATCATTTCCCTTTACGCGCTTTTATTCCTGAGTTTGAGATGCTGGCTTGATTGTTGGAAGCCTTTGAAGTAAACCGCTGGGGTCACATTATGGACACTCGTGTCCTTCCGCGTCTAACTCAGACTTTGCCGGTACGAGCGCGTGTGCTGTTCTTACAGGTGACAGACAAGCTGCGCTGAGCTCAGTTCGGCGACATTTGTCCTCGAGGCGCCGGCTTCACAGAGGAGCTCAGAGAAGCGGGGATCCCCTTGTGACCGGAGGTCTGATTTCCTCTGAGTTCCGAGACAGACCCCAGCAGTGTTGTGGAAATGTGTCTGCAGTGTTTTTAAGACCGAGCAAACCGTGTGAGAAACCTAACTTTCCAGGATCCCAGTGGAGAGGAGAGCGGTTGCCTTCCTGAGAAACTCTCTGAATTTCGGCGAGAGAACATGGTTAAAATTTCTGTTCTCTCCGCTTTCACAGACTTGAAGTAATTGGGCTCTTTGTAGCTTGTCTGGAAAAAAGATACGAATTAGGAGGTCTACTCTGTGATTTATTTTTGTTTTCTGTAGAGCATCACCTCAGTTTTTTTAAACCCTCCGATTTCTTTGTCGGGGATACTCTTTTCCAGACCGCCAAAAGTTGATTCTTCCTGTCTTCTCTGGCGATCTCTTCCACTCAGGTGCAGACGGTAACTTTAATTCCCGGGGATGGCATCGGCCCAGAGATCTCGGCGGCCGTTATGAAGATTTTTGATGCTGCCAAGGTAAGCGCGCTTGAAAACGACCTTTGGTAATGCTCGCAGAAAACTGGTCTTAGCCGGCCGGAGTCCGTGGCCTCGGGATCAACCGTCCCATCTGGCGACGCGGGAAGGCGTGTGGCCATCGCCACAACACTGACGTCAGCAGCATTCGTGCTGGGGACGGCAAGCCCGTGCGCCGGCTCCGCCGTCCGCCAAGAGGCCGGTGTCGAGCGGCCGTGCGCGTGGGTCCCTGAGCCCTGCCAGGTCACCGGTCTCCTCAGTATGTGCCCTCCCGCCGAGAAGAATAGAACCGATTTTGCAAAACACTGTGTAGGAGATTTTCAGAGATGAAAACAAATTTCTGATGCGGTGTCACCATCTAGCATGAGGTGTGATTATTCTAGCAGCCCAGCCTTCCGCGCAGGTAGATATTTTAAAATGCTTTCGTTCGGGGGTAGGGGACGTTGGGCTTTATTTGACACGATGCTCAGTTAGGGCAGTTACAGCTGCCAGGTGCCGTCACGTGCAGGGGGAGGACGGGGGCCGGTCTGAACCGTCCATACCCTGCTCCCCGAAGCACGCCCCCCACAGAGGAGATGGAGCTCGCCTGGTGGCAGAGTCCCCAAGGAACTGCACGGTTCTCCCATTTGCTGTGTGCGGTCCAAGCCAGTGGCGAGGCGCACACGAGCCCAGGGCCGTGTCTAACTTTAGAGCACCGTCACCACCCAAAAGAAACCCTGGGCTCATTAGCAGTCACAGCCCGTCCCCCACCGTCCGCCCCCTCCCCTCCCACGGCCAGCCCCAGGCGGCTACCCGGTTACTTTCTGTCCCTACATGTGCCTCTTCTGGACATTTCGCAGGAATAGAATCTCATGCCGTCTTCTGTTGGCTTCCTTCACTCAGCACAAGGACCGCTAGGTTCGTCCGCGTGTCGGGACCGTGTCGTGTTTCCGCGGACCATGTTTCTCAGCTCCTTGCGATATTCTAACTTTAGCCGCGTTAAGAGTAGTGAAAACACATAAGTGGGCAGGTGTCAGTGAGGTGTGGACCGGACAGGGCAGCGCGGAGAATGACCTCTCTTCCCGCGTGTCAGGAACTTTCCGGACCTTTATTGTACGTTTCCACCGGCTGCACCGGCAGGTGAAGCAGTTTGTAACCAGTGTCGTGTGAGTCCCACTCTGCAGCTTCCTGTGCTCTGTGCCGCCTCTAGGCGCCCATTCAGTGGGAGGAGCGGAACGTCACCGCCATCCAGGGACCCGGAGGAAAGTGGATGATCCCTCCAGAAGCCAAAGAGTCCATGGATAAGAACAAGATGGGTTTGAAAGGTAGTGGATCCGATGGCGACTGTGGCTTTCTGCTACAGCGGTTACATTTTTGAAAGTTTATGCATGTAAGCGAAATACGGCCTGACCGTGTTCAAGTGAAGCCACCCTTTTTGAAGCAATTTACTTATTTACTTCCTTTTCCAAATTTTTTTGCCGGAGTACAGCCGACACAACACGATAGTGGTTTCAGGCGCGCATCGTAGTGACGCCTTCTCCACGTTATGTTGTCACCACACGAAGCAACTTACAGTGACATGCCGTGGTTTTCATCTGGGGACGTATTTCTCCCCAGTAAAAACACGAAAGTGTTACTGGCCAGTGTCAAATGAAAGTATGTGTTTATCTTCACCTGGATTTATCTTGTGCATACTTCTCATGTTTTCGGTGCTATTATAATTAGCATGCACTTCAGGTCATGGTTCAAAACACTGGCGTGTGCCAGACGCCCGTTCGGCCCAGGCTTTCAGTCCAGACAGATCCAAGTTGCGATCTCTTGTCTGCCACTGACCGCCGGGAGGCTCCGGCAAGTTTCTTTCTCTTGGTTGTGGTTTTCCTGCTCACTTTTAACTGACAGCAAGGGTGATGTCACCTCCAGGGTGGTCGCGAGGGTCACACACTGGAGCCTGGTCCTCCACCAGCGGGTGCACAGTGATGTTCCCGAAAACTTCCGTGCGGATCTTCCTCCTTCACCGGAGTAGAGGGTAAAGCTAGAGACAGATGCCTTCTCCGGAGTAGCCCGGGGGAGTTAGCAGGTGACCCTTGCTCGTCGTGAAAGTGCCCCTTTGTTCGTGGGCACGCACGTTAGACCGACCGCACGGCTACTTCTCCCCCAAAGGAAGGACCCTAGCTGAGCCGCGACCGAAAAGTAAAACAAAGGAAGACTGGAATTTCCAGTAATCGTGAGGTACTTGTGTTTAGAAGGAAGAAGGTGTGCCCGCTGGCTCGGTTCGTGGAGCGTGCGACTCTTGATCTCAGGGTTGTGGGTCCGGGCCCCGTGTTCCATGTGGAGATTACTTGGAAATAAATTCTTAAAAAAAAAAAAAAAGAACAAAAAGAAGAAACACCCCCGAATGTACCCTGTTGTCATGTGGGTTCTCTTCTTTATCACAGGCCCTTTAAAGACCCCCATAGCAGCTGGTCACCCATCTATGAATTTATTGCTGCGTAAGACCTTTGACCTTTATGCAAACGTGCGGCCGTGTGTGTCCATCGAGGGCTATAAAACCCCTTACACCGACGTAAACATTGTCACCATCCGAGAGAACACAGAAGGAGAATACAGTGGCATTGAGCATGTGGTATGTTCCTTCCACACTTAAATTCTTACTGGGGTTGCTCTCTGTGCTCTTGGGACAGTTGTTCAGACCCCCAGTTGTTGAGAACACCTGGCAGAGACGGCTCGCCTTGACCCCCAGGAGGCGAGGGCGGTTGCCTTGGCCCCGTCTTGCCTGGCAGCAGGAGGGGGGGCGGAGGGTGTCCTCTGTTCCAGGTTACAATCCTCAGCTTCACAGGCGGGGCCTGGGGCCCGGGGCCATCTCTGCACCTGTTTTCCTCATCCGTGCAGTGGGCCTTATTCTACCTACCTCGTAGGGCCGGGGTCGATGTTATCGGCCCCGGCGACACCCCACGTGCGCGACGCGAGCCGTGGCAGCTGGCACTGTGTGAGCACACCCCCAGCGGTGGTGCCCCCTCGCTGCCAGCGGCCTAGTGCGGCCGTTCCGGTGAGGCAGGACCCCCTCTCCCTCAGATCGTGGATGGGGTTGTGCAGAGTATCAAGCTCATCACCGAGGAGGCCAGCCGGCGCATCGCCGAGTTCGCCTTTGCGTACGCCCGCAACAATCACCGCAGCAACGTCACGGCCGTGCACAAGGCCAACATCATGTGAGTCCTGGGCCGGGCAGAGCCCTGCTCGCTGTGTGCAGGGAGCGGAGACCCGGCTCTCCTTCCTTCTCCTGGTTATGGAGCAGATTGGGGGGCAGGAGCTCAGGATCCGGGGTATAAGGCGGGCCTGAGAACTGTCAGAGACGCTGGAGACGGGATCCCCAGACGCTGTGGCTGTTCCGCCGAGGCTGCGAGTCACAGGGCAGGGGCGCTGATGTCCAGGCAGAACCGGGAGCGTTTCTGCGGTGACCACCGAGTGCCGGGGGCTTCCCTCGGCTTCCCCTCACGGGCGAGCAACCTCCCCCACTCCGCTTAAGGCCAGGCGGGTGTGCGCAGAAGCAGTTTCCCCAGGGCGGACGGGGAGGTGTTGAGCATGTACGATAGTAAAACCAACTAAATAATCCGATGAGTTAGTCTTGTAAAGCAATTTTAACACTTTATTAATACACATTTCTTAATTCTTGGTAGACAAGACTATTAAAAAATAATAGTCTTTATTATGACCAAACCATTTTATATTTGTATCCTTTTGTGCTTCCGGAAACATCCCCAGACATTTTCAGTTTGTGTCTTATTAACTGCCTGAAAAACAATTTTACTATAATTGAAATCGGACATCTGGGCTTCTGGAACTAACGTTTGTTGACCTTCTTTGATCTGATCCTTTTCTTTCTGCAAGTCTTTCCTTCAACAGTTTTTATTTAATTAAATGCAGGCGGATGTCAGATGGGCTTTTTCTGCAAAAATGCAGGGAAGTTGCTGAAAACTGTAAAGATATTAAATTTAACGAGATGTACCTTGATACGGTGTGTCTGAATGTAAGTACACCCGCTTCCTTGCCTGCTGCCTTCTGCGGTGCGTCCTGTGCGCGGGCTGTGGCTTTGATCGCTAAACACACCGACGCGTTCCTCGTAGATGGTCCAAGACCCGTCCCAGTTTGACGTTCTCGTTATGCCGAATTTGTATGGAGACATCCTCAGGTGAGTCCGACTACACCTTTTCCGCCTATCGTTTATTTATAAATGTCCTAAAGTAAACGTGGCTTACAGAGTTTCGGTCAGGTGCCATGAACTACAGCGTGTGTTATACGGGTCCTCGTGATTCAGGCGGCTGTGTCAGCGAGTACACATTGGGTGGGTCATTCGTTTCTTTGCCAAGTCGGCTCTGGGCTGTTGTTCCCTAACGATTAGTCCCTTTTCCCGTTTTGAGATGCTTTATTGGTTGAGTGATTTCAGTGTGTTGTCATGTATAGCCACCTAGCGAGTGGTAAATTTGTTCAGAATTTTTGGGACACTTGACGCCATTTCAGACTTACAGAAAGGTTGCCGGAAGGTACGGGACTTCCTGTGTGCCGCACCCACAGCCCCCAGGTGCTGACGTTTGGCCACACGAACACTGCCCGCCCACCACAAAGGTGGCCGTCGCTCCTACGTTTCTAGCCCCTTCACTTGGGCCTTAGGAGTTTCAACACATTGTCCACAGAAGTGCTAAACCTAGAGGGACCACAACTAACTTTTGACTAAAAGTCATTGCTCAGTTCTTTTATCCCATTATATCATTCAATCCTGACAATTCCATAGAATGGATTTTGCCTCCATTTTACAAATAAGGCAGCTGAGGCTCAGAGAACCTTAAGTAACTAGCTGGAAGTCTTGGGAAGCCTCGATTTAGACCACCAAAGTGTCCAGTCCCAACGACTGGGCCCCCCTCCTGCAGGAGGGGCTGGACGTACAGCAGCGGTGGTCTGTCTTTGAAAAATACCACGTTTGTTTCCCCCTGAGTCTCGCTCATGATGTGAGTGGAGGATTTGGTGGAAGAGGGTAAGCAGGAGAAAGGGCCCTTTGGTTGGCGTTGTGTGCGCATAAGCTTGTTTCTTTGCGTACGTACTTCTCCGTTTGGACGCATGGATGTCACCGTGGGCGGGACCACCACAGCCATCATCGTATTGGTGCTCGGGTCACCCCATCCTGGCCGGTGCGGGTCCCTGTGAGCTGTGTTGTGTCCTCTGGACGCGGCCCACCATTTGCTTTCCGGTGCAGCAGGATGCTGTGGACATAGCCTGGATCTTCTCACTGTGGTCCGGGATTGGCCATTTCTCCGAGGAACCCTCCCGTGCCCTTTGGTGGAGGGTGGTAGTTAAAAACCAAAGTCTGGGTGCTAGGTGAGAAGCTTCACTTTTCAGAACACTCTCAAAATGCTTTTCCGCCCCCAGTGACCTGTGCGCGGGATTGATTGGCGGTCTTGGTGTGACACCAAGTGGCAACATCGGAGCCAACGGGGTCGCCATCTTCGAGTCGGTAAGACCCTGGTGAGGCCTGAGGCGGGACTCACCCGCACAGCCCGGGAGCCCCTGGCGGGTTGGCTGTGTAAATAGGTTCCAAGTGATGGGTTTTCCCTGTTGTCAGAAGAAACTGATGCTTTGTGTAGGTTTGTCATGTGAGCCTGGTTTATTCATTCACTTCCCTCTTTATTTTGTGTCCGTGTTATTTATTGGGCGTCCTCCCTCAGAGCATCTTCCCGAAAAGTTGGGCATGATGGTTAGTCCCTACGTTTGCACTTTCTCCCCCTTACTTTGGCTCTTTTTCTGACACTTGCCTTCTCAGACCCGCGTCTGCTGAATGGGCACGGTAGCCATTCAGCGATGCCCCTCGTCGGTGAGGAAAGGTCGGCCGGGCCCCGCGTCCCCAGGGGAGTGCTGTCTGCGGGGGCCCCCCTGACTATGCTTCCATTCCCATGGGCAGGTTCACGGCACCGCCCCGGACATCGCGGGCAAGGACATGGCCAACCCCACGGCCCTCCTGCTCAGCGCCGTGATGATGCTGCGCCACATGGGACTCTCCGACCACGCCGCCAGGGTCGAGGCTGCGTGCTTTGCCACAATTAAGGATGGGAAGGTATCGGCGGTCGTCCGTGCTTGGGCCGTGTCAGACGCGTCCCCCCGCGTTGTGTCCGCTGCCTGTGCGTTTTCCGTGGGGGGAGCCGCGTGTCAGGTCGGGGAAGGGTCGGGAAGTGCTGACGCGGAGACGCACGGGCAGAAGAGCCATGGCCTGGGAGCCACAGTCAGTTAGGCCTCGGGTCCCGTGGTCAGTGTACGATCTGGGTCAAGTCAGCTCATTTTTCTAGACAGCGTTTCCTCCCCAACATAACCCAAGTGTTTTCCCACATGTACTGTAGGGATAGAGGGGACATTTTGGAAAGCCTCCCTGCCTCCTTTCGTCGCGACCCTGTTGTGTCCTCCTCAGGGTGCCCTGAGCGCGAACCTGGGCCTTGGTCCTCCGGGGTGGGGGCCTCCCTCTCCAGCGGGAGCCAGATCGGCTGGGCCCACATCTCCCTGGGGGCTTTCCAGAAAAGCATCCTGGCCTTGTTTAGGGTGTGGATCCATTTTATCTTGGCTGTTCTTCTCTTCTCAGAGCTTAACAAAAGATCTAGGAGGCAATGCCAAGTGCTCAGACTTCACGGAGGAAATCTGTCGTCGAGTTCGAGATTTGGATTGAAGCTCCTGCGCGTGGAGCCCGCGTCCGTCACGCGCACCACATCACGCACACATGCGGTTTGCTTCTTTCCTGACAGTACATTTCTAGATCCGGCCTTTTCTCAACCTGATCTCTGTGGAGGGTGCAGGGACGCGCTAGGCCTGCTCTCCGAGGACTTTTCCTGAGGGCCCGTTTTATTGATGACGTGTCTGTCTGGTGTGCGTCTTCTGTAAGCTCTCAGTGGACTGTATCATTGGCCATGTTAATCATTTTACACTTCAGTTAAAACGGTTTTTCCTCAGCTGTAAATATGATACAGGATTAATAAGAGAAAACATCTAACTTTTTAAAGAAAACCCTGTTTTCCTTGGTTTATGAAAAACATAATAGGAATAAGACGGAATATTGGCAGGATAGCACAAGAGGACATTCTCGTAAAGCCACACGGCCAC
This sequence comes from Herpailurus yagouaroundi, assembly GCF_014898765.1. Classification (NCBI taxonomy): domain Eukaryota; kingdom Metazoa; phylum Chordata; class Mammalia; order Carnivora; family Felidae; genus Herpailurus; species Herpailurus yagouaroundi. Next base: position 487,069 of record NW_024412416.1, on the reverse strand, counting down.
AGGAGAGGGTTCCGGGAAGTTCAGGCCACCACCCCCCAGTGAATGCGGCATATCTCTTAGTGCTGTGGGAAGTAGACAGGTAGGTACATTCTCCCGTGAATTACTGAGTATGAATAAAGACCTCAAATCCAAGAAATCCACACGAGATGTAGACGTAGGTAGAGTGTGGGATAGGAAGACGCACGTGCGTCTGTGTGGATGATTCGGTTTCTCCAGACGTACTCTTCTTGGCGGGAGCTTTAATGGCGCGGAGGGGACTTCCTTTCACTGGATGTGCGAGGCACTGGGTCGGCCATGGGAGCCTGTGGCGCGAGCCTCGCTCGGCCCAGAGCGACCTGAAGGCCTGACCACGAATGTTTCGGCCCCCAGTTAACTGGGGATGCCGGCTGTTACTTTCCTATGTCAGTGGCTGCCCCTCCCCTTCCCCAAGCACCGAATCACTGCCACCCACCCCAGCGCTGGTGAGAGAGGAGCCCGCAGTGGGGGCTGGGCACAGCTGTGACCCTGCCCTCCCCCCCCTCCCCCCCCCCCAGCACGTTGTCCTTTACGGCAGACACGCAGTCGCTATTTTCATGAACAGACTGCCCTTCGTGTGGCGCTGCAGGCCCGGGGGCTTCGCAGAGAGCACCCAGATCACAGGGGTTTCTTAGCAAATCTCACTGACTGGGTGCTTTTTTAGGCTTGTAACCAGACCCGAGTCTTAGGTGTCTTTTACTTTGTTTAAGCCGCAGCTTCCTCTTTTCTGTTGCATTGTGCTAATGACCAGTGACCCTCGGGTTCGCCCTAATAAAGAATTCCAGAACTGCCTGGAGCGTACCCTTTCTCCACCCGTTTCCTGGCGAGACGCCAGAGGCCATTTCGGCTCCAGGTATTTGGGGTGAAGGGGTGGGATGGCGGTGACACTCCGGCACAAGCCGGCGCGTTCTCACAGAGCCCCCCCGGGTGCCGTCCTGCCCGATGGTCTCACGCCTGTGGCACGCTGTCCCCTGGGTTAAACACCCATCCGTGACTCTCGGGACTAGTCCCGCCCACTCAACTGACAAGAAAAGTCAGGGGCTCGCCGGCAATTCTGTCGAATAGTTTAATGTTCAAATTTCGCTCTCCGTACAATCACGTCGGCAGCCGCGGTTTTATCAAGCGTCAGATCAGTCGGCAGGTGCGAGTCACGGGACGGCCTGGTGCCCGAGCGGCAGCGTCCGCTAGATCCAGGGCAGGCCGGCCGTCGGGAGGCGCTGACCGGGCTTTCCTGCCCACGCGGAGCGATTGGGCCGCCCTCCCCCTGTGCACGGCCTGCGCCCCGGCCCGGCTGCCGCAGCCCTTGAGTCCTCCTGGCGCTTGGGCCGGGACCCGTCCACCCCCCCCCCCCCCCCCCCCGTCAGCTCCGGGAGAGAGCCGAGCTCACGCGTCACCTGAACAAAAGGCAATGCTGAAAACGAAAAGTAACCCACACGCGAAGCTTCCTGGAATTGTCAGCTGCCGTCGGCAAAGCGTCACTGCCTCACCCTGACCCGGAGACCTCCCAGACCGAAGGGGACCTGGAGCGCAGGATGTCCCCGGGAGGCCTGCCGTCTTCGGCAGAGGCTGGGAGGATGTCCCCCTGTCACTTTTTCTGCTCCTGGTAAAAGGAATCGATGACGTCTTTGTACTTGTCCAGGACTGTGAGCCGTCTCAGTTTCAACGTGGGACCTGAGAGAGCAAGTGGAAGGAGGGGTGAGGCCCGGGCTCGGAGAAATCCGGGAAGATGTGTCGTGGGGATCCGCGCCTCTGACGGCAGCTCAGCGGTACCGAGTGCTTACGCCCCGCTTCGGCCTTGATGGCTCGGAGGGCACTTCCCGGGGGAAGCCGCTCCCACCCGCCCCGGGGCAGACACCCCAGCGTGCTACAGTGGAGAGCGGCCCCCGCGTCCAGCTGAGGCGGCACCAGAGGCCTGTTCTGGTCTGTGGGCTGTGCCGCAGGGGGGCTCCACCCCCGACTTCACAGGAGATGCCGGTGGTCTCGCCCCCCCGGGAGCCAGCTGGCCCCAGCCCAGGCACCAGTAGGGCCTCGGTGTCAGTCCGGGGGGTCCCATTGTGATTTCAGGGGAAACGGTCCCACGGTCGAAGCAGAGTTAAAGGTCGTGTTGGAACCGATCTGTGGGTTCGCCAGGCTCACCCCGCCAGCCCACACCCCTGGCCAGCTGCGTCCTCCCGCACGGCCCCCGGAGTAGTGGGGACAAACGAGGGAACCCCTACCCAGCTCTCCCCCTGCCACGGAGAAGTCCTTCTGGAGAATGGCCCACTTCTGGATGTGGTAGGGTTGGGCGGCTGCCTTCCTGTTGACTCTCTGAATCCCTTCTTCAATGGCCCGGTACACGGCCTCGTCCCTCCTCCCCACGATCTCAGACACGGTGGTGGCGCTGCTCCCCACCCGCCGGCAGAACTCCACGGCTGGTTCGGTCAGGTGGTCCGTTGGGTGACAGGCGTCTGGGTCCAGCGTGCACTGAAAAGGCAGAGGTCAGAGCCGGTGCGGGCCTCACCCCATGAGACGCCAGCCCATCCTGAGGAGGGTTTGCTGGGGCCAAGGATGTGGCTCACTGTGAGCTGTTCCCGAAAGATGGCTCAACGGTGGGTAGGACTCCACCCCGGCGGTGTGGCGCCCTTGGTGCGTGGAGCCCGTGGTGGGATGACACCGGACGGCCCTTGGCCAGCACACCATGGTCTAAAACAGGGGCCTTCTCCTGTACATCTGGCACCCTGGGCTCTGAGCATGTGAGCGGGGCAGCGCTGGGACAGAGGGACGGTCACAGCAGTACATTATCGGTTGTGGGGGTTGGGGGCGGCGCGCAGGGCAGAGCGTGTTCCCACAAGCTACACCACCCCTTGTGCAGGTAGCCAACGGGTCGTCCCAGGATATAGTCACGAGACCCCATGCGTGCCCCAGCCGGGCATGCCTTCTGCTGGGGCCGGACCCCCAGTCCGGCCACCCCTCCCGAGCCAGACGCCCAGACGCACCTTCAAGGTGAGCAGCATGGACAGGAACTTCCTCTGGTCCCCGATGAGCATGGCGTTGCTGACGATGGGCAGCTCCATCTTCACGGCATCCTCGATGGGCACAGGGGGCACGTTCTCCCCTCCGGCTGTGATGATTATCTCTGGGGAGGCAGGGCCAGGCCCCCGGCACAGGCTTTAGTCCAGCACCCCCGTGGAACCAGGACCCAAGTCTGGGCCACGGCCCCTGGAAGCCACACCGGCCACTTGGGGAGGTGCGGCCGGCAGGGGGGTTGGCGGGGGGCGGCGCACACCCTCGGAAGCACCTCTGACTCGCCTACCCCCTTCCCAAACGCCCTCCCCTCCCCAGCAGTCCAGAGCGCACCGCCTGCTCTCAAGGGCCGCTCAGCTCAGGAGGCCCCCCCCGCCTCATCCACGCTGGCCCTCCCTCGTCTAAGCTGCTCTCACAGCGTCCGCCCCTCGTCCCGCGGAGGGCCGTGCACGAGCAGGTGCTGGCACTCAGTGCTCTGGTCTCTTCCCGCCAGGCCAGGTGGGAGTAAGCGGACGTTTACTGAACACACCTGAACTGCTCTAGCTGGATTGTGCCCCCTGTTCTAGTTGGACACAGAGGAATCAGTCACACTGCGTGCGGGCCCCATGTTGACGTCGGGCAGAGGAGAAGAATGAGACAGCCCCTGGCTGCAGCGAGCTCACCGGGCCGTGGCACAGAGGACGGCCGGGGAGGAAGCCGTCAGACCGGGCGTGTCTAGGGCAGCGAGAGTGGGCGTCCCTCACCACCCCTGCCTTCTTGCGCTTTCCCTGACCACCCGCTCACCCCCACCTGTGTCTTACACCGTCAGTACCCGCTAGAAACCCTCGGCAAACGGCATGGAGACAAACACCCCCCAAGACCCCACGCGAAACACACTCCAGGATAAAATGTTGAAACTGTCCCTCCCGAGATCAGGAACAACACAGGACGATCGCCGTCCCCACGTCCATTCACCGCACGCGGCTCCAGGTGTCCTGCCGGCGCAGAGGCAAGAGAGATACAGGAATGGAACGAAGGAACAAAACTGTCCTTATTTGAAGAGGATCCGACCGTGTCCCTGAAGGTTTCGAAGGAACACACAAGCCAGCAGAGTCACATGACTCGTCGAGGCCCCGCCACCCCAGGAGGGCGCGGAAGCAGCCTGTGTGCCCTCGGCAGGCAAGCAGAACGCAGATTTTATGCGATGCTATTTACGACAGCACCCACGATAGAATACTCAGGGCCAATCTAAGGAGAGGCGTGCAAATACCTGCACGCTGTGAACGTTGCCGACAGACCTCAGTGTAAGCACACCGAGGGCGGGGGGCACCTGGGGGGCTCAGTCGGTTAAGCGTCCTGACTTCGGCTCAGGTCACGATCTCATGGTTCACAGGTTCGAGCCCAGCGACGGGCTCTGTGCTGATGGCTCAGAGCCTGGAACCTGCTTCAGATTGTGTGTCTCCCTCTCTCTCTGCCCCTCCCCCACTCGTGCTGTCTCTCTCTCTCTCTCTCAAAAATAAGTAAACGTTAAAAAAACTCAAGGATGCCGAGGGATAGACGGGGTCCTTGTTTAAACTGGACCGTGTGACCCCGACTGACACCACAGGGGCTGCGGACACTTTCCCAGCTTTGTCGCCTGCCTTTGCTCATGGTGGTTTGCCCACTGGTTTGTTCTGTCTGTAATGTACTAAAAGTCTGTTAGTCCCTTTTCACGGCTCCCATGGTTGGAGCCACAGACCTCCCACCTTCCGACACGACACAGAATTTCTCTGTTTTCCTCCAGTAGTCACATGGGCTCCGTTCTTTGAGCGTAAAGGTTTTATCCTCTCTGTTGTGATCGTAGATGGACTAGTTTCTTCCGTGGTCCTTCTAAATGGCCGTGCAAACGGAAGCCACGGTTCCCAGTGGCGGTCTTGGCTTTCCGTGTGCGTGGTGCTGTCACCCTCCTTAGGGAGCTGGCTCTCCGTCCCGTGGCCGTGGCCGGCACCGTGAACACTGCGGGACGTGGATGGTGGGCATCCGGTCCTGCTCCTGGCTTCTGGCTTCATTATGCTAAGCAAGTGGTCATCCATTTCTGGTTTTATCCCGTGCTTTTTTCCACGAATGAGGACATTAACGATTCTTGTGAAATACCTTTTCAACATATGTGCAGATGATAAAACTTTTAAAGTTCTCTTAATACAGATCCCTGCATTTCCAGAATAATCCCACTTAGTTATGATGGGTTATTTTTTTAATGTGCTGGCAGACATTGTTTGCGAGTATTTTATGCAGGATTTTAGCATATATGCTCATGAACGTCATTGGTCCACAGTTTTCTTTTTAAATACAACCTTTTCAAGATTTTGATATCAATATTATACTCACCTCACCAAAAATTTGGAATTTTTCCTTCTTTTCTGTGCCCAAAAAACAGTTGAATTGTCATTGGGATTCCTCAGGACACCCGCTGGTCTCTGTGTTTTGTCTTTTGTGTGTGTGTGTGTGGCGGGGGGTGGGGAGGGGCCAGTCACTATTGTTTCCATGGGAACCGGTCTGTTTAAATTCACTATCTTTTCGGCCAGTACTTGCATTTTCCCACGAAATGATCTCATTCGTGTTTTCAAATGTGTTTGTCCAGTGTTGAGCGATCGGTACCGCGGTTATGGATCGGAACTCAGTGTGGCGAAGAGATACGTTCTCACCACATCAGTCAGTAGATCCGATGGAACCAAACTCGAAATCTTGGAGGGCTTTTGGAGGAGGCAGCAGGCCTGTTGGCAGCCAGCACCGTCTCACAGAGGAAGGCCACGGCCTCACGTGGACGTCTGGCCGTGTCACAAAGATACTCGGGGAGCTGGTGCGAGTCCAGGCAGGCAGACCAGCCCCCGACGGTGACGCCGGGGGACAGGCGGGCTTCTCAGCGGTGATGCTGGGCGCTGACCTCCAACCACACTGCACCCTTCCCCCCCGCCATCACCAAGCTCAGCCCTAGAGGGCGCTGTCGGTCCACCCCTGCAGCAGGGAGCTCGCAGCCTGGGCTCCCAGACTCGGCCGAGAGCCCGCCCTCTACGGCCAGCAGAGCCCGGCCCAATGGCACCCCTGCCTTGGAGAGATCCACTCATGGAGCCGGTTTCCCCAGGAAACGGGTGGGGGTTACTGCAGGGATGTGTTTGGGCATTACATCCCCTCGGGCCAAGTGGGCAAAGCACCTTTTCCGCTGAAGTCCCCAGCTCTCCTTGGGAGGGCCCCGTTCGTCATGGGAAATTTGAGGTCTCATGTTTTATTTTAAATTTTATATCCAATCTGTGTTCTCGATATCATCCCTGTGTTTGCGTGTAAAAATACGTGATATTTACACCCCAGAATCTTCTGGAAAGACTTGCCTTGTTTCTTTAAGAAGTCTGAATCCCAGCTCCACCACTTACTAGCTGAGTGACCTTGGGCAAGTTCCTTAACCTCTCTGGGTGTCGTCATTGGGAGGTCGGGGTAAATAAAACGATGTCAGTCCAAGTGCAGGAACTTAACATGTGCTCCGTACTCGGGGTACAAACAGTGCAGGCAGTACACCCCCCTGCCATGCCTGCAGCCACGAGGCCGGCCAGCAAAGCTCACCTTTGAGGCGTCCGGTAATGAAGAGGAAGCCGTCCTCGTCCAGCCGCCCGGTGTCGCCTGTGTGCAGCCAGCCCTCGGCGTCGATGGCCTCAGTCGTTTTGTCCTCCATGTTTAGGTAGCCCATGAAGATGTTGCGGCCCCACAGACAGATCTCCCCGATGCCCTCCGCGTCCTCGTTCACCAGCTTCACCAGGCAGCCTGGCACCGCCTTGCCGGAGCTGGGGGCGGTCAGAGGGAGACGGCGCCTCAGGGCAGGGTCAGGCCTCACCTGGGAGCCCCCGGGTTCCCCAGCTCCTCATTCTTGGCCGACGGCCAGAAGGTGTCCCCTCCCAGGATTTGTGTATTGCAACAGGGGACTTAGAGCTGAGGGGGTGCCAATAAGAAGCTTTAAGGCGAACGAATGAATGAGCGAACGAACGAATGAATGGAGTCCCAATGCACAACTTCAAGCCCTGTGATGGGCCGGCAGGGAGGGGAGGTCTCGAGGCACAGCAGGTGACCCTCCACTCACTCCCTACCGGTTGGGGGGGGGGGGCTGACCCCATCCCCCAACCCCCCCGCCCAGTGGAGCCCGGGCCATCAGCCTTGGGGGGACCGCCTCCCACATACCCCACCCTACTGGAGGGAGGGAAGTCCCTCCGTCAGAACCTGTTCAAGGTCCCCCAGGGTATCAGCACGGGCACACGGGCACACGTGTACCTGCCGGGGCGGTAGTTGGAGAGGTTGGATATGAAGTGGGGCCCTGAGGTCTCGCTGAGGCCGTAGCCACCATATAAGTGGATGTTGAGGCCCAGGAAGAACTGCTGTGTCTCTGTGGTCAAGGGGGCTGCTCCGTAGAAGTTCTTCCGACATCTGGCAAAGCCCAGCGCCTGGCGGACCTTGGCCAGCACCAGGAAATCTGCCAGCCTGGCCTTGAAGGACTTCAGGTCTCTGGTGGGGGAAGGAGAACGGTCCACAGGAAGAACCACACGCTCACATGAAAAAGGTGAGTATTTGGTGGGCGCACGGCGGCCTGGCCACCTGTGAACGTGCACGCACACACAGGTGTGATACGTCCTGAGCCCGGAGGTCAGACAGGTTCAGCTGTGTCCAGGCGCACACACACGTACGCGCAGAGACTCGAAGCACATGTGCGTGGACACACGAGCACACACACGTCTGACCCCGTCTGAAGCCCACGAATGAGTCGTTCATGCGTATTCACGCTCCGTGTCTGTGCAAATGAAGCTGTATTTGCACACAGGTGCATGTCTCACGAGACGCGATACCGTTTCGCAGACTCACTAGTAATGGAAACTGTTTCTAAATCGGCACAGGCCAGGTTTATGCCACTGACCCTCCCACAGCACCTGTGGGAATGTGATAAGTGGTCAGAGGCAGTGGGGTGACCTCCGAGTGGTCACTTGGAGGCTGGAAAAGCCCTCGTCAGCGTGACCCCTTCCCCAGACACCTACTGAAGTCAGGAAACCCCTCCAGAGACCCAGGAGCCGCTCCGGGGAGGTGAATGCCCCAGATGGAGCAAGTTGGTCCCTCCACTCAGAGCACAGAGATGCGGTGACGGAGGTCTCACGCCCAGCACCCGCCAGGGCCTCCGCACAGGGGTCCCCAGGATGAGCCCAGCGTGTCCCATCCACGGTCTCGTGGCCCCCGCCCTGCCCCCACCCGGCCTCCTGTCCCCTCGTCCCGGCCCTCATGGTACCTGCTGGGGCACGTCACGTTCTGCTCCAGGGTCACCGACATGGCCCACAGCAGCATCTTGCGCCGGATGAAGCCGGACCCAGCCCCCACCTCCTGGATGCGTTCCATTATCTTCTCCCACACCCGAGGCACCCCCAGGTGGGACGTGGGCTCCACCTCCCGCAGCGTGTTCACCAGGCTCCCCTGTCCACCGCCAGAGGGGGGGCCTGCGGTCAGTGCCAGGAGCCCCCACACCCGAGTCCGCGCGCACACCTCCGAGGCGTCCTGCACACAGGCCCCACACGGGCGCCCACACGTGGACACATACATCTGCACACGACCCACCTCGTGTGCTCATGCTGCCAACCCTCCTGGTCACGTGGCCAGAGGCCTCGAAGCTCCTGGGTCCCTCCCAGCCCTGGGGGCGGCTCTATCCCCCAGACGTGACCGTCGAACCCCCGAAGCAATGGACCAGTTTAGGAGCCGACAAGGGACACCACTCAGGGCCAGTGAGCTGCGGGGGGGCCGGGGGGGCCAGGGGGGCAGCTCCTCATGGTTAACGGGAGTTTTCACAGCATGGGTGTAGTTTATGGCACTGAGAAGCAGGGCTGTGGCCGTCTGTGGCCTGTCCTCAATGGCGCGTGGACCCGCCCATCCACTCTGGCGCTCTCCTCTGTGTAACCTCGGCAGTCAGTCCCTTCTTGTTGGCCGCGCGGGCCATGCCGATGGCCACCGAAAGAAATGTGACAGATGCTCACAAGCACGTGCGCTCGGGGCGGGGGTGGGGGGGGGGCGAGGGGTACAGTGCACGGGCCGAGCGGACTGACCTGCAGGGCGTCAGGCTCGGCGAAGCAGATGTGCGCCCCCCACTGGATGCCCGTCCACAAGTCGTAGATCTGCGCGGCGATGTGGCTGAGGGGCAGGTAGCTGACCACCACCTCCTGCTGGACTTCCGCCGCCTGGATGCCACCGGCCTGGCTGCAGTGCCGCGCCGTCCACGTGATCTGGAGGACGGGCAGACGGCCCCGGCAGGGTCCACAAGCCGGCCCTGGAAGACTCACCCCGGGGCTTCGGCTACTTCGGGGACATCTTTGCGAGGAGCTCCCAGGACAGGCCTCCCCTGCCCCCCTCCTCGCCTTGGCCGGGCTCGGTGCGGGCGGGACGCAGACCCACGGGCTGTCCTAGGTCTCCTGGGCCCCTGAGCTGAGGGGCCAGGGCAACGTCCACCGGCAGCCGCGCCCACCCATCTGGGCCCCGTCCTACGTTGTCCTGACTCAGCATCACGCCCTTGGGGCTCCCGGTGGTGCCCGAGGTGTAGATCAGCACACAGCACTGGTTGGGCTGCTGGGCACTGATGACGGCGTCCAGGGTCTCCTCCGGCAGCTCGTCCCCCAGCCCCATGGCTTCGTCCATCTGCAGCCAGGCGGGGAGAGCGGGCACTCGGTCAGCTGGGCCGCTGGCCGGGCACCCCCCGTCCCCAGGCCCTCCACCCATACCGTGTACACGCGGGCCATCTTCCTTGCAGGGGCCTCTCCGTATGTCACCACGGCCTTCAGATGTGGCAGGTTTTTCCAGATCTGTGTGGATGGGAAACACAGTGGGGTCTCGTTAAAGAAAGTTACCCGCTGACAAGAGCCCCGTCTCCAGGCACTGTGGTCGCTGCAGTCTGCCTGGCAGGCACTGTGGTCGCTGGGTCCCCTGGCTGTGACCTGTGACCCACTGGGATGCTGGCCACCCTTCGTGCATAGCTGTCCCCTCAGGAGGGAACCAAGCACCCCAGGGGCTGGCTGAACCCCAAGTATGGTTCATCCCACAACAGAGAGGGATAGGGAAGGAACAAAGGGGACAGAGGGGAGGGGCCAGACCGGGGGGCAGACGGGGGGGACAAAGCGGGGGACAGAGGGGATGGGAGGACAGAGAGAGGGACAGAGGGAGAACAGAACTTGGTCATCTTGCTGAGTGGAGGTTAACAGAGCCCAGAGTTCAGGAAGGCCACGGGACTGGACACCAGCAAGGAGACACTATGGAGACAGAGAGTTCTAGAAATCTGTAGTCAGGGGCCCTGTCCTCCCGAGTCCTTGGCTGAGCCAGTGTGCACGGCAGAGAGTGAACCACCAGGGAGCTGGAGGACCACGGGAGGCCACAGGGACCAGAACCATCCACGTGTCTGTGAGCAGGACGCAGGGCCCCTGCCGTGCGGAGCGGAAACCTGGAAAGGTCAGATCTGAGCGCTGGAGCTAACCTAGCCTGAGGGTGAAGACCATATAAACCGGCCCAGAAGGGCCAAACACGAGTCTCAAAGTAAAGTTCAGAGAGAAAAAAGAATCCTGGAAAAACACGACCTATGGGAGAATATCAAGACCCCTGACATACATGTAACTGGAGTCCCAGGAAATTTTTTTCTGAAAATTGAAAAGCAGCCTGAGAAGTTTCACATTTTATTATAGACCCACCAGTTCAAGACTCACAACGAACCCCAAGCAGGATAAACAAAGGAAAACCACACCAAGATACAACGTAATCAAACGCTGATCACCAGTGATGAAGAAAAAATCTTAAAAGCAGCCAGAGAAGAAAGAGAAACCCTTGTGCACTGTATGTGGGAATGCAAGCTGGTGCAGCTGCTCTGGAAAACAGTGTGGAGGTTCCTCAAAAAACTAAAAATAGAACTACCCTATGACCCAGCAATTGCACTACTAGGCATTTATCCACGGGATACAGGTGTGCTGTTTCAAAGGGACACATGCCCCCTAATGTTTATAGCAGCACTATCGACAATAGCCAAAGTATGGAAAGAGCCCAGATGTCCATCGATGGATGAACGGATAAAGATGTGGTATATATATAAGGGAGTATTACTTGATGATCAAAAAGAATGAAATCGTGGGGCACCTGGTGGCTCAGTCATTTAAGCATCAAACTCTTGATCTCGGCTTAGGTCATGATCTCATGGTTAGTGAGTTCAAGCCCTGAGTCAGGCTCTGTGCTGACAGTGCAAAATCTGCTTGGGATTCCCTCTCTTTCTGCCCCTTCCCTGCTCACACACACTCTCTCTCTCAAAATAAATAAATTAAAAAAAAAAAAAAAAAAAAAGAATCGGGGCACCTGGGTGGCTCAGTCGGTTAAGCGTCCGACTTCAGCTCAGGTCATGATCTCAAAGTCTGTGAGTTCTAGCCCAGCGTCGGGCTCTGTGCTGACAGCTTGGAGCCTGGAGCCTGCTTCGGATTCTGTGTCTCCCTCTTTCTCTGCCCCTCCCCTGCTCAGGCTCTGTCTCTATCTCAAAAATAAATAAAAATATTTTTAAAACAAAGAACGAAATCTTGCCATTTGCAACAACATGGATGGAGCTAGACAGTATTATTCTAAGTAAAATAAATCAAGAAAGACACATACCGTATGGTTTCACTCATACGTGGAATTTAAGAAACCAAACAAGCAAAGGGAACTAAGAGAGGAGCAAACCAATGAACAGACTCTCAACTACAGAGAGCTCACTGACAGTTACTGAAGGGGCAGGGGTGGGGGACAGGGAAACGGGATGGGGAGGGAGGACACTTGTCCCGATGAGCACCGGGTGACGTAGGGAAGTGCTGAGTCATTATCTGTACACCTGAAACTACCATAACACTGAATGTTAGCTGTGCTGGAATTAAAATAAAAACAGGAGGCCAAAAAAACATCAATAAATAGAAGCAGCCAAAGAATCAAGATACCCAAATATACGGAGAGGAACAAACATATGAAATAATAGACTTCTCACCAGAAACTATGTAAGTTAAAAACACTGGAATGGACTCTTTAAAAGGCTAAAACCCTGTCATCACAGAATTTTAAACTACATGAAAATATCTTTTGAAAAAATGGAAATAAACATGTTTGCAGACAAAGAGAGGCTGAGAGAATGTGTTACCATCAGATCTGTGTTACAAGAAAAAAAAAAAAAATTGTATTTAAGCAGGCTTCACGCCCAGCATAGAGCCCAGAACGGGGCCTGAACTCACGACCCTGAGATCATGACCTGAGCTGAGATCAAGAGTCAGATGCTCACTGTCTGAGCCACCCGGGCGCCCAGAAGAAAACTCCTAAGGCAGGAGATGACACCAGATGCAAACATGTATCCACGTAAAGGAATGAGGACTGTAGGTGGCAAACGTGGGTAAATATGAAAGACATTTTTCCTGGGGCGCCTGGGTGGCGCAGTCGGTTAAGCATCCGACTTCAGCCAGGTCACGATCTCGCGGTCCGTGAGTTCGAGCCCCGCGTCGGGCTCTGGGCTGATGGCTCAGAGCCTGGAGCCCGTTTCCGATTCTGTGTCTCCCTCTCTCTCTGCCCCTCCCCCGTTCATGCTCTGTCTCTCTCTGTCCCAAAAATAAATAAATGTTGAAAAAAAAATTAAAAAAAAAGAAAGACATTTTTCCTTCTTTCAAAATGTCTGTGGGGCACCCGGATGGCTCAGTCGGTTAAGCATCCGACCTCGGCTCAGGTCATGGTCTCACAGCTCATGGGTTTGAGCCCCACGTCGGGCTCTGTGCTGACAGCTCGGAGCCTGGAGCCTGCTTCCTGCTTCAGACTCTGTGTCTCCCTCTCTCTGCCTCTCCCCTGCTTGCACTCTGTCTCTGTCTCTCAAAAATAAACAATTAAAACAATTTTAATTGTGTTCAAAACAG
>NW_024412416.1:467757-474034 GCF_014898765.1 Herpailurus yagouaroundi | reverse complement strand
TGGCAGTATAGATCGTGTAATAAAGTGGACTGTGCGTAGTTACAAAGGCAAAGGCAAAGCCTAGCGTAATAGCAAAGAGGGGGAGCTAATTAGCCACTGGAGAGAAAACGGAATACCAAAAAACAAGATAAAGTAAAAATAAAAAACTCAATCCAAAAGAACTCCGGGAAGGGGAGAAAAGGGACAAAGCACAGGACACATAGGAGCAGCAAACTGGTCGATTTACAGTTTGTCCGGTGGGACAGAAACGCAGGACCCAAGTCTGTGCGGTCTACGGGGGACTTGCTCTAAACCTAAGGACCCGATAGGTTCCAGGCAAAACAAGGCAGAAATAGACGCCGTGCAAACACTAATCACAAGAATTCTGGGGTGGCTCTCGCAGCGTAAGACAGAGTAGCTCTGGGACAAGAATGTTGCTCTTTAGGGACGTTTCTTAGCGACAAAGCGGTTACTGAATTGAGGGGACACACAACTCCATGCAGGTATATATGTAACAGAACTGCAAAACCCCCGAAGCCAACACTGATGGAACTGACAGCAGAAACGGACAAATCCACAATCACAACGGGGGGTTCAGCTCTCGGCCCTGGTCTTCGGTGCAACAAAGAGAAAATCGACAAGGACACACACGATGAAGCCATCGGCCACGCCGACGTTCACGTCGCCGACGCGTGTCCTTTCGGACGTGCACAGAGGGAGCAGTCGCCGAGACACCGTGTCATCCTGCCCACCACACGTGTGTACAAACAGGGGCTTCCGGTGGCAAAGTGCCCCAGGCAGTGAGACACAGCTCTCTCTCTGGAGAAAAGTCCCAGCCGGTGAATTAGAAAACCAACATTCTGCCTCCACTCAGTGGTGACCATCAGTGGAGAAAGGCTGGTGGGGACCGTCACGGTGGAGGAGCGGTGCCCGCCCCCGCCCCCGCCCCCAGAAGTTGAGGGAGAGGAGGAGGGCAGATAAATCCGGATCTCGGGACACTGCCCGGGACCGCTGACCCGGCTGCTGCCGCAGGCTGACGGCAACAGCCCCCACGTGTGGTCCCGTGCCGCGCTCCCCGCCCCCCGCCCGGCAGGCGTGTTCAGGACAGCGTGCGGGGGCGCCCCACGCCCCCGGTGTTAGACGCAGCGGGTCTGGGGTGGGGCCTCGGGGTTTGCATTTCAAGCGGGTTCCCAGGTAAGGACGCCGTCGGCCGGCCGGCCAGCCTGGGCTTTGCTCTGAATTAAAGACAGAGACATGGCCACACACGGCCTGTGGCCGGTTCGTGTCCTGATTCAAAGGCACCTATGTCAAAACAGCCCTGCGGTGGGTGGTTGATGAGACCACCGGGATCGTGTGAGAGACATTTCGTGTGCTCGTGGAGAATGCATGCCTACTGAAATACTCAGGGGGGACATGAGTTCATGTCAGAGATTTGCTTCAAAAACTCCAGCGAAAGAGGCAGACCGGCGCACTGCACGACGGAACACGACATGTGGGACCAGCACACGAGGGCCGGCCACACTCCCGCAGCCTGGTCTGCTCGGAAGCTTGCGTGATGCAAATTTTACCTGGGGTGGACATTTCCTGACTCTGGGCCTCAGCGGCCCGACCAGGCGAGTGGGTGGGTGGGTACCCGTTGCCCTGTCTTGTTGTACATGTATGTGTGTGACGTGGGGTTGCTGTGGAGGATGAGGGGGAGGGGCCCGGGAGGGGGGGATGGAAAAGCCCTTTGCAAGCTGGAGGTCTCCAAGGACACCCGGCTCGGGGCCCCCAAGCCCACTTCCGCACTCCCCCAGACCTTCAAGATCTTTTCCAGCTGCTTCTGTGTGTCGACCACGATGATGTTGGCACGGGAGTCATGGGCGATGTACTGACAGGCCTCCGGGGAGCTGGTGGTGTAGATGCCGGTGACGACGCCCCTGCGGGAGACCCAGGAGGGGTCCTGTCTGAGCCAGTGCAGAGGCCCAGCCCCTGCCCTGGAGGGCCCAGACAGGCAGAGGGGGCCCCCGGGAGGAAGGGGAAGTTGGGGAAAGAAGAAACAACCCTCCTTCCACTTTCGGCCCACCCCCGACCCACCAGAGACCCTGCCCCACCCACAGCCACTCACCCTGCAAACACCGTGCCCACCGCCGAGAAGAACCACTCCGGGGAGTTGAAGCCAAGGATGGCCACGCTGTGGGCCCGCTCCAGGCCGAGCTCCAGGACCAAGGCAGACAGGCCCGGTCAGCCGGCTCAGAAGGGGGCCTCTCACGCCCAGCGGGGCCCCTTCCAGAGCGCAGGGACCAGCCTCCCAGGCACCCAGTCAGAGGGCACCCCGGGCCCTTCCCGGCCAGCACACCAGGCGGCCCCCGCTCATCCGAACGTGAGCACAGACGAAAAGTAAGTGCTGAGTGCCCGGCGGGTGATGAGGGCTCAGTAAAGGTAAAACCCTCAGAACGGGGCCTGGCCCATCGCACCCACCCAAAAAGTGTTGGAGGCTCCACAGGTATCATTTCCAAAGGCTTGTCAGGCAGGGGTCGGGGAGCAGGCCTCCGAGGGCCCAGAGCTGGAGGGTAGGTCTGGGGAGGGGCTCTCACCTTCAAGAAGCCCTTGGCGGTTCTCCGGGCCAGCAGGTAGTACTGGGAGTAAGAGATGTGCTCCCACACGCCCTGGCGCTTGAAGCCCAGGGCGCTGAGGTCCCTGTACTTGTCCAGGGCCTCGTGGAACATCTGGTGCACGGTGTAGGGCGGCTGTGGGCAGGTGGGGTGGACACGCAGGTGGACGCGTCCGTCGGCCCGGGTGGTCCACAGCGGCTCCTCTGCAGGGGGAGACCGCGGCTGGGACCACGCCGGCCTAGGGTCACCCCCTCCCGGGGCCCCTGGGCCTTCCTCGGGCCGGGACTTTGGTCCCGAAAGTGCTTTGGCTGCTGGCAGACAGGCGAGGGATTGGGGTAGGCGGGAGGCTGCCCGGAGGAGGAGGTCTGATGGCCCCGAAGCACGGACAAGGCTTAGGGATGCAGCAAGGAGGCGGAGGCCTTGGAGACGCGGAGGCCCCTGTGTCTGCTCCCGCTGGCATGCCAGCTGGAACTTGTCCCAAGGCAGGGCTCCCTCAGATCCCGAGGTCCTGCCTCTGCCTCCTGAGAACGGGCCGGGGACAGACTGGCCGGACAGAAGGTCAAAGCAACAAGAACGGCAGCCCCCCGAGGGGCTGATCTGAGCCTCCTCCTGTTTCTTTGTTTCTGGTCAAGACCAGGACAGTGCCCGACCTCACCCCAGCTTCTGTGTCAGGGAGGAACAGGGGTGGTGGGGACTGGGGGGCACGGCCCCACCGAAGGGGAGGCCGCCCTCGGCCTAGGAGCTGCCGCCTGGCGGGAATGGATACCAAGGCTCACCCGACGTCTGGGAGTTGTAAATGTCGGCTCACACTTCTAGAAAACACTGTGTGGACCAGGTCACCCATCCTCAGTTCTGTGACCCCAGTAAGTCCCTGGTGGAGCACATCTCAGCCCCCCCCCCCCCCCCCCAGACACTCAGACGGCTCCCAGCTTTCACCCTCGTTCTAGGCTCCCCGAGGGAGAGAGTTCTAGAAGTGTTCACTGGATCAGAAGGGAAAAGCTTTTGGACTTTTGGGGGACATTTTGGAGCTCCTTCATCTAACTTCTGCTCTCCTGCGCCCGGCGCGGACCCCCCTCCCCGTCAGCGGCCTCACCTCACGGCACCCACGCTCCCGCTCGAGGGAGGACAGAGGGGAAGGAGGAGAGAAGGGCCCTCTGTCTCTGTGCAGGGGCGGGGCCCGGGGCTCCACCTCCAGCCCCTCTCGATACCCAGTCCTCACCCCCCGGAGTCACTCCCCTGTGGTCAGAGGTCCTGCTTCCTGAGCACCTGCCTCGTGCCCGGTGGAGATGCGTGTCTTCTGTCACCACCTCTGTTCCGTCCCTGCAGACCCCATGAGAAGCAGGCCGGGGAACAGCTTCCGGCTGGGGGCAAAGCTGGGTTTCTGACCCACAGGCCCACGCTGACCCCAGCTCCTTTGGGAAAGGACTGTCCTGCCTCCTGCCCAAGTCCTAGAAGCCTCAGGAGCCGTGATCCTGGACAGCTGTCACCTTAGGCCACTGCCTCTTCCCATGTTCTGGGGCTCCCGGAATGACCTTTCTGAACCCAGATCTGACCTGTCCGAGGGCCTCCCATGACTGCCCTTGACCACAGGGTTGTGTCCACACTGTGGCTTCTAGGAAGGCCCTCCCCAAAGGGCTCCTGGCCCCTGTGACCTCAGCCCGCCCCCTTCCTCACAGCCAGCCTGAGCGGTGCTCGGCCCCCCTGTCCCCACCACGCTGCTGGGCCCCCTCCCCACCACGCACGGGGGCCTCCCGTCCTGCAGGCCTGGGAGGCCCTGACCTGTTCAGGATCCTTCTGGTGCACCTGCCACAGCTCGGGGCCTCAGCCTCCGGTGCTGGCTGCCCAGAAGGAAGACAGAGCATCTCCGAGCCTGGGGTGTCTCACGCTCCCCTCTGTCCCCTCACCTCCACGTGCTCCCACCGCTCAGCCTTATCTCTGTCCAAACAGAAGTCTCCGGACCTTGAGTCAGAAGCCCCGTTCTCAGCAAGGTGGACGGAGCACTCGGAAGGACGCACGCGCCCACAAGCCTGAGCCGCGGACCCCAGCCATGTCCCCCGACCGCAGGACTGGGCACAGAGCCCAGGCCCTGAACCAGGCCCGCGAGGCCACTGTGCCACAGAGGCCGCTGTCTGGGGCAGGTGCGCTGACCTACAGGGTGACGGAGGCCACGGCGGGCGGGAGCGGAGCTTCTGGCCACCTCCTGGGCTCGTTCCTTCCCTGCCTGTCCTCATGACCACCTGCTGGGACTGAGCCGCCGGACCCACCGCCAGCCTGCTGACCTGGGTCGCTCCCAAAGTGGAAAGCGTGAAGCGGCAGAGATGTCCCCAGGCACCCAGACGACACTCACTGCCGGCCAGGGTGCTGTGCAGGGTGGGAGTGTGAGCTGGCGCAACCTTCCTGGGGGCAAGCGGGTGACACACGTCACGGGCTCCAAGACGGAGCCACCTTTGAGCCAGAAATCACGCTTCCAGGACGCGCCCACGGGAACCAAGCAGAGATACAGAGACAGTACCGTGGTCACCGATGTCCAACAGGGGCTGGGGACCCACCAGGGTGCGGCCACGTCCTGGGCTCTCGGTGGCCATTAAAACGAAGTGTTTAAGGACGTTTAACGACCAGGAAACGTCCACAGGACATCGGGTGGACAGTGTGTGTCACAAGTGCAGACATGTGCGTGAGCGTCACAAAGCTCCCACGCTCGGCCTCAGGAACCTCTCCCTTCCTCCCCTAGACTCCGCGCCCCTGCAAGCGCCCCCTGGTGGGAACACGTGTGCCACCCATTAGGGATACCGACAGACAGAACTTTAGCTGGGGGCTAGAGGGCCAGTCGCAAATTCCCACACAGCACGTCAGAGTGAGAAGGCTTGAGTCCCGGAGAGGCAGGGATAGCCAAGGTCACAGCAGGGTAGGGGCAGAAGTGGGACAAGACCTCAGTCCGTCCTGGGGGCTGCCTTGCACCCAGAGGCGGGTCAGTGAACGGGTGTAGGCCTGGGAGGGCCACAGTCCGTTCCCTTGGGGATGCTGTTGGGGGAGGAGAAAGTGGTGGCCGAGTCCCCTGACCCTCTGCCACGGGGTGGGCCGCCCGGAACCAAGCAGCAGGGAGGGACACAAGCCATGTGGTCCCCAGGCTGATGGCAGAGACATAGGAAGTCAGGGTGACCTGCCAGTCCTTTATTCTTTTCGTTTTTTTCTTCTTTTAGGGTAGGCTCCACCCCAACGTGTGGCCCGAACTCACGACTCTGAGATCGAGAGTCACATGCTCTACCGACCGAGCTGTCCACACCCCACCTTGAAGCTCACAAGGACACAGATCTGCCAGACCCAACCAAGCTCACTGCTACAGTAACAGCCAAGGGCACGGCCAGGACCCAATCACGGTCCCTGTCACCCAGGAAGGCGCCCTAGATCCCGGCTGGACCCAGCTCCAAAAGGCAACCAGCCATTCAAGTGACAGAGAACCCAGCCAGCAAACAATGCAGCCCACAGCCCAGAGCACGAGGCAGAGGGTGACGGCTGAGTGCTGCGGGTGGGCTTTCCCAGGGCCCGCCTGCCCTTCTCCCTCCTCCTCCCCCTCCTCCTCCCCCTTTCACCTCTTCTTCCCCCCTCCCCCTCCTCCTCCCTCCCCCTCCTCCTCCTCTCCCTCCTCCCTCCACCTCCTCCTCTTCCTCCTCCCTCCACCTCCTCCTCCTCTCCCTCCTCCCTCC
>NW_024412416.1:426922-467657 GCF_014898765.1 Herpailurus yagouaroundi | reverse complement strand
CTCCTCTCCCTCCTCCCTCCACCTCCTCCTCCCCCCTCCTCCTCCTCCCCCCTCCTCCTCCTCTCCCTCCTCCTCCTATCTCTCTCCCTCGGCCCAGGTCACGGCCTGACCTTATCAATCACCCATTATTCAGGGGGTGGCTGGGCAGGCAGGGAGCTATTTTCCTTGGGGTTCTGGAATAACAGCATCTGAACAGCAGAGGAAATCACTCTCAGTTGTCTGGGGAGGAGAACTCAGAGAGGAGAGGCCCCAGGGATGTTTTCTGTGGGAGGTGGCCTGTTGTACAGATGGAGGGGTACGCTGGCCCTAGGAGAAAGGTGGTTCTCGGCCAGGGACAGATCTCTCTCCAAGAATGCTCCTTCTGACTGGACCCTGGTGTCCCTGCCACAGAGGCCAGTCACGGACTAGAGCCGGCACGCTCCCACCCCACACGGGCCCTTGGAGACTGCCCACCCCATGCCAGGCACTCTAGGGGACGGATAAGAGAAAGAGAAGGACATGACTCCAGATAAG
Organism: Herpailurus yagouaroundi; assembly: GCF_014898765.1. NCBI lineage: Eukaryota > Metazoa > Chordata > Mammalia > Carnivora > Felidae > Herpailurus > Herpailurus yagouaroundi. The sequence goes on along the minus strand of NW_024412416.1, from coordinate 467,144 downwards.
GACAAGGCCGGCCTGGGACAGAACGCTTTGTCTAGCCCTTGTATGGAACGCACTAGAATGGAGTGTTGGCTGCACGGTGTCTGAGGTTTCTCAGTGGTTCAGGGGAGACACCGTTCCACCTGGTAGCCAGCCTTCTTGCCCGAGGGCCAGGGGCTGTGGACTTGTGGCCACTAAGCGGAGAAACCCTGGGCTCCCTGGGCCTCCGTTTCCCCACCTGAATTGCAATCTGGATCTGCGGGGCGGGGCTGGGGCGGGCTGACATGGGCTCTGGGGACACGGCGGTGGACGTGCTCCGGAAATGCACAGGGGACCCTGAGCTGGTCTCCACCGGCTGGAGAGAAGAGAGGTCTGGGCCCCGGGGTGGGAGCAGCTCAGCCTGGAACCCTAGGGCACGGGTGCCCCAACCTGACACGCATGGGCAGGGCCGGGCAGGGAATAGCCAGGTAAGGAACATCCAGGTGGGGTCCGGACAATGTCCAGGCAGGGGCTGCATGGGTGCCTTGGTCCCCGGGTCCCTGCCTGATGCCCAGTGACACCTGCAGGCACCCCCAACCTTGACAGAGGTGCCCTCCCTCTGGAAGCCCCAGAGACTTCTCAGCCCCACAGAGACCACCTTCAGGGGCACCCCGGGGGCTGGACCCCAGTTGCCCAAGGCTGCATTTGTGTCATTTTGGGTTCGAGCCCAGCCTCCTGGCCCCTCCTTTGTGCACACGCCCTGTCAGCACCTCGGGGAGAGCCATGAGCAGCTCTGGGCCTGGACATGGCCTCTGATCCACACTTGACCTTGACAGAACTGGACATATGATTAGGAAAAGTCTCTGCAAGGATCCCCAGAGGCTCCACTGTTTTGTGGTTGAGGAGGCTGGGGTTCCCGCTGTTCCCGCTTCTCAGGTGAGGATCTACCTGCTCGAGTGTCCTCTGTTCTCTGGGAAGCCTTCCCTCCCATCCCCTCCCCACCCCCACCCCACCCCCACCCCAGGCTCAGCTGAGCTGTCTTCTGCCTCCCACTGTCCCCAGCCTCGGGCTGTGGGCTCCCCAGGTCAACGGTGGTATCTGTCTCCTTGCAGCCAAGGAGAAGCCATGACCTTGAGCATCTGGGGAGGGCAAGACTGAGAGACTGAGCGGGGGGCCCTGTGTACCCCCTGACCCACCAGGGGCTTCGCGGGGCTAGAAACCCCCAGCACCAGAGCTCCCCAGTGGGTGTGGGGGGTTCCTAGGAAGCACGGGTATGGGGAAGAAGCCCCGTCCCCAGCAGCTGCTCTCCCCTGCCCTCCTCCCCTTCCCTGGGGTCTTGGCCTTGCCCTGCCCCAGCTGGGGGTTTGTGCTCACTAGAAAGAACTAGAAAGCAATGTGTCTCCAGGCCCTGGCACAAGGCTGCCTTTGTGTATATTCAGGGGCTCCCGCCCCCCCCCCCCCCCCCACCAGCTCAGAGCCTAGCCGGGACAGGGGCTTGGGGACCTCCAAGCTTCTGGGAACTCAGGGAGACCCAGGTGGATGCTCACTCCTGAAGGCAAGACGCCCAGGGGGGCTGCTAGCCCAGTGGTTAGCTGGAGGGGAGGCAGGGGCTGGCCAGGCCTGGAGGGGACTGTACTGTCACCAAGGCCCAAAGAGGCAGCGTGGCCAGTTGAGAGTTCTACTTCTCACTAGCTGTGTGACTCTGAGAAACTCACGGGGCCTCTCTGAGATGGTTTCCTCCATCAAATGGGAATGCGGAAGTGCCCGCGCCAGGGCTGCTTTGAAGATGAGGTGGAGAGTGCCAGCGGCACAAAGCCCGGCCCAGGGGACAAGTCCAACAGAAGTCCGCCCTCCTCTCAGGGCTCAATCCTGGTGGTAGCCTCCAAGCCCCGCCCCTTAGTCTCCCACGCAGCCAGCGCCTTCCCCCAACCTTCGAGAGAAGCACAGGCTCCCGCCCCCTCCCCGGGGGAGAGCCGGGCTCCTCAAGTTGCCTGGGAGTCTGGAGAGAAGTGCCCCCCCCCAGCCCCCGCCCCGCCCCTGGCAGCAGGCTGGCACCTGGCCGGGCGCGTCTCCGTAGCTGCTCCCCAGAGACACGGGGGCTGCACAGGGGAGGCTGGGCCGAGCACAAGCCGCACGCCAGGCCCGTGGGGGCTCAGGAGGCCTGCCAGGCAGTGCCCTGGGCAGTGCAGGGTCCCGTGGGGCGGCTCCTCCCGGTGCCCGCTGACGGAAACGGTGCCAGGAGACCCCTCTGGCCAGCGATGCTGGGCCTGGGAGAGGAGCAGCTTGTCTGATGGCAGCAGGCGCCCCACGGCGGAGGCGACCGGCATTTGCTCCGCAGGGAGCCAGGCGGCCCTGGGCGCCCAAGGAACCCGCCCTCCTTACGCCTCTTCGCGTCTCTTCCAAAGGGCATGGCGACCTCCGCCTTGACCCTGCCCCTGTCCTCCCACCAGGCCCGTCCCCCGCCCAGGAAAGCCAGGCCAGAGGAAATCTGGGGGAGGGGGGCCCCAGGCCTCCCCTTCCACCTCTTGCCTGGTTCCGTCCTCACCCGTCCAGGGGTCCAAACACCACCTCACACACTACCGCTTGCTCCCCGAAACCCACGCCTCGGCTGACCACGGGGAGGACGCCAGGTGGGCCCGGACTGAAGCTCATTCTACAGAGATACGCCAGCCACAAAGGCTTCCACCAAAGCCCCGGGCCGGGGGTTGGGGTGCTCTGGGGACCGGGGCTGCTCTGAGGAGCCCCGGGGGACTCAAGCCCGGGAAGACCCGCCCCTCCGCGGGCCGCTCTTTGCCCCCCAGAGGTGACACCGGACAGGGACAAACGACAACAGTGGACCACCCCACGGACAGCGCAGAACTCAGGGGACGGCGACCCTCCGTGCCAGGCACTGGCTGTGTCCGTGTTCGTTCAGCTTGTGCTTTGCCACGGTGTTGTCATGAGCCATTAAAAACAAGCACGCCCTGTGTTACTACCGTTTTGATGACTCTTCGGGGTAAATGGTAACTCTGCCTCCCTCAAAGTGCAATTATCTGAGGGTCAAAGTCTTTAAAAGGGCACATGACTCTCCAAGCCTCCGCACGGACTCTGCTGGCTGCCACCCACCGGCCTCGCCGCAGGCCACAGGGGCTCCACCGGGTCCCAGCGGCCCGGCAGCCCGGCCCCAGGGGAGGCCCCACCGCCTCCCGCCGCGGCCCTCCCAACCACCCCCTGCCTTCCCTCGCGCTCGGCCCCGACGCGGCCACGAGGGAAGGGTGTGCTGGGCCCCCGGCTCGCCTCTGCCTCTGCCCGCAGCCCACAGCCTCCCGGCCGCTCACCTGAGCAATCCAGCTGGGCACCCCTCGCCTCCTCCAGGGACGAGAGCGGGAGAGCATGGCCGAGGGACTCTTTGGAGAGCGCCTGCCCATCACTCGGAGAGCTAGAGGGGAGGGGAGAAACAACGTGAGACCCTCGGGGCCTGGCCCGGCTCTCCGGTGCCAGCCCCGCACCCACGTCGGCACCTGGGGGTGCCGCCGGCCTCTCTCCGCCTCGTGGGCTGCTCTGCGTCCTCGTGGGGGTCAGGGAACAGGACCTCAGTAGCTGTAGGACCACCCTCAGCCCACCCAGCCTGTCCCAGAGGCTCCGAGGGCTGCTGCACACTCCTCTGTTGCATGGCTCTCTCTGGACTCGGTGTCCCCGTCCGGACAGGACTCCGAGCACGACTCCAGCGGGGGCCCCCCTCCTCACCCCACACCCACCAGGCCTCAGGCATTGAAAACAGTCACGCTTAGAAGCTCAGAGCAGAGCTGAGGATGGTGCCAGGGCTCCCACGGGCCTCTCCTCCCCGGGAGGGCGTGTGGGGTGCCCTATGCCTTCCCCAGTGGAGAGGACAGGCGTGGGCTAGAGAGCTCCGGCCCACATCCTCCTCGCTTCCCAGGCATGGTGGCCCTGGACAATGATCTCCCTTCCAGCCAGAGAGCCCAAGGGGTTATAGGGCCTCCGTTGTCAACCTATTGATCCACAGCAGCATTCTTCCTCAGGGTTCAACCGGCCAGACCTCGACCGCCTGGGTGATGAGCAGACGGAGGTCAGTGCACACCTCAGCCAGGCAGGGATGTAACCCCACACAACTCCAGGGACACATTTCACAGTCATCGGCTGTGCAAACAGAGCCTACTGGAGTTGTGCAGCCTGCAGCCTGCGCAACTGGTCACGGCAGCCCTGAGGACAGGACCCTGGCTCCCATCAGGGTGGGGCTAGCCCCACCCCCACCCAGTTCCCAGGCTGTCAGGCCAGTTACCTGTTTGTCACACTCGGTCTTACTTCTTGCTGGTACTGCAGGTTCAAACTAAGTTTGCGAACACACCCAGGCCCACCTGGAGGCAGTCTGCTTAAGAACCTGATAGGTTTTAAATCGAAAGACATCAGGAGGTTGTGAAGGGAGGAGCGTAGGGACAAGGGGGCTGAGTGGGGGCTGAGTTGGTCACCCTTCTTGTGTGTGAGCAAGGTGGCCTGTCCCAGGGAAGCCACCGGAGGGGTAAAAGGATACAATTTCTGGGGTGGGGCTTCCACACCAGGCGGAGGGTTCTGAGCTTGGAGCTTGTCCAGCCGACTGTGGGTCATTGGTCACCACCATTACGCTGGGGTCGCAGAGGGGCCCCACCACATTATACTGATACAAACAGCCCTGAGCTCTGGGCGCAGCCACGAATGAGGGTCCCCCACCGGGAGCCCCAACGCGGCTACCACAAACTTGGTGCAATGTCCATGCTGTCCCGGCCACGTCCCGAAGACGAGCGAGTCTTCCAGAGGGTTGGCCTTTGACAGCACCCGCTGGGCAGCTCACCCTTGGACGGGCCAGGGCCGCCACTGGCTGTGATCGCTCGCCATCCGAGCCACCTCCTCACAGACAAGTCTGGAAACCCTCGCCATCAAAAGGCACAGACATTTCCCCCGCTAATGAAATCTGTATAAACTGGTTCTGGATTTAAAACAGCGAAACCCAGACTACAGGAAAAGACGGCCGCCTAAGGAAGCCGCGAGCCAAACATACTCATCATGACTAGAGCCTTCTGTGTGCTGGGGACCTTGGCCAGTCTCTCGTGACTCAGATGTGCTGACGTCCACTCCCCCATCCTGCTCTGTCCTTCCCTCGGTGACAGGGTGGAGTGGGTCCCCTGCCTCTGCCTGCCGTGACAGGGGACACCTTGCTCACGGCCCACGTCGGGCAAGAGGTTCCTACTCAACCCCTAAGCCCTGTGCCCGAAGGATACCGGATGCCTAATTAAGAGAAGGCCAAATTCCAGTTTTCCAAGTGAGGAAAGCACGCTCTTCCCCTCACCAGAGCCCTTGAGATCCCATCTGTTTCCGGGGATGTCACCCTCGCCCGCCGACTGAGCCCGACCTTCCCATAACGTTCCTGCTCACTCGGGGCCATAACTAGTAACTGGTGTCCTGTCCACTCAGAACGCGCCTGGGAAGGGAGCCACGCCCTGTCGCGCTGGGGTCTGCGCCCTCCCGCGTGGCCGCAGCCCCCATATCAGCGTTGGGGACACCGCTGCTGTATCATCGCGCACCCTCCCTGCGTTCCTGTGGGGGCGGCCGCTCACCTGGGGCACCCTGGGGTGCATCATAGCGAAGCCGGACCACCCAGCCTGCTGTCCCCAGACTGTAAGCCAGAGGCACAGCTTCCAGAGTGGGATTTGTCATCCCCAAAAGAGGGCACGTGACATGCGAAGCGTCCCCACTGCTCTGACCCCTCACACGCACCTGGGCCCTTCCGACTCCTGCGCTCTGGACAGCGTGGCACCGCGATCCACTCAGGGACCCTCAGGTGAGGTGCGGCCACCGTGATCAGCGCCCCGGCCCGACGCAGGTGGTTAGCACGGTGTTCCCGGCCTTCTGGAACACCACACTCCTGCCCTCACACACCCCATAAGCACCTACCCCTCTTCTTACACAGAAACCAAATGTCTTTAGCACCTGCCCAGTGGCTCTGGGAGCAAGGAAGCCCTCGAAGGGAGCTTACACTGTGCAGACACTGTGTGGTGGGGGCTGGGCGGGGGCCTGGGGGAGCCTGCACTCCCTCTCCTGACCATCTCTGGTCAGGTGGTCTCTCCCTCCTCTTCCTGTCTTGCCAGAGGTGCTGATGGGAGAGCCCACTGAGCCTCATTCAGCAACTCCTCCAGGGGGCCCTCAGGGATTATCTGCAACACTCTCACTCTCACAGCCTTTGAACACTCAGGTTTAGGCTCTGAAGGCCACACATGGCTTGTTAAGCTCTGTGGGCCGTGTGTCCTTGGGCCCTGGGGCACACTGACGTGCAGAGCAGGAGTCAGCAGACACACAAGCCCATGGGCTTTCCCATGGGAGCCCCTCCTGGACGGGGGTGCATCGCCTGGCTATTTCTGTGGTCTTTCTTCCCTTTCAGCCTTTAGCAGCCAGGTCACTGTCCTGTACACAACAGGGGCTCAATAAATGCCTTCTTGGACAGTATAGCATTGAGGTTCGTCAGAACTGGCCTGCCTGGGTTCAGCTCGCTTCACTAGCTGGGTGACTGTGGGCAAGGCACTGTACCTCTCTGAGCCCCGGTGCTCCGTGTCAACCCTGTGGCGTCATGAGCACATGTGAGCCCTGCAAAATGCATGTGCATGTCTGCTCTCCTCCTACTTCCGGGGCCGTCACGGATCTTTCTGGGAGTAAGGAGGGGACAATGCTTTGGTACGACTGGGAGGGTGATTAAGTGCAGTGACCGGGGGTCCAGCGCCGGCGGAGGAGGCGGGGCCTGCTTCCTTACACGGTCCTCAGGACGGAGCCGGCAGACCTGAGCAGGAGCATCTCTGGCATGGTCCCCGCGGGGCCGGGGCCTCTGGCTCACCCAGGACAGCGCCGGGACCGCAGGAAACTCATCAGCCCCGGGGGAGGCCCCGCTCCACCAGACCGCCCTGCAACAGAGACACAGCGTGTGTCACGGCGGAGGCCGCTTGGGCCCCAGGCAGGGCTCACCCACTCCGGGCCTGGCACCGGTCTCTAATCTGCTGCCTCCTGAGTCCACAGGCGACTAGCTTGAGAAACCGACCCGCCGTAGGCCTCTGTCTCTACTCTCAGGCGGGCCCGCTCACTAGGATGAGGCAAGAGACTGGACCCCCAGGCCTCCTGCTACGCAGAGTCTTCACCGCCCTTGGCAGTCCTCCCCAACCCTGTTCCCGATGTCCCTCTGCCCAGGGCGCTCAGAGAGCCCAGCTCCCAGACACCCAGTGTCTTCTGTGCAGGGCGTGGCCCAAACATTTCCCCAACCCTGAGAGGCCCAGGCTGGAAGCTGAGCCAGATCACCTCCAGGTGCCCCGCTCCGTGTCACACGGTGGGTCGCAGCCTGCCCAGGTAGCAGCTTCCTCACCGGCTCCTGGACCCCCGCCACAGCGGCCCACGCCCCTGGTGGCCTGTCTCACCTCGAAGATCAGTCCCGGCAGCTCTCTAGGGACCCGGCTTCCAGGCAGAGGACCGCGCCGAGGACTCTGGGCCGCGTGGGCCCAGCGGGCCTTCCCCCTCTATGTTTGCTGGTCCGGAGCGTGTGCCCGCGCCGTTGGCCAAGCCAGCCGTCGAGAGCTGGGAGCCCGCGCTGCTCCCGGTAATGAGGCGGCCGAGGCTGGGCGTGCTTGTGGGGACCCGCCCCGGACCGCCCGAGGCACCGGGGAAGGCGTGGCCGACACCTCCGACCCACCTGGCTCCGGCCCAGCGGCCCACCTGCAGGCCTTACATAAGCAGGTGGGAAGGCCCGGAGGGGCCTGCGGGGGCGGGCGGGCGGGCGGGCGGCCTGTTGGCAGCGGTCCTCGGCAGGGCGACATCGCTCTGCCACCGGGCCCTGCACCTGGGCCGGCCTGGGCCCCGCGGCTGCCGGAAGCGTAACTTTTCGTCCTGTTTTGTTTTGCCTTTTTAACCGTTCCGGAATGCACGACCGTGCCCAGGCTCTGTGTGCGTCGGCTCCCGGCGCCCTACCCGCAGCCCCGTGCCGGGGACTTGGGGACAGGCCCCACGGCCCGAGGAGGCACCTACACAGGCCCAGGTGCGCGGCGTCCGTGCGCAGAGGGAGGCAGAGCCGGACGGACGCCACGCCTCCCGGACCCCGCGCTGGAACCAGGACGCCACGGCACCGCTTGCACCCCATCTGCGCACCGGGAAGCCCCGCCCCCTGCCCCAGGATGACCTCGCGCCTGCGCCTTGCCCTCTGGTGCTCCTCCAGGGCTTGTCTCGGTCCAGGGACTTGAGCCTGAACCTTCTAACACCAGGGCCCCTGCTCCTTGGAGTTGCCGCCCCCCACCCAGGCACCCCTGCAGGCCGGGGATCCCTCACCCCTACTGCAGACAGCCCTACTGGGTGTTAAGGGGAAATTTTAAACCCTATGTGAAGGCCCAGGAGCAGGGCACAGCGGCCGCGACAGGGCTGGGCCGTTCCAAGGCCCTGAACCCAGTCGGAGGGCAGAAGACCCGCAGACCACTCCGCGGAGGGGGTGGGTCGGTGCCAGCGTACTCACTTCAAGAAAATTCTGCCCGTCACCAAATCCCAACTCTTCAAGTTCTCTGTTCCTTGCAATACGTGACCAGAGCCACCCGCGGATGCCCGGCAGCTTGGGTCTGCCGGTACTAGCCCCCAGCCTCCCACGGCTTCTCCCCGTCCTCCGCCCTGGGGTCCCCAGTGGACTTTGGAAACCTGTGCTCTGACCCAACCCCTGAGGACATGTCTCTGTCTCAGAGGATGCGCCTGGCTCTTGGCCTCCCTTACTGCTCTCCCGCAGAGGGCCAGGAGGCGATGTTAATCATTGGACTTGGTGCTGGGCATGCAAGTGGCTGGGAGCCGGCGGCAGAAAGTTCAAGGGCTGGCAAGAACCCCAGGCTTGGCTCTCTCAGCCCCCTGGGCAGCCTCATGTGCCCTCCCCTCTGGAGGTACAGTTTCTAAACTGATGAGGAGGCCAGGCAAATAGGCTTAACTCCAGGTTCGGGATGGCTGGGGACACGTGTCATCTTGGCCTTCCATCTCCTTGCAGTGCCCACAAGCTGGCCTGCCCACTGTTCTTCAGATCCCTCCTCTTCCAAGAAGCCCTCTGGGAGGGACCCTCCGGAGCTGCCCTGGCTGAGCCCTCCCAGAGCACTTAGCATAGAGGCTGGGTGCTATTTTAGTAAACATAGTTGTCTACCACGAAATAAAAATCTTAACTAAGCCCACATTCTCAGAGCTGATGTCTCCCTTCCGCGCGGCCAATGGCTCCAGGAGGGTCCTTTTCCCATGGTGACGACCGGCTTAGCAGCAATCTACGCAGACACTGCGGGGGCATGGGGCAGAGGGACCAAGATCCTGGCTCTGGCCTTGGAGGCTGAGAGATGGTGGCATTGACAGTCAGCAAACAGAGAAGCATTCAAGGTCACTGGGGTCACCAGACCCAGGCTGGGGCTGGGGTTAGAAAGTTGGCAAGGAGCGAAGGTTCGACTCTTTTACAAGTGTCCCAAGGCAATGGTGCAGTGGGGGAGGCTAGCCCCGAGGGGGAAGTGCCAAGGCCCTGGTGACAGGCCAGCTCACGGGGGACCTCGGTCAAGCAGAGGTCTTCTGGGGACCCACAGTCTCTCCGAAAGGTGAGGACAGGGCAGGATGGTGTAAGACACGTTCCGCGGACCTGGTGTCTGGGGCAAACGCCTGCGGCCTGAGCCCCTCCAGCAGTGGGAGTGGGTGTGGGAAGAGGCTTCAGCCTCCCAGGCTGGTCCCGGTCTCTTGGGTTGGCCCCTGCCGTGTTGGGTGGGGTCAGCGCCACCGGCCAGTTCACTTCTAACCCAGTTGGCGAGAGCAGCATGAAGAGCGCTGTCAGGACAGATCACAAAGCTGCTTAGAAATAAGTGCATCTATCCTCAGGCTCTGTTGCAAAACCCAGAAGGAGCTGGCAGGTAACCCGGTTGTGCCCGAGACAAAGTTCTCTGGGCCTGGGACATGTGGGTTCTAGCCTGGGATCTGCCTCGGCTGGCTGAACGTGGTGAGTCCCTGGTCCTCTCTGGGACTCAGCTTCCTCAGATACCGGGCCTTCCGATTTTCCATCTGTGACCGGATTTGGGTTTCTCACTGGAATTCTGCCGCCCTAGGCAGGGTCAAGGCCACAAGCCTCCGCGCTGCCAGGCCCCTCGGCCTGAGGGGCAGAGGGAAGGGGGTGACGTAATACACTTACTTAATAGCTGGTACCGGGCATCGTGCAGCACCTGTCGCCCGCCAGGCCACTCCGTCTGCACCTCATGCACATCGGCACGTCCGACCCGCAGGCAGCCCGATGAAGTGTCTCTCACTACCATTCTCCCTTTACAGACAAGGAAACTGAGGTACACAGAGATTTTTGTCACTTGCTCAGGGTCTCTTGGTTCGCAGAGTCAGGCAACAGATGCAGGCAGGTAGGTTTCAGAGTTTATACTCTTTTTTTTGTTTGTTTTTGAGAGAGAGAGGGAGGGACAGAGAGCGCCAGCAGGGGAGGGGCAGAGAGAGGGACACACAGGATTCGAAGCAGGCTCCACGCTCATCACGGACCCTGCCGTGGGGCTTGATCCCACGACCTCAAGGTCATGACCTGAGCCCAAACCAAGAGCCGGAGGCCTCACCGACCGAGTCACCCAGGTGCCCTCATTTCACTGTTTTTTTTTTTTTTTAAGTGCAAACTAACATGTGCGGAGGACTTAGCATATGCCAGGCACCCTTCCGATTGCTTTCCATGTATTAAGTCGTTTAATTATATCAATAATCCTATAAAGTAGGTAGCGGATTACAATATAACCCCCATTATATGGGGCTGGGCAAGCGCAGAGACAAAGTAATTTGCTGAGGGCGATACAGCTAGTCATCAGAATAGTCGGGATTCAAAGCCAGATGGTCTGACTCCAGATTTCGAGCTCTGAGGCACCACATGAGCTGCCTAACCTGGGGCTCCGGACATCTCTGTACACAGCTCGGCAACAGCAACAAGGGATTTCTCAGGGCCAACTGACTCAGAAAGGCAGAGCACCGTGGCCGAGACACTAGTTAAAGTCTTTGAATCGACGTACTCCTAACAGATCATCGCAATCTCCAACATATGACAAAAAATGACCAGACCTCTGAAAAAGCAAGAAACGTGAGCCAAAATCAAGACAAAAGGCAGTCAATAGAAACAAAGTCAGATATAATGTAGACGGTGCAGTAAACATGCAGGGACTTTCAAGCAGTTATCGACACGTTTGATAACTTAAAGGAACAAATGTAGACATAATTGATGAGCAGTGGAGGACTGCCCCATGAAAATAGAAAGGGTAAGAAGAGTACAATCTCCGAAATGAAGAACTTACCAGATGAGTCTAACAGATTGGAAACTGTTAAAAAAACTTTTGTGAACTTAAAGATAGAACAATAGAAACTTCTCAATCAAAAGAATAGAGGGGAAAAAAGAGTTTTAAAGTTAAACATGACAAACCGTTGTTGAAAAAAAAAAAAAAGAATTGAGATCTGAACAAATGTTAAGGCATCTGGAGATCAAGAGCCGTAACATTGTAAGTATGACAATACCCCCCTAAACTGATCTACAGGTCAACATAATCCCCATCAAACCCCAGCTGACGTTTTTTTGCAGAAATTAACAAGCTGGTCTAAAGTTTATATGAAAATTCAAAAGACCCAGAATGTCCGAAAACAATGTTGGGAAAGAACAAAGTTGGATTGATTTCAAAACATACCACACGCCTACAGTAATTAAAACAATGCCGTGCTGGTATAAGAATAAACACATTAGATAAATGGGGCAGAGTGCAAGCTCCTGAACCCAACCTCACAGTCATTTGGTTTTCACAAGGGTGCCAAGGCCATTCATGGGGCAAAGAATAGTCTTTGCAACAAATCATTCTGGGACAACCGAACATCCACACGCAAAAGAATGAGATCGGACCACGTCATACACACAGAAACTTAACTCAAAACATATCAAAGGCTTAACTGTAAGAGCTAAAACTTCAAAACTGTTAAAAGAAAATATAAGTCTATGCGGCCTCGAGTCAGGCACAGCGTTCTGAGATATGATGTCAAGGGTACAGGCAACAGAGGAAAACAGGTGAGTTGCACTCCATCAAAATTAAGCCTTTTGCGCTTCAAAGGACCTCACAAAAAGCAAAAACATAACCCACAGTGTGGGAGAAAATATTGGCAAATTATGTATCTGATAAGAGAAGTACACATAGAATATACAAAGAACACCGACAACTTGGTGATAAAATGACAAATCACTTGATGAAAACAAAGCAAAGGATTTCGACGGACATTTCTGCAAGGAAGACGCACAAATGGACCACGGGCACGTTAACTGGTGCTCCGCAAGGTCAGCCATCAGGAAGCGCAAACCCAAACCGCCGAGACACCACGCCACCCCCGGGGGCGGCCGTAATCAAAACGGCAGATAATAACAAGTGTCGCGAGGACGTGAGGAGTCAGAGCCCTCACACACGGCTGCAGGGAACAGTCTGGCAGGTCCTCAAAGGTTACACGATGACCCAGCGATTCCCTCCCTGCGCGGAGACCCAAGAGAAAGGAAAACGTGGCCAGATAAAAACTTATACATAGGCGCGCACAGCAGCATCGTTCACGAACGCCCGGAAGGGAAACCGCACCCAGATGTCATCCAGCGGGCAAGCAGGTGAGCAGAATGAGGCGCGTCCGCGCTCTGGAACCCATGGCCACTCGAGGAAGGAGCGCTGGCCCACGGCACAATGTGGCCGAGCCGTGGAAACATGCTCGGTGGACAAGCCATTCACGGCGGATGAGAAGTCACACGAGTTCACGGAAGCGAAATGCCCAGAAGAAGAAATCGGTAGAGACAAAAAGGAGGTTCGTGGTCTCCTGGGGTCGGGGGCTGGAGGGGAAAAGGGAACTGCTGACAGGCTTAACCCCTGCCAACAGGGTTTCTTGGGGGAGGACAGGAATGTCCTGACAGTGACTGTGGTGACGGCCGCACTGAAGACCGTTGAGTTTTACAGCTTAAACAGGTGAATTGTATGACAGCTGAATTCTGCCTCCATAAAGCTGTTACGTTCAAAGAAAGGGCAAAGCCTCAGTGACCTGCGAGACAGTATCAAATGGTCTGGCGCACATTTAATTGGAGCCCCTGAGAAGAGAAACAGAATGGGGCCAAAAAAATTGGAAAACGTAAGGTCTAATTTTCCCCCAAATTTGGGGAAAACACCAGCCTACAAATTACAGGCAAAATCTAGAAATCATACGTGTTGACTGAGCCTAATCTGCATTAAATAAAGTAAACCCACACTTAAATCCATCACAGTGAAGCTGCTGAAAATCAGACCCTGTTTTAAATTTTTTTTATTAACGTTTATTTATTTTTGAGAGACAGGCAGAGCACGAGCGGGGGAGGGGCAGAGAGAGAGGGAGACACAGAATCCGAAGCAGGCGCCAGGCTCCGAGCCGGCAGCACAGAGCCCGACGCGGGGCTGGAACCCACGAACCCTGAGATCGTGACCTGAGCCGAAGTCGGACGCTCGACCGACTGAGCCACCCAGGTGCCCCCCACTTCTTTTCATTAACGTTCATTTATTTTTGAGAGACAGAAAATCAGACAACGTTTGAAAAGCAACCAAGGCGGGTGGAGGGGAAGTGTGCCACCTAACAGGACACGAAGGTGCACACGACGACTGACTTTCCATGAGGACAAAGGGGCCTGAAAGACGATGGAACCCTATGCGCTCAAGTGCTACAGTAAATGGTCACCCTGGCACTCTTCCCCGTAAATTGGCTTTCAAAACAAAGATGAAGTGCTGACATTTCATCTGAATGGCAGGGGGGAGGGCTTCCCACCCCCTGCCCCCGTACGTGTGTGCAAATCCTCTCACGCCCTCCAACCGGGGTTGTGTCCTCAGAGACGGCTGGCCTTAAACGATGGGCTTCCATCAAATACAACGTAGCGGCAGTGACGCTCTGGTCTCCAGGGCTAAATCCTAAAAGGTGATATGGTTTCGCCTGGCTCTTGGGACACAGCATTTTGGGTCCCTGACCCACCACATCAGAGGTCTGGCTGCCTTGAAGCCACCAGGAAGGAGGCCACGTGAAGGCCCCACGTAGAAATACAGGGAGATAATGGGGAGCCCAGCCTCCAAATCCCAGATCCCGAGCCTTTCCACCTCAGGCAGCTGCCGTATGCACAAGTAAAACAGACTTTGGGATGACCCCAGGCTCAGCCGCCCGCTGGCAGGTCAAGACGTCAAGTAGCCTACAGAGAGTCCACTGGCAAAACTAAAGTGTCTGGCCAGCAACCAGGGTGGTAAGTGGAGAACTGTCCCCCCAAAATATCCATATCTTAATCTCTGGAACCTGTGAACATTACCCTTCACTACCCCACCCCACCCCTAACCGAAAAAGGACTTTTGCTTATTGATTAAATTAACGGTCTTAAAACAGGGAGAGGGATCAGGATCCTTCGGGTGGGCCCTCCCTGCAGTCCCACGTAATGCTTACAAGAGGCGGACAGAGGGACACTCACAGGAGGGGAGAGCGACCACAGAGACAGGGATGGGAGTGGTGCGGCCACGGGTCCGGGGCGAATGCCAGAAATGGGACAGAGGGACGGACTCTCCCCGAGGGCCTTGCTGACGCCTTGAGAGCCCAGGGAGAGTAGGGCCTCCAGAACTGCGGAAGAATAAGTACCTGCTGTCTTGGGCCACCAGGTTTGCGGTGATGCGTCACAGTGGCCACGGGAAACTAATACAGCTGTAAGGGAGCTCAAAAGCTCCAGTTCTGGATGACGGCCACCTGGCTGACGCCTTGACTGCCGCCTCAAGAGACCCTGGGCCAGAATTACTCAGCTAAGGTGCCCGTAGATTATTGACCCATGAGAAATAATCAACGATCGTTACTGGTTTGAGGCACCACACTTTTGAGTGATTTTTTGTTTGTTTATTTTTTTTTTAACGTTGATTTATTTTTGAGACAGAGAGAGACAGAGCATGAATGGGAGAGGGGCAGAGAGAGAGGGAGACACAGAATCGGAAGCAGGCTCCAGGCTCCGAGCCGTCAGCCCACAGCCCGACGCGGGGCTCGAACTCACGGACCGCGAGATCGTGACCTGAGCTGAAGTCGGACGCCCAACCGACTGAGCCACCCAGGTGCCCCTTGAGTGATTTCTTAAGGCACAAGATAATTAGACACTTTCACTGCAAGAAATACTACAGGAATTTTCAGGGTGACAGGATTGCATCAGAAGGAAACATGAATCTACAGAAAGGAATGCAGATCAATGGAAATGCCAACTATATCAGGAACAGGTAAGGATGTTCCTTCTTATTCAGCGTGATATTGGAGGTGCTAGCCAGTGCCATAAGGCAAGAAGAATTTAAAGGCAAAATGACTGGGAACAAAGAAGTAGATCTATCCTTATTGATAGATAATAAAACTGTGCAAATATGAAAGCTTGGGGGGGGGTCTCCAAAAAAAGTTACTAGAACTAATAAAAGACTTTATTAAGATCACAGGATACAAGGTCGGTCATTTAAAAAATCAGTTGTATTACTATATATCAAACAACAAATGTTAGAAAATTAAGTGCAAAATGCATTTACGTAGCATCAAAATCCATACAATTCCTAGAAACAAATTTAAGAAAAGACGTGTAAGGCGTCTGCGATGACAACTATAAATCACAGATGAGGGAAATCAAATATCTCAATAAATGAAAATACGACTATGTTCGTGGACCAGAAGATTCTCCCTGACTTGAAATATAGAGTCTGTTCATTCCCAGTCAAGATTCCAACAGTCTCTTTTGTAGAAACTGACAAGATGATTCTAAATGCTGCACGGAAACACAAAGGAGTGTATCAGTCACTCGTTGTTGCGTAACAAGTGTCCCACGATGCACTTGCTGTGGGTTGGGACTCCAGGTGGGGCTTAGCTGGTGCCTGTGGCTCAGAGTCTCCCACGGGGCCGCAAACCATCAGCCAGGCCGTATTCCACCTGCAGCCCCAACCCGGGGAGGACCTGCCTCCAAGCTTACTTGTGTGGCTGCCGGTGGTTGTTGGACTGAATTCTCCAGAAGTGAATTGTTGGACTGAATTTCTCTGGCTGTTGGCTGGAGGTCTCCCTCGGCCCTTGCCTCATGGGCCTCTCACTTGGAGCCAGCAGGAAAGTGAGGGACAGCAATCAAAGAATAAGTAAGAATAAGAATAAGAATAAATAAACATTAAAAAAAAATTTTTAAGTATCTTTCTGACCTTGGTGTAGGCAGATTTCTTAGAGAGGACACATGTCAGTAACCATTACAGAAAAAAGCAGATAAATTGGATTTTATCAAATAAAAGATGTTTGTTCATCAAGACACGAGTAAGAAAGTGAAGATAATTTACACACTGGAAGAAAATATTTGCAATATATATATATATATTTTTAAAAGGTTTTATGTATTTGTTTTTTTAATGTTAATTTATTTTTGTGAGAGAGATAGAGCATGAGCAGGGGAGGGGCAGAGAAAGAGGAAGACACAGAATCCGAAGCAGGCTCCAGGCTCTGAGCTGTTAGCACAAAGCGTGATGCGGGGCTCGAACCCATGAACTGTGAGATCATGACCTGAGCCGAGGTGGGACGCTGAACCGACTGAGCCACCCAGATGCCCCTTGACTAATTCTATTTTAATGATTAAGTCCATTCTGTTAAATAAATGCACATGGGAAATATCCCACCTATAGCTCCAATTCAGATCCTGGAGCAGCCACTTGTCTGGTTAGATTGCTGGTCTGAAGGCTTTCGAAATTCTCTGCAGAGGAAAAACATGGTCCTGCTTCCTTCTTAGCATTTAGTGTTGATCCTTCTTCCCTAATTAGGAGAAATCTGACGCCTTGCAGAAATGATTGATTCAGTG
This sequence comes from Herpailurus yagouaroundi, assembly GCF_014898765.1. NCBI lineage: Eukaryota > Metazoa > Chordata > Mammalia > Carnivora > Felidae > Herpailurus > Herpailurus yagouaroundi. Next base: position 450,307 of record NW_024412416.1, on the reverse strand, counting down.
TATGGCCCCAGAAGATCAAGAAGCTAAATTGAGAATTGCAGGATCATTTCTAAAGGAAAAGGAATATCTCATTATGGATTTAGAGAAATCCACACTCTCCTCTGGACATCCTGAAAATAAATGCCACTTTTTAGACCCCTCTGGCTTTGTTTTTTGTTTTTGTTTTTTTAATTTAATGTTTATATTTATTTTTGAGAGAGACAGAGCATGAGTGGGGGAGGGGCAGAGAGAGAGAGAGAGAGAGAGAGAGAGAGAGAGAGAGAGACACAGAATCCGAAGCAGGCTCCAGGCTCTGAGCTGTCAGCACAGAGCCTGATGCGGGGCTCAAACCCACAGACCAGGAGATTATGACCTGAGCCAAAGTCGGACGCTCAACTGACTGAGCCACTCAGGTGCCCCTGCAATACATATATTTAATGGGGGACAGATGTCCAGAATGTATGAGGAATCTCTACAAACAATAACAAAATGACTAAGAACCCAGTTACAAAATGGGCTAAAGGTTGAATAGACACTTCACAAAAGAATATAAGAAATGGCCAGTAAGCACCTGAAGATACAGTCAACATCGTTATCAGGGAAATTAAAATTGAAACCACCATGAGATCCCACCATTCACCCACTGGAATGGCTAAAGTTAAAAACAATAACAATACCAGCACTGACGGGGATGCGGGGCTCCCCAAAATGCTAGTGAGGACAGTACAACCATGTGGGAAAACTTCTGGTGACTTCTTCAAACGCATTGATCCAGCAATGGTAACCCCAGGGATTTATCCAAGAAAGTGAAATATGCACGTATGCAAAAAACTTCACACAAGAATATTCATCAAGTCCCCAAACTGGAAGCGACCCAAAGGCCCTCAACAGAAGACCGGATAATGGGATTGTGGGCCAGCCGCACAGCAGCATCCATCAACAGCACACGGGCACGAGCTGCTAAAACACTTAACACGGACGTAACGAGTGAAAGAAGCCAGATGTTACCAGGTATCGCTGTGCCATCCCCATTACAAGATGTTCATGAACAGCCACAACAGTGTCTGTCAAAACAGGCTGCTTACACAAGAGGGGGCGAGGGTTGCCTCTAAGGGAGCAAAGAAGGTTCCGGGCTGATGAAACGTCTGTATTTCTACAGCGTTGTTGATTACAGAAGTGCATGCTTTTTGTCAAAAGTCACCGCATTCCACTCATCTTTGTACATTGCACTGTATGAAAAATGTGTTTCCATTGATAAAAAACAAAACACACAACTATTAGATTCTGCAAGAATCTAGTCGTATGCTTCCTGCGGCTAGGGTCCAAGCCAGGTCCTACGTCCTTCACGTGGTCACGACCTTGTTTCCGAAGCACCTTCCCAGATCTTAGGTGTCCCTCACAAGCGCCCCTGCAAGGAGCCGGTGCTGCTGGGAGGAGGGACTAGAGCCAGGACCCAGGGTGACGTGGAGCTTTCTCCCAGCACTGTCTCCCTAGACGAAGCCATGTCTTTGCAGAGACAAAGAGGTAAGTAGTGAGTTCCTCATCCCTGTAGGTATTCAGGCCGAGGGTAGGTCGATCATATGTGAATGTTGTGACAGAGTGGGTTAGTGACCTAAAAAACCCCACTGGCCTGAGAGTGTCATTCAGGGGCTTGCCTGGGGACAGAGTGAGTCAGCTTTGGGCCCAGCGTCCTGACTCCAGGCCAGCTTAGGCTGTATGGTCCCCAGGCAACAACTGGGCATCCGCTGCAAGGAACCAGGGCTGGCCTGGGCTGACCTGCATCCTGAAGGCGTCCTGATCTGTATTTGGATGTCTGGGACCAGGGACTGTGACATCCGAGATGTGCCCTGCCCTTTGTCTGGGCACTCCTGACACTGGCACCTTGCCTTCCTCTGGCACTTATACTCCCAAGTTCTCTGCCCTGTGCCCACTGGCCTTTCAGAGTCTCAAACATTATGAGTTCCTTCCTACCCCAGGGCCTTTGCACGTGTTGTGCCCTTTTCCTAGAAAGCTCTTCCCCTAATCACCTACTCATCTATTAGGTCTCAGCTTAAATGTTGCTTCCCCTAAAGAAGCCTTCCTCAATCCCCAAGACTAGGGTGGGACATCTGTTACATTCTGTCCATTATTTAAAAAAAAAAATTTACCGACATTCTGAAGATTAAAAAAAAATTTTTTTTTAAATCTTTATTGATTGATTGATTTTTATTTATTTTTTTAATTTAATGTTTATATTTATTTTTGAGAGAGACAGAGCGTGAGCAGGGGAGGGGCAGAGAGAGAGAGGGAGACACAGAATCTGAAGCTGGCTTCAGGCTCTGAGCCATCAGCCCAGAGCCCGACGCGGGGCTCGAACTCACGGACCGTGAGATCACGACCTGAGCCGACGTTGGAAGCTTCACCGACTGAGCCACCCAGGTGCCCCTAAAGAAAGTTGCAATTTGGTGGCATTGATCACACTCCATCCTTCTTTTTCTTAATTCCTTCGTGGCACCGGTCACACCACGATTTAATAGGTTACCATACACTTAATGTTCACTGTCGGTCTTCCCTGAAAGTATGCGGACTCCTTAGGTCAGAAGCTTGCCTTGTTTTCCATGATATTTTCCAGTGCTTAGCGCAGTGCTGGGCAGATTCAACAATAAATAATTCTGAATAAACGGGTGTATATTTACGAAAACAGAGAAAGACAATAAAGATACCCAAGTATAAAAAACGAACTGCCACAGCTGGGTTTCATACGATGGGGAAGTGGGGAGGAGGCTGGCAAGAACCAGAAGGCACTGGACATTCCATTTTCTTGCCAGAGCATTGACATTCTTGCTCCTCCCCGGCTTGCATACCCCCGAGATGGGGAACTTACCCCTTGTCGCCCTTGGAAAGCTGAGGGAGCAGCTTCCCCCTGGGCTCCCAGCAGCCGCTAAACTTGCTCCACGTCCCTGGCCCCGAGGGGCCTCCTCTCTGCACCCGGTCTTTGGGTGGGCGGTGCTGGGAGAGGCAGCTGGGAGCCCAGGGGAAGGGTGGTCCCTTCACCACCCTTCCCTGGGCCAGACTCCACCCTCCAGGCTCCAGTCTCCTGCCTCCAGGCCCCCCATCCGGCTTCATCTCCCCGAAAACTAGGCTCTCCTCTGCCGCTGCTGCTTCTATGCCCCCAGGGGCTCCTTGTTTCTTCCTCTGGCCCTGGCCGCCCCCAGTCTGGCCACACCGGCCTGTCCAGACCTAGAAGTTAGCCTGGTCCCTGCCTGACCGGTCTGATGGCACCTGTAACCCCTCCACACCCACACCTTCAGTCCTTATGGTGCCCTTGCCTGTCACCCAGGGAATCCACAACCTTCCAAACCTAGAAGGAAGCACCCCTCTCTCTGGTTCCTGTGAAGGCCTCCTCCAAGCGGGGGGAGACTCGAACAGGGGCTCTGGACATACGCAGCGGTGCCCCTGATGGATGGCATGGCCCGCCGCCACAGCCTCGAAGGGCACAGGCCAGCCCCGGCTGCAGCTCCGCGGGTCCCACCTCTCTGGCCCTGGCCTGGCTCCTTCCCTCCAGACACTGCCCATGCCGCTCAACTCCACGGGGGTCAGGCCGCTGGGCAGACTTCCTCTGTGTCCCAGTTCCTGCCTCCCCCTCGACCTCCAGCCTCCCCTCTGCAACCCTGGGAAGATATGTCTGTCTCTGGCTGTTGGAGGAATGCAGGCCCGCCATCTTCAGGGCGGTGGCTACAAGCCAAGACAGAAGACGGGCAGGCCTTGGTGGAGGCCTTTGGTGCTGGGCCTGCAGGGCAGAGATCAGAGACGAGTTTTGCAGCGGCCGTAGCCACTTTTGACTTTAGAACAGAGTTCTCTCCTCTCAGCTGCACGAGGCTGACAGAGCAGGAATGTCTTCCCCGGTTGACAGATGGGGAAACTGAGGCTCAGGGAGGCCATCTTGCCCGGGGTCAGAGTAGGTCCAGAGCAGAGCTGGATGGGAACCCCAGGCACGAGCCCAGCACGGCCCACGGCTGCTCGGAGAGTTCCCGGCCTTGCCAGGATGCTTACCATGCCCAGGGGGCTGGCCTGCTTCTGAAAGCGGGTGCCATCCACCCCAGCTAACAGCGAATCGTCTCCTGCAAGGTCAGTGGGGGTCAGTGTCCTGTCTTCCCTCGCACAGAGGGTGATGGTGAGGCTCAGAGAAGATCAGTAGCTAACCCAAAGCCCCCAAGCGGGAGAGCAGAGGGGCTGGCCCTCCAGCTCTGGGTCTCCAGGCCCCCTTTTCCCCGGCGGGCACCCTGCTCCATTTGACGGCCTCCCTTTCGCGGTGTCTGCAAAGCGGGCTCAGCCTGTGCGGGCCCCGGTGCTCAGCCCCTCCAGAGCGGCCAGGCCTGAGCCAGGCACAGGACCCCTCTGCCACCCTCATCACCTCAAAATACCCTAGGGTCCTGACCCCCACCTTGACCCTTCACTCACGGGGACAGGGAACCCTCGAGAAACTGCAGAGATAGTTTCTTCCGGCCAAGGGCTGAGGTTTTGGGGCCTGTGAGTGCTCTGCCCCCAGGAAGCAGTGGACGTGGCAGGGCCACCGGTGTCCAGAGCAGTCCAGAAACTGCCCCTGGGTGAGGGAGTCCTGGCCGGCTTTCCTCAAGGGGTCTGGTGACCCTCCCTGTGTGGCCCATGTCCAGGGAGGGGCTGGACCCCATGCCCTCGAGGCCCTGCAGGCAAGGAGCCCCTGCTTCTGGAGACCCAGCTCCCGGCGCTTGGAGGGGCCTCTGTGCCTGAGGCCCGTTGGTGTTCATTCCTCCCCCCCTCACGCCCCCTCCGCATTGGAACAGTGGCCTCCGTGGCCTCAGAGCTGGCGATTACCCTGGCCTTCTTCCGGTTCGCCCCCCAGGCCCTGGACCTCCCCCATCCCGGAATCCCCAGACTCCTGTCACAGGCTGCCCAGTGCCATGTCGTCCCTCTGCCTGCAGGTCTGTCCTCTCCTTTCCCAGTGTCCTTCCCTCTTGGTCACACGTGACCCGGAGCCAGTGCCCCCGGTCAGAAGCATCTCTCCCTACCCCTTGGCCAGCACCCCTTCTGGGCACAGAGCACGGATGTCTGGACTCTGGGGGGTGTCTGCCGTTCCCCTGCCCCCGGGCCGGGTCCCCTCTTCACAGGAGCCCCTGCTCCGTGGATGGTCAGAGCCTGGGCCAGAGCAGACACCGTGTCTGACTGATTGAACCTGCTTCCTCTGACTCACGCACAGTGGAAGGACTTTGGGGAAGCTGCGGCCCAGAGAGGGGCAGGGCCCTGCCAAGGCCACACAGCCAGCGACTGCTGAGCCCTCTGGCTCTCCCTTCCTTGTCCATTATCAACGCCACGGGCCAGAGAGCCCCTGTGTTCTTGTGGACCGAGTGACCCTCCCCCCATCCAACAGCAGCCTCTCGCCCAAGCCCCTGGGGGGCGACTCACTTTTCGGTTGAGCCCCCGTTGGCCACCCAGGGGAGCGGACACAATAGCAGCTCCAACGACTCACGTCCCAGCCCAGTGCTCCTTCCAGACGTCAACCAGACCCTTCCCTCCATTTCCCAGATGAGGAAACTGAGGCTCGGAGAGCAGAGCCGCTTGCCCAGGTCCATGAGGCAGAGCCCCGACCCCAGACACAGGTCTGACCGCCGGCTCACCTGGCTGCTGAGGTTTCCCGGGGGGCCCGGCCCGCCTGTGGGGCATCTCCACTCTCCGGCATGCTGGGGTCCTCGGGGGCAGCCGCGTCCGGCTTCAGAGCTGCGTGGCATCGGCTGCGGGCACCTGCGTGGGAGCCCAGTGTCCCCCTGGGCGAGGGCTGGCCTTGAGTGGGCAGTGGGGGCGGGCCCGGGCGGGAGGCGCGTGCAGCGGCCCAACCAGGCCCTTTCCTCTCTCTTTTTATTTATTTTTTATTTTTTTATTATTATTATTTTTTTAAGTTTATTTTTTTAACATTTTTTTTTCAACGTTTATTTATTTTTGGGACAGAGAGAGACAGAGCATGAATGGGGGAGGGGCAGAGACAGAGGGAGACACAGAATCGGAAGCGGGCTCCAGGCTCCGAGCCATCCGCCCAGAGCCTGACGCGGGGCTCGAACTCACGGACCGCGAGATCACGAGATCCCGCGAGATCGCGAGATCGTGACCTGAGCTGAAGTCGGAGGCTCAACCGACTGAGCCACCCAGGCGCCCCACCTCTCTCTTTTTAGAAGCTCAAACTGCTCCTCAGTGGTGACGTTGCTCAGGAGAAAACTTTCCTTTTCTTGGAGGTTTTGTTTCACTGGAGATTAGGGGAGAGAACATCCTCCCTGGCCGTATGGGCCACACCAGAGCACAAGAGCTCAGCACCTGAGTGCACCGGGCCCACCCGCCAGGCCATCCCACGCACCCACGCCCTGCGACCTCACCCTCTGCCTGCAGACACAGCCCCGGGAGGGGCTCTCACCTCCGGCCACCTGTCCAGCCCTGGGAGGGGCAGCTCCTGCCCGCAAGGAGCCCCATCTGGGGGAAAGAGAGACATTCCCAACCCTGACAACTGTCCTGTCCTATAAGCATCTGCACCGAAGCAGACACGACCGTGACCGTGCAGGAACGCTGCCCCCTCAGCTAAAGCATAGAAGGGTGTCAACGGGGGTGTGCAGGCAGCCATGAATAGATGCACGTGGGTCAGCGAGGATAGAGGGCTTTGTCCGAATACCAGACCCCCCCACCCCCACCCCTCCGCACTTTGACTGTGTATTGCTCTCTGAAGGCGGCCGGGACAGAGCACCACAGAATGGGGGGCTCAACACACAGAGGTTTACCGCCTCACAGTCTGGAAACCAGAAGTGTGTGGTCTGGGCACGAGCACCCCGCGCTCCCTCCCGGGCTCTAGGCGAGCGTCTTTCTCCTCTTCCAGCTGCTGGGGGGGGGGGCTGTTCTGAATGACAGTAACTCAAGATAGCCACGCTTTGGGTTTCGGGGAGGAAGACTTTATTAATTATCGGGGAAGGGAATATAAGGAAGTAAAGAATTAGAATAAACGTAAAGAGGGAGAGAGTTCAGAGAACAGAGAAGGGTCCGTACGTCAGGTCAGGTACTCAGAACATTCAGCCTCCCGGCTGGGGGAGCCCTGCGGTGAACGGTCCTGTTGGGGTCCTGACTGAGGGTCCTGGGCAAAGCGTCCTCCCCTCGGGTGAGACTTCTGACTATTCCTGCCAGGTCAACATATGCACCGCCTGTGTGTGATCTGTGGTTAGTCACAGAGTTTGTCTAAGTGCAGACCCCAGCCAGCTGGTTTTCTGTTTCTTTGTCTCTCTTATCGCATCGCCATCTTAGCAGCCTGGAATCATCTGTGTACTTCGACCATCCCAGGGGCGCATCCCCGTCCAGCTCAAGGAGGAACTCAGGCACATTAATCCCTCTTGATGTCAGGAACAGAAGGGCCCATTCTGACCCTGAGGTCACATACAGAGCACAGGCCAACTAAGCCCCCCGTGGGTGTGCACGCGCAGTTCTGGGCAGGAATGCACAAGCCACACCGAGATTTTACACGGAACAGGTGGCTAGCTGCCCTTGATGGCCTGGCTCGTGCGTGTCCCACCCCCGTCTCTGCTGTGCCCACGTCCCTCCTTGTCTCCTTTTACAAGGACAGCAGTCATTAGGCCAGGGGCCACCTAATCCCACATGGTGTCATCTTAATTAACCACATCGGCAGAGACCCTACCTCCAAGTAAGGTCACATTCCGAGGCTCCGGTGGGCGTGAGTTCTGGGAACTGATTCAACCCAGCGGTGACTATATACAGGAGGTGTTGGTGGAGGCTCCTGTGAGGTGTCCCCAGAGGGGTCAGAGGGTTCAGCTGGGTCCCCGGGAATGCTGTCTGCACTGGTGGTGGCAGGTGGCTGAGTGCAGCTGAGAAGGAGTCTGGCTGTCTCCAGGGACATTCGGGCCTCTGCCTCAGGCCTTGGGGGGCTGCCTCCAGTGCTGCTGAAGGTATGCAGGACAGGAGGCCTGAATCTTCCTCCACGCCCCCTCCCCTGTGACCTTGGGTGAAGGCCTGAGACCGGCCGCCTGGACACGGAAGGTGACGGGGGCCTGCGTTCCTGGGTGGGTGTGCCAGCAAGACTGTGCCTGGCGTGACCTGGGAGCCCCCAGCCAAGGGGCAACGGGGTCAGAGAAGAAAGCTGTCGAATCCTTGGCTAAGACGAAGGCCTGGAAGGGTTTGGGAGGCCGTGTGAGCAGGCCTGGCAGGTGCGTCTCCCTCCTCCTCCCTCAGGTCCTTAGGGGTCCTAGGAAGGGGTGCGGGGAGGGGCCTGGGCAGCCCTCTCCTCAGAGCAGGCAGTGGACCAGGGGCCCGACTGGGGAGGGGGCAGAGTTGGGGGCTGGCAAGTGACGCTGCTGGTGCCCCACGGGGTGTCAGGACCACAGGCACATGCTATGCAGGGGATCGGTGCCGGGCTCGGCGCTGAAGGGAGGGGTGGGGAGCAGCCCAGGCTGGTTTAGCTGAAGGGACAGTCAGCCTGTCCCACCGAGAAGGGCAGCGGTGATGGTATGCTGGTTATCCTGCTCTGCCCCTCAGAGTCCCTGAGCTCTGTGCGTGTCACTGGGGTTGAGTTAGGCCGACACCGGGGGACACAGGGTGGAGGGAGTGGCTGGGGGCTGGCTCCTGTACGCGGCCCCCAGCAGCCCAGGGTAGGGCTGCCCTGCCCTGATCCGTGGCCACAGGCCAAGTCTGGCTCTCCGCTGCCCCCTGTCCCCTGGGGTCCCATCACCTGCCCTCACCTCTCTGACCCACCCCTCACGAAAGTCTCCAAGTGCCCTTTGAGCGGCTGTATCTTACTTGCCTGACGTAGCGGGACACGTAAAACACACGAAGGGGGCAGATTGTCGAGTGGGGACAGGGTTTCCTTTAGGGGTGGCGGAATGTTCTGGAAGTAGATAGAGGCAGTGGTTGCACAACATTGTGAATGCACTAAACGCCGCTGGATTGTGCAGTTCAAAATGGTTCACTTTATGGGACCCTCACCTCAATGAAAGGTGCAGAGGGCTCGCGGTGAACAGTACCCCCCTTCCCCGCCCCTCCCCCCTTCCCCTCTGTCTCTTGCATCAGGGTGCAGCTGTTCTGGACGCGGACAAGGTGGAGCACACAGCGTGCACACCGGCACCTTGCTTCCTGCACTTGACAATACTTTCTGGAGGGCTCTTTTCGGACGAATGGCGTCTGCACTGAGCCCCAGGACAAGTTCCCGCAAGCAGAGCTGCTGGGGTTTGACTTGCAGTTAAAAACAACAGTTTTCGTGACGCGGACACATTGGACATTCCGCCACTAGGAGGAACTGGGGCAAAGGTTTTAAAACATTTTCACCAAGTTACAGAGAAAGAAATGTGAGTTTGTGGCCAGGGAAGCTGTGCATTCGGCACCAGCTGGAGGGCCCGCCTCGCCAACGGGCACCTGGGGCGCAGGGTGGGGTGGGGAGGGCTTGCCGCCCGCCAACAGGTGTCTGCAGGACGGGGTCTCCAGGATGCTGCAGGCCCCCCGCATTTGTCTGCAGCTTTCTAGGGAGAGGACTCCCAGCCCTTAGTAGACCCCGAGACTACCGGACAGTGAGCCCCAAGCTTTACACAGATCCGGCTTCAGCTTGTGATCTTCGGTTCAGGGGCTGGGCAACCTTGGGAAGGGACCGCACCCCCCAGCCCTGCCGCGGTGGGTGGGCTCGTAATCGCGACTCCACTCTGTGAGAGTCGTGGGTGAGGAAAGAACCACAAGTTTGGGAAGGGGCCCAGCACGGAGCCCGTTGTGCCAACAGCCTGGTCTCTGCGTCCTTAGTTCCCCGAGGAGGACGATGTCCCCGCCCCGCCCCCCGCCCCAGTGGCAAAGGTTCCCAGATGCTGCTGACCTGGAACAGGAGGTGAGAAGGGGCACACAGAGCCCCTCCTCCTCCCCATAGATTAGAGGCTGCCGGGCTTGGGGAAGGGGAGGGGAGGGGAGGGGGCGGGGCCAAGGGGATGGGGGTGTCAGTGCTGCTGGGGTGGGGGTTTCGGGAAAGGAAGTGGGGCTTCGGGAATGCGGGGAGGGGGCAGGGTTGCACGGGTGAGGGAGGGGAGGAAGGGGCAGGGTTGGGGTGGGTCAGGGTTGCAAGAGGGAGGAGTCCTGGAAGGGACCCTGGGGCACGCACTGGGGGGGGGGGTGTGGAGACCCTCCCTCAGCAGAGGTGGACGAGTGCACCTGAGTGAGCCTTCCTGAGCACAGAGGGGTCTCCGCCCCGCGCAGGCCCCGTTATGGCTGAAGTCTGAGGGCGCGTTGCTCCTCTGCCAGACCCACCGCAACACCTCCCTTGTCAGAATAAAATCACGGTCTTTACCCTGGGCCAGCAGACCCGCTGTGATCTGGCCCCCACCCTCTGCCATCACCTCCTACAAGCGCTTTGCCCCACCAGCCACACGGGCCTCCTGGCTGTTCCCGCTGCCCTAGGGCCTGTGCACGGCGTTCCCTGGGCCGGGAACACACCGTCCCATACACCGGCGGGCTGTTTCACCTCCCTCAGCCTTGCTCTGGTGTCACCTTCCCAGGAGGCCTTCCCCAACCACTCCAGCTGGAAAGGCAGGCCCACCCAGCGCTCCCCCCCCCTTTCTGTGCTCCTACCATCACCTAATTCTGGGATACTGTGGTTTTTATCATTTACCTGTCCACTAGGATGCACATTCCCAGAAGGCAGAGATTTCTTTTTTCCTTCTGTACCTCGGTACTCACAAACGGTGCCTGGCAGACAACAGGTGCTCAGTAAATATTTGGCAAACGAGTGACCTGTGCCCCATGAGTGTAAATGTGGATAGCTGTGGCCCCTGGCCACGGGGCATAATAAAGAGCTCCTTTTGGAGATAGCTCCTGGGTGTCTCCCCCCAGAAAGGGGCAGACGCAATGACTCAGCCTGAAGGCGTGCTGTTTGATGATTACAGGAAACAAAACAAAAGGTGATTTGGAACACCAAGAAACTTGCAGAGGTAAACCTGGGGCAAGTATGAATTGGCAACATTGTAGAGAACAGCTAGTCCCTGATCCTCCGCAGGGGCTCCAGGGGTGCAGCCCCGTCTTTGGGGTAAGCTGTCTGGACGATGAAGGCCAGTTTCCCAGGCCATCTCAGAGCACTGTCACAGCGTGCACACCTCTGGCATCTGGCAGCCTTAAATACTCTCGCTTTCCCCCACCCACTTTCAAAATTTAGAAATTGCCTCTGGTTTCATCGTAAGCCAGTGAAGATCCGTGAAGTCAGAAAGCCAAGGACTCACCTTGACACACACGTTGCCCAGTGCCCGTTAAAGTTAATATAAGACTTGCAAAACATGTTTGTATCCACCTGTAATACCTGATCATGGGACACTTTTGGGATCTGCTACGGAAAAGGCTGGGGAAATTGGTTCCATTTTCAATGAGGATTGTAATTGGTTTTCATTTTAACAACGCCAGCATCAAGGAATGTCTGCCAGGAAGATTCCAGTGGGTAAGTGGGAGTGGGGTGCTTGGGACCCCCATGTTACACTGGGGACTTTCGGGTTCCGTGCATGTGGCTGGACTGCAAGGTGGAGGCATAATAAGCGTGTTTTTTTTTTTTAATTTATTTTTTTTCAACGTTTATTTATTTTTGGGACAGAGAGAGACAGAGCATGAACGGGGGAGGGGCAGAGAGAGAGAGGGAGACACAGAATCGGAAACAGGCTCCAGGCTCTGAGCCATCAGCCCAGAGCCTGACGCGGGGCTCGAACTCACAGACCGCGAGATCGTGACCTGGCTGAAGTCGGACACTTAACCGACTGCGCCACCCAGGCGCCCCATAAGCGTGTTTTTAAAGGTCGGAAGCAGATGATCGAGCCAAAACTCGGAACACAGTGACCGAGCATTGCCAGCAGCCTGGAGGGAGCTCAGTGTTATGAGCTAAGTCACCATGTGTAGTTTACCGCTGAAAAACCAAGACCTCGAGAGATAAACCTGTGGAACTTTATCAAGAAAGAGGTGTTGCGAACAGAAATGGTTAAAAATAGATAAATGAAACCCACGCAGGCCTCCAGGGCTCGGTCAGCACCCGCTCCCCGCTCCCCTGGGCTACTTTTCTGTTACCAGGCATGTGTATTACTAGGGCATGGTTTTTGTTTTCTGTTTTTAATTTCCAAATGCTGATCCCTGGGTGGAAGGCTCTGGGCCCAAGTCCAAGCAAAGCCTCAGCAACTCAGGAGAACTAGAGCCCCGGGCCCAGCGGCTTCCACCGCCCATTTTCCAAGAACACGTCCACCCCGGCAGGATGTTCCGTCAGCCGCCCTGCTGTGCCCTGGACAGCCCAGCATCCCGAAGCCCAGCGTCAGGGCCCTGTGCACCTGAGGGCTCTCTGGCCAGGGCTGCGTCAGTGTCCCAGGGGTCCGTCTCCGCACTGGACAGGTGGGGTCCCGGGCTCAGAGCGGGCTTTCCTCCAGCTCTGGACAGAACCCAGGGCTCCCGAGGTTCCGACTCCTCTCTCAGGCTCTCAGGACTCACCCCCAGGGCAGAGCTTTCCTGAAGCAGGGAGGCAAGAGCGAGGTGTGTTGGGGTTCCGACCAGGGGCACAGGGCTGCCAAGAGCAAGCCCTTTGAGGAAGGAAGTTGGGACGGATGGGAAGGAAGTGGGTGAAGCCAGAGGCCCGCACGGCCTCTGTGCAGGAGACACCTCCTTCCCTCACCGGCAAGGCCCAGACGGAGGGCCGCACAGCCTGTGTCTTCCGGGGCCGGGCGGCCCAGGGCAGAGGCTGGACACCGGTGTGGGATTAGCTACGCGACCCGGGACGAGCCAGCCCCACCCGAGTCTGTTTCTTCATCTATAAAAGGGGGACTCTTGGTTGCAAGGGGCAGAAGCCCCAACTGAAGCCAGCCTGCGATAAAAGGACAACAAAATGTTGCACTCCAGGGCAGGGCTGACAGGGCACGAGGCAGGCTGACGGGGGCAGCCTGGGCCTCACGCCTCCCCAGCCGGTTCTGTCTGTCCCTGACGCCTCGTCTCTGGCTCTGCACCGGCTCCCTCGTGTGGACACATAGGACCCTGGAAGGAGCCGGCGGTGTGTTCCCACCCGGGGCCTCTCAGCAGAAAGGTTCCAAGTGCAGAGCACAGGGCCTGTCTGGATGTCACACGGGATGTGACAAAGAGCTGTTTTCTTGTGCAACGGTGGGCGGCTCACTGCCTTGTATTCGCTTTTGTGCCTCGTTCCCCACCCCACCCCCCAGCTGTGCCCTAGGAATACAGAACTAACAAAGTCTTACAGCAGAAGCTTTGCCTTGGGGTCTGTTTCCTAGAGAACCTCGGATGAGATAGCTGCTCATAAGCTGTGTGACCTTGGATACTTGCTTAATCTGTCTGTGCTTCAATTCTCTCATCTGAAAAATGGAGTCATGGGTTACACTGACTTATGGAGTCATAGGAACTCCTATCTCATGGGTTACACTGAGTTAAACATGCAGAAGGCACCGGGAGCTGGGGAAGCTTTCTTTTTTTATTTTTATTTTTTTAAGTTTGTTTTTATTTATTTTGAGAGAGAACAAGACTGAGCAGAGGCGGGGCAGAGAGAGAGAGAGAGAGAGAGAGAGAGAAGGAGAGATAGAGAATCCCAAGTAGGCTCCACACTGACAGCACAGAGCCCAACATGGGGCTTGAACTCACAATCCTTCAGATCATGACCTGAGCGGAAGTCAAGAGTCTGACGCTTAACCGACTGAGCCATCCAAGTGCCCGTGCCTCTAATTTTACAATTGAGGAAACTGAGGCCCAGAGAAAGGAAGTAACCTGGCCAACTCGAGGGAACGGGCAGAGACAAGGAGTATATTGGGGGAGGAGGCACACAGGTCCCATCCCCAGCCTAGCACAGAGCCCTCTGGAACAGACCCCCCCAACATCAGGGAGCCAGGGGGCCGGGCCTGGGGACCCTGTGGCTTCTGCCTGGGTCGGTTGTGTCTGTGGCCTCTCCAGGGGCTGGCCGGGAACGGGGAGCATGGGCGCCCCCGCCGAGGCCTCAGAGTCCTGGTGAATGGCCCAGACAGCCAGGAGCCAGGGCTGAGGCAGCGGTAGGCCAGCACCGGTCACCATGGGGGCTGAACATCCAGGCGTGGAGTTTGCTCTCTGCCCAAACCCTGTGTCCTACTTAATGACAAACCTCTAAGACCAGGCAGTGGGGTGAAACAGAGGAGTGTCTTTAGCAGAGTCAGGCTGGGGTCCTCTCAGGTTCTAGCTGACCCTTTCCTATTCCAGGCCTGCTCCTTGATGTCCGGGTGGCACTAGCTGGGACCAAATGACACGCCCAGGTAAGCTCACACTCAGATGTGAGTGCCAGCAGCCTGGCCTCCTAAAACAGGAGAGGGGAGCAGGGTTACACTGGGGCCCCTCGTACCCAGAGCATCCATATCCAAGGCTGGTGTGTGTCAGGACGGCCCCATCATCGTACGGATGGGGACACTTTGGGAGGATGAGACATGCCAGCGTCACAGCCGGCGGAACAGACCCAGGTGTCCAACCCAGGCCGGGGTGTGCAGAGCGGATGTGACCGAACTCAAGGGCTTTATCCCCCAGGAATACACAACCCGAGGGTGTGTTGCAAGCAAAGAACTTTGTATTACTTGTTCCAAGTGAGGAGACAGGGAGATGGCTCTCAAAGCACCGGCTCCCCGTGGGGTCAGCGCAGGAAGCTCTCACCGGGGGGCTGGGGGCAGGGGCAGGGAGCTTGAGTAAGCAGGTCGACTGTGGACACACGTCGGTGTGCATGCACATGGTGTGTACCCTGTAGGTCCGAAAAATGGTAGAAAACTCCACCCACAGCAGGGACACTTCGGGTTGTAATGAGCTAAAGGTAACGTCCCCCCGGGGGGCTGCTGTGCCAGCCCTAAGCTCGTGCTCACACTGGGGCCTGGCCCCGGCCTGGAGCTGTTGTTCTGCAAAACCAAACCCACTCCTCCCTTGCCTTTGTCACTTCCCTTCCCCGCTTCGCCTGCTGGTTTTCAGCCCTCTGATTCCAGTGACTTCCAGACGCACCTTAGCTGGCACCCAGGGCTCCGCGAACGGTGGGTGGGGGCTCAGAGGAGGCCCACGGACCCAGGGGATGGGTCTTCCCTTCTCAAGCTCCAGGCGCCTGTGGAGCTCAGCACAGGGCACAGTCATTGTGGAATGAATGCTGCCCAGGCGTCTAAAAACCTTTTTTTTCTTTTTCCAACTGAGAATCTGATTGCCTCAATAGACTGGTCGGACTTCAAGAACTTCACTCTTTCCGGAGGCCGTCCTGGGGCGGGACTGAGACAGACCTTGAACCCCCAGCCCTCGACACGGCGGAGTGGAGCCCCAGGGGGAGACAGCCCTCATCCTAGCCTACTGGGGCCTCTGGAGCCACCTTCAGTCAGCCCTTTCTGAGGACCTGCATTACCGAGGAGCCCCATCACCCCTGGGACCGTCTCAGCGTTCGGAATGGAGTCCTCTCGGGTTTTGCCACGGTTTGGAAAGAGCATTCGCTCCACAGGGCCGTGGGGGCCTGAAGAGTTGAGGTAGAGTTGCAGAAAGTGGGGAGAGCCCAGGTAGAGAGCCTGTCTCCCTCACCCCAGGCTTCCCACACTCACCTCCTCTGGGAAGCCTTCCCGGATGCCCCTGTATTCTCCGAACTTCCCTGGCATCTTCCATGGAGACTTCCTCCCTGCCGCCTCTGCTCGTCTGGGGCCCGACCACACGCAGTGCAGGGATGAGGAACACTGGTCTGCTTCTATGGGGTTCCGGCCCCACTGGGAAGGGAGCCTTGGACGTCAGGAACAGCGGAGAAAGGACCAGTGTGTAAATCAAGCTGCTGTTTTCCAGGCTCTACTAAAGCGGGTTACACACATTCTCCATGTAACCCTCGTGTAGCCTTCTAAAACTGCCACGATTATCATTATGTTATAGATGAGGACGCTGAGACACACAGACGTTAAGCTGCTGAGGTCGCACGGGCAGCACATGCCAGAGCCCTACTTTGAGCCCCAAAGGGCCACCTGTCAGAGCCATCATCCACGTGTGTGGCTCAGGGGTGGAGGCAGGCGAGGGGTGGCTTCCTGGAGAAGTGGGGGGCATGCGGGCAGGGACAGGAGGGTGGGTGTGGACTAACCCTTAGTTCCCGCGTTTGAGGGTGTGATTGCAGGCTAAGGGTTTGGGGCAGAATTATGGCCCCCCAAATGTCCACGTCCTGACCCAACCTGTGAATACGTTAACTCCCACGTCAAAAGGGACTTGGCCAATTTGGCCAAGTTAAGGATCTCAAGATCATCCCGGATTATCCGGGTGGTCCCATGTGGTCCCAAGGGTCCTTATAGGAGGGAGGCAGGAGGGTCTGAGTGAGGGGAGATGTGACAAGGGACAAAAGTCAGAGAGAGAGCGGAAGCCGTCACACCACCGATGGAGGAGAGGCCATGCACCGAGGAGCCCGAGTGGCTTCCGGGGAAGCTGGGAAAGGCAAGGAAAGGGGTTCCCTCTGGAGCCTCCAGGCGGAACGCAGCTCGGCCAACGCCTTGACTTTCGCCCCGCGGGCCCGCTCTGGACTGCTGGCCTCCAGCGCTGGAAGAGAACACGTGTGTGTTCCAACGGCAGCGGCCGGAGCAGACACGGGGCTCGGGACAGCACCGCCCTTCAGAAAGCCAGATTCAGTCCTACCTTCCGTCTTCCGGGCCCTGTGATGGGTCTCGGGGACACAGTGGCCAGGGGGACACCGCCCCGGGCCTGCTGAACTAGGGGCCCCTCGAGCCGAGCAGGTTATCAGTAAGTGGCAGCCGACAGAGCCCGTTCCCAGGCTGCACGCAGGGCCTCTGTTTATCGGAAAGGGGCTTATCTGGATGGTGGGGCCGGGCTCTGCAGGGGTGAGGCGGTGCCCACTGCTGCCCACACGCCCCGCGGGGGGTCCTCACCCCGCCGAGTGGGGGTCTCCACGGGCCTGCGGGGAGGCATGAGGGGTCAGCCCCGGCGCCGACACACAAGTGCCCGAACACCGCCCGGCACGTCCGCGGCTACACTGGCCCCGAACTGGAAATGACCCGCAGGCCATCCGCGGGGCGGCTCGGGGGCCGCCTTCTCGCTCGGTGGGGCACTAGAACGGCCCCGAAAACATCTGCTAATTCTCATCAGGCTCACACCGAGCCAGAGAGCACCTCTTGCACGACCCCGCTCATGCAGTGTTCACAAGGAGGAAACACCAATCTGCGTGTTGGACGTCAGGGGGGGCTGCCCGGCCGGGCGTGACTCGGGGCGCTGGGCTTCGGGAGAACTGGTGATAGTCCGCTGAGCGGTGTACTCACGGACAGTGTCTTTTCTGAGCGCGCGTTATATTGCGGTAAGAAGTTCATTTTTATTTTATTTTATTTTTTGTTTGATTTTATTTTTTAAATATGGTCATTTTTTTTTTAAACATTTATTTATTTTTGAGAGAGAGAGAGAGGGAGACAGAGGATCTGAAGCAGGCTCTGTGCTGTGAGCACAGAGCCTGATGTGGGGCTCGAACTCACAAACTGTGAGATCATGACCTGAGTTGACATCAAGTCAACTCAGGCCGCTTAACTGACTGAGCCACCGAGGTGCCCCAGAAGTTCATTTTTATTTTTTGAATCTTAATTTTATTTTTTATTATTTTTTTTAATTTACATCCAAATTAGCATATAGTGCAACAATGATTTCAGGAGTAGATTCCTTAACGCCCCTTCCCCATTTAGCCCATCCCCCCTCCCACACCCTCTCCAGGAACCCTCAGTTTGTTCTCCATATTTAATGAGTCTCTTATGTTTTGTCCCCTTCCCTGTTTTTATATTATTTTTGTTTCCCTTCCCTTACGTTCATCTGTTTTGTCTCATAAAGTCCTCATATGAGTGAAGTCATATGATTTTTGTCTTTCTCTGACTAATTTCACTTAGCATAATACCCTCCAGTTCCATCCGTGTAGTTGCAAATGGCAAGATTTCATTCTTTTTGATTGCCAAGTAATACTCCATGGTATATATATATATACCACATCTTCTTTATCCATTCATCCCTAGATGGACATCTGGGCTCTTTCCATACTTTGGCTATTGTCGATAGAGCTGCTATAAACATGGGGGTGCATGTGTCCCTTTGAAACAGCACACCTGTATCCCGTGGATAAATGCCTAGTAGTGCGACTGCTGGGTCATAGGGTAGTTCTATTTTTAGTTTTTGGAGGAACCTCCATACTCCATACTGTTTTCCAGAGTGGCTGCACCAGCTTGCACTCCCACCAACAATGCAAAAGGAATCCTCTTTCTCCGCATCCTCGCCAACGTCTGTTGTTGCCTGAGTTGTTCATGTGAGCCATTCTGACAGGTGTGAGGTGGTATCTCAGTGTGGTTTTGATTTGTATTTCCCTGACGATGAGTGATGTGGAGCATTTTTTCATGAGTCAGTTGGCCATCTGGATGTCTTCTTTGGCGAAGTGTCTGTTCATGTCTTTTGCCCATTTCTTCACTGGATTATTTGTTTTTTCGGTGTTGACTTTGATAAGTTCTTTATAGATTTTGGATACTAACCCTTTATCTGATATGTCGTTTGCAAATATCTTCTCCCATTCTGTCGGTTGCCTTTTAGTTTTGCTGATTGTTTCCTTTGCTGTGCAGAAGCTTTTTATTTTGATGAGGTCCCAGTAGTTCATTTTTGCTTTTGCTTCCCTTGCCTCCAGAGATGTGCTGAGTAAGAAGTTGCTGCGGCCAAGATCAAAGAGGTTTTTGCCTGTTTTCTCCTGGAGGATTTTGATGGTTTCCAGTCTTACATGTAGGTCTTTCATCCATTTTGAGTTTATTTTTGTGTGTGGTGTAAGAAAGTGGTCCAGGTTCATTTTTCTGCCTGTCACTGTCCAGTTTTCCCAGCACCATTTGCTGAGGAGACTGTCTTTATTCCATTGGATATTCTTTCCTGCTTTGTCAAAGATTAGGTGGCCATACGTCTGTGGGTCCATTTCTGGGTTCTCGATTCTGTTCCATTGATCCGAGTGTCTGTTCTTGTGCCAGTACCATACTGTCTTGATGATTACAGCTTTGTACTACAGCTTGAAGTCTGGGATTGTGATGCCTCCTGCTTTGGTTTTCTTTTTCAAGATCGCTTTGGCTATTTGGGGTCTTTTCTGTTTCCATACAAATTTTAGGATTATTTGTTCTAGCTCTGTGAAGAATGCTGGTGTTATTAAGTTCATTTTTATTTTTATTTAAAGATTTATTTATTTTTGAGAGAGCGAGCAAGCCCAAGGCAGGGAGGGGCAGAGAGAGGGGGAGAGAGAGAATCCCCAGCAGGTTTCGTACTGTCAGCACAGAGCCTGACACGGGCTCGAACTCACAAACCCCAAGATCGTGACCTAAGCCAAGGTCCAACGCTTAACTAAGACGCCCAGGCACCCCAAGAAGTTTATTTTTAAAATCACTGACCATACATTTGTGATAAGCACCGGATGAAACTAATATAATGCTGTATGTTAACCACACTAGAATTACAATAAAATAAAGTAAAATGAAACAAAGTAAAATAAAATAAAAAATACCTGAGCATATGCCAGTGATTAGGGTATTTTGCTGGCTCTGCGAAACAAAGGTCGTTGTCTGGAACTGAGGACGCACAGGCTCTGACACGAACCTACCTGCACTGAGATGCTACGTGACCCTGGGCAAACTGTGGCCCATTTTTGGGTCTCAACTTCATCCAAAAATTGGAAGGGTGTGCATGTGAGTTCTATGATTTTTGTAGAAACTGAGCAAAATGTTCGAACTGCAGCTAATCCGTATCCTCTCAGCCTTGGTTGGGGCTGGACGTGTTTTCCCGTGTCCTGTTGGTGGTCATGTGAAGATTTGGCTCCACTGCTAACCTTGGCCACAGAGGCAGGTGTGTGGGCGTCTGGAGAGAACGTGGTGGGCATTGGGATCCTTTAGATGGGCCGGAGTTTTGTGTGACCTTGGGTTAGCTACTTAACCTCTGTTTGTTTCCTCACTGGTGAAGTGAGTGTGATGGCATCCACTCCACTGGGCAGGTGCAAAGCTCAGGTAGATGCCATGCTCTCCCTACAGCTGGGGAGGGCCCTCAGCCGTGTGGGGAGGACTCTCAGCGGGGTGGGGAGGATCCTAAGGATGACATCTGATCAGTCTGACAGTTTGTTGATCCAAACTAGACAAAGAGAGGAAAAGTGGCCGGGGCCCCTTGTAGGGCAGAGGCCGTGGCACGAGGGTCTCCCCTTGCCAGCCCACGAGCCCTGGGAGGAGCAGAGGAGACGGAGAGGTAGATGCTGGTGTCCTAGGGGCCTGCCTTCGCTCCCTGTGGGACGCTCCCAGGGCCTTGTGGACATGCCAGTAACCGCAGGGCTGGAGACGCCTCCCTGAATTCTGCTCGGGTGGGGGCCGCACTCTGTGGAGCAAACAGGACTCGGCGGGGGGGCGGGGGTCCTGACACACGAGGGACAGCCATGAAGACTGCTGGCTGGGCGCTGCAGCACAGAGAATTTTCTACGGGCCTAGGGTTCCCAGTGCTACAAGCCAGGGGGCTCTGAACTTCTGGCCTTCTGTGTGGAGGCTGGTGCTTCTCCCAGCCTGTGTCAGAGAATCCAAATCTGCTTATTTTTAATGACGTTTTCCTAATTATATTTTATATAGATGCTCATGCAAGAAAAAGGAAAAGAAAAGAAACACGTAGAAAAGCAAAGTAAGAAAATAAAAATCACCCATAACTTCATCCTCTGGAGACAGGAGCTGTGCACGCCCTTCAGATTTAGGTGCCTCGTGACCACATATATTTTATCAGTTAGACTCTTTGGTGGCCGGTGGCAGAAGCTGACTCCGGCTATCTGTACTAACTAAAGCACACTTTGCTGGATCGGGAAAATTGCCAGACTGCCACAGCTTCACACAGTGCACATTTATTTCCTGCTGAGAGGCCCCACACAGCTGTTCCAGCAGGTGGAGGGTGTGGGGGCCGCCTGGTTTCACTCAGCCACCCAGACGCCCAGGCCGAAGGTGGTTCTGGGTCTCGGGTCCCCCGTCCTCACGCAGCCACGGACGGAGGAAGACAGCTGGTGCAGGAGGGGTCTCCGGGCGTGGCGTCCAGACCGTCCCTTTGCTCTCCGTTAGCCAAATTCGGACCCGTGGCCACCTGCCAGGAGGCTGAGGCTCCAGCTTTGAGGGCCAGCGTCCCTCAAGGTGCCCTGGGAGCCACGGAGCGGGAGGTGGTAAAAGGGCAGCCGTCTGTAGCCAGGGACACCGGCCACTGCAGCTGCCAGGGACCCTTCCCAGGCTCTGGGCCCCTCCCGCAGGGTTCAGCGTCTCAGACGAGAGCACTGGCGGTCAAGCCCGAATCCTACCACGTCCCTGGCCTTCCAGTAACCCTGGTGCAGGGGGGAAGGCTCTGCCCTCTGCCGGGGTCGCCCCACTCTCTCTCCAGGGAGAGACCACTCTCTGAAGGGCTACTGGGACAGGAGATCGGTGCTGGACACTCAAATAACCGTCTTTCATATTGTGCACTTCCCTGCGCTGTGTTGCTGGGCCCGGACCCTGTCCTTTGGCCGGTCCCACTCCCTGGGCCTCCCCCCACCATCCCAGAGGCCACAGCCGCCCCAGGGTTTCTACAGGATGGAGGGACGTCAAGGCCAATCCGGTCAGTGGAACTGCCCAGAGGCCTCATGGAAGGTAGCCACATGGAGTCCAAGGTGGCTCAGCTTGGGCCACGTGTCACCAAAGTTTCCGTGTTACGCCCCCCTGTAAACAAGAAGACGTCCCCAGTCCTCCCGTTGCCACAACGGTGACCAGCCCACAGAAAGCAGCGGGAGGGGAAGGGAAGGAGGGCCACAAAGGTAGAATTCACCTCTCGTTCCCAGTCTGGAGGGGAGTTGTCTTTGGGGGACCTCCCTCTGTGAGTTCCTGGGTCCCTGACATACCCCAGTTGGCATTTGAAAAAATAAGCACATAACGAGATGCTCGACACGGTTGGTCCTCAGGGAAACGCCGACTGAAGCCTTGAGCCGTGACTCCCTTCACGAGATGTGACTCCAATGGACAAGACCGGTGACAGCTGGTGTCGGGGAGGCCGCAGAGCCGCTGGAACTCCCGCACGCTCATGGCGGGGCTGTGCGATGGCCGCTGAACAATTATTCCGTGAGTGGCTGGTGTGAGCTCTTCTGTGACCCTGCGGCGCCCTTGCAGGCATTTGCTGATGAGCAGAGAAGCCCTGTGTTCACACGAAGATTGCACGCGGCTTCGTTCTGACAGGGGGGAGCCGGGAACAATGGCACGTCCCTCATCAGGATCAGGGACGAACAAACTGCCGTCTGCTCGCACGACAGAACACGTCTCGTCAACGCAAAGGAACCACTGCCCCCCCCACAGCCACGGACAGACCTCAGAAACACGGTGAGCAAAAGCAGCCGGGCCGAAGGGACGCATTCGCGGGGGTCCACCAGATGTGGGTTCAAGGCAGGCAGACCCTCCCCGTGGGGTCGGAGCTCAGGAGGAGCAAACTCGTGGGCGATGGAAATGCTCTCCGTCTTGACGTGGGTGGTGGTCACCTGGGTACATGTGCCAGGGGTCATCGAGCCGTCCGCTTGTGCTGTGCCTTTGACCGCATGTGATTTATATTCTAATAAAGTACCGTGAAAATCTGTGATCCCTTTCTGGCGAATGCTGGGCCTTTCTGACTGTGGTCCCACCTCGGCTGCTGGGCGGGTCGGGGACCCATGGGCCCGGAGGCGGGTGGAGGGGGACCTCGGACCCAAGCTCAGGATGCGGGTCACCCGGTCTCACTGGTCCTGCCTCCTCTGTGAGCCCTCGGCAGGTGAGCACGGGGCGGTCTCTGCTGCACGGTGACCTGTGGCCTCCCTGGTGGCCTCGCCACGCCCACCCCCCCCACCCCCCCACCCCCGTCCTCACTGGCAAAGAGTAACAGGGCACTGCTGTGTTAACCTGCATTGCTCTGGTCCGTAGTGACGGGGAACTTCTAAAGCGTGATCGCTGACCATTTTCATTTCTCTGTTCAGGGCCTGACGTCTTCTAGGGCCCGGTCCGCAAACCGCTTGTCCGCTACCCAGAAAGGAAAGACAAACGTCTGCCAAGCAAGGGTTTCCGAAGGGATTTTTACTTTTCCCTGCGAGACTGTGCTCCTCTTTTCTGTGCTTCTCCTGGGAGGGGTCCCTTCTGCGGGTGTTTCTTTTGTAACGACGGTGACAACGGAATCAGATGATCGTCAGAGTAGGTAAAATCGGGTCAAATCCCTCAAATCCGACAGCCTCAAATCCAAGCTCCCCCACGGCTTCTACGCCTTTCCAGAGGCGGGGCATCCCGTGGCTTCCTCTGAGTGTTCTCAGGGTCCCCTTCCGGACCCACCCTGCCCTGCACACACCCGCGAGTGCACACACTCACCCACACCCGTGTCCCTGCCCTGCACACACCCACGAGTGCACACACTCAC
>NW_024412416.1:417007-426912 GCF_014898765.1 Herpailurus yagouaroundi | reverse complement strand
ACACCCGTGTCCCTGCCCTGCACACACCCACGAGTGCACACACTCACCCACACCCTACCCTGCCCTGCACACACCCGTGCCTGTACCACACTCACCCACACCCGTGTCCCTGTGTTCAGCCGACGCAGGCTGGCAGGTGGAGGTGAGGAGACGGACAGCTGCCAGTCGCCTCACCCGGCTCTCGTGTGTCCACTGTCCCCTTCCCTTGGCCTCCACTCTCCTTTCTCCTCTGGGGCCTGCCAGGCCACATAGGTGTCGTCTGCAAAGACCCCTGTCCTTAGAGTCACAAACTCCTCTCTAAACTGCTGATCGATGTGTTTTTCCGACCGTGAGAACAACTCAAAGCTAGCTACCGCACATTTTAGACGCTCCTTCGCCAGCACCCTAACGAAGTGCGGTGTCTCTGCTCCTGAACCGACTCCAGACTCGTTCCCTGGCCCTCCCGGGCTGGCCAGCCACACTACGCTGTTCGGACAGAGCACACAAGGGTCCTGGCTGGACCCGGAGCCAAGCCGGGTGAGCCGGGTCCAGACCGTGGGGCAGCTTCAATGCCGAGGGAGGGTATGGATTTGATTATTCTATTCCGGGGCCCCCCAAAGCTTTCAGAGCAAGGCTGTGATTTGGACAGAACCAGGAATCTTCTGGAAATCTTGTCGTCTGGCTGTTGCACAGGCAGCTGGCAGGAGAGGGACTCTAGGGTCTGGGCGACATTTCTGAGGGACAGCCGTCGGTGATGGGGAGGACTGACAGAGGAGGGGATGACAGCCCGGCCGTCTAGGGGGAAGCCAACTCCTCTCTCCTGGTCCGGAACGGTCTGTCATTTGCTTGGGACCATACCTGACACAGGCCATTACTGCTGAGATGGGGCCGGCCAAGGCCACGGGAAGGTCCGAGGAAACTTGAAACCAGCATAGCATTAAGCAGACACACAGGCTACCCTCCAGCAGGGCTCTCGGCCGGGCCGGGGTCTCGCTCAGGACCGCCGGAGAAGGGAGGGGCACGGGCTTTTTGTATTTGCGGACGTGGTACTCGCAGCAAACACATTCATGGGGTTTTTTGCATCGAGTGACAACGGTCAGCATTTACTGCATGTTGTGGGAAGTCCAGTCCTGAGCATTTTCTAGCGTATAACTTACATATTCATGTACATGCACGTGTGTGTGTGTGATCACACATACGCTCTTATGTACTCCCCACAGCCCCATGAGGTGGGTACTTTTACAGAGAGACTGAGGCAGAGAAGCAAAGTAGCTCGCCCAAGGTCGCGCAGCTGGGAAGGGGCAGAACCAGCAGCATACCCGGTGGGACTGAGGGGTCTACTTCCCGGAAAGAACGAGGGGCGCCTGGGTGGCGCAGTCGGTTAAGCGTCCGACTTCGGCCAGGTCACGATCTCGCGGTCCGTGAGTTCGAGCCCCGCGTCGGGCTCTGGGCTGATGGCTCAGAGCCTGGAGCCTGTTTCCGATTCTGTGTCTCCCTCTCTCTCTGTCCCTCCCCCGTTCATGTTCTGTCTCTCTCTGTCCCAAAAATAAATAAACGTTGAAAAAAAAAAAAAAGAACGAAACGAGGACACAGTGGGATAGCCCTCTGGCCCCAGCCCCACTGCTGACCCTGACGAGCTTGTCTAGGTCATCTTTTAAATGCACACCCCTCACGGGACACTCTGGGGAGCCATGGGTTTGCGCACTACCTTGCTCGAGGTGATGGTTTCCCATGTTTGTACGTGGGTCAAGTCTTACCAAATGGCACACTTTCATTTTTTTAATGTCTATTTATTTATTTTGAAATTTTTTTAAATTTTTTTTTCAACTTTTATTTATTTTTTGGGGGACAGAGAGAGACAGAGCATGAATAGGGGAGAGGCAGAGAGAGAGGGAGACACAGAATCGGAAACAGGCTCCAGGCTCTGAGCCATCAGCCCAGAGCCCGACGCGGGGCTCAAACTCACGGACCGCGAGATCGTGACCTGGCTGAAGTCGGACACTTAACCGACTGCGCCACCCAGGCGCCCCTTGAATTTTTAATGTTTATTTGTTTTTGAGAGAGAGAGACAGGGAGACACAGAATCCGAAGTAGGCTCCAGGCTCTGAGCTGTCAGCACGGAGCCCGGCGTGGGGCTCGAACTCATGGACTGCGAGATTATGACCTGAGCTGAAGTCAGACGCTTCACCTACTGAGCCCCCCTGGTGCCCCCAAAAGACATGCTTTAAACACGGGCACTGTGCCATATGTCAATGATATATCAATAAAGCTGTTTAAAAAAACTGATAGTACTTACAGGAGATTTAACTCTTTGTAATATTTCTACAGTAACTCGTATTCACCTTATGTGACCCCATTACAATGTTTGAGCATGCTGCATAAAATTCATGATTCATTTCTGAGTCTTAGCACTGCTTCAAGAACTTGGCTGTTGCCTCACAAGAGCAGAGTGCCTCCAGATTAAAGCTAAGAGCTGCAGTGGCTCAAGACACATTTTATAATCTGGCATTCCTGAAAATAGAAAAGTATGCAAAAGCGCTGTTTATAACAAGATAGTGGTTCTTCTGAAATAAAGCAGAAAACAAACGTCTATGTAAACGTGTGCCAATTTTTTGTAAAGCGCACTGCGTAGAGCCTGTTTGGCCTGCCTGCCCACCCAGAGCTCAACAGGACGCAGGCAAGCCCGGGAGACGGCTTGGGTCTAGTTCCACACCACCGCAGCGACGCGGGTTTCGCAATGATGCGCGTCAGAGTGTTTGGTTTGCACTACACTATAGCCTATGAAGTGTGCGAAGGCATTGCGTATAAAGAGCAACGTACACCCCTTGGGGCGCCTGGTGGCTCGGTCGGTTGAGCGTCTCTGACTCTCGATTTCGGCTCAGGTCATGATCTCACGGTTTGTGAGTTCGAGCCCCGCTTCAGGCTCTGCGCTGACAGCAAGGAGCCTGCCTGGGATTCTCCCTCTCTCCCTCTCTCTCTCTCTCTGCCCCTCCCCAGATCGTTCTCTCTCTCTCTCAAAATAAACGTTAAAAAAAAAACCCAGAATGTACATACCTTCATCTAAAAACGCTTTGTTGCTAAGAGAAATGCTAGTCAGGGGCGCCCAGGTGGCTCAGTCAGTTGAGCGTCCGACTTCGGCTCAGGTCATGATCTCATGGTCCATGAGTTCGAGCCTCGCGTCGGGCTCTGTGCTGACAGCTCGGAGCCTGGAGCCTGTTGGCTTAAAGTACCACCACTGAGGTTTGCTGCGTGAACCGTTTCTCTGTAGCAGGAGATGCTGACAGAATTTTACCCCCCAAACTTCTTTGGAAATGAGTTAGTCCTCTGAGGCCGCTTTCTCAACTCTGTTCCTGTGATGTTCTCCTTTCTTCACTGTCATTTCAACAACGGTCCTCAAGGCAACCTCACTGGGACTGGATCCCAGCTCAAGAAACCACGTTCCATGCTCATCCGTAAGAAGCTACGTGCCTGGGGGCGCCTGGGTGGCTCAGTCGGTTGAGCGCCCAACTTCCACTCAGGTCACGATCTCGCGGTTGGTGGGTTCAAGCCCTGTGTTGGGCTCTGTGCTGGCAGCTCGGAGCCTGGAACCTGCTTCAGACTCTGTGTCTCCCTCTCTCTCTGCCCCTCCCCTGCTCATGCTCTCTCTCTCTGTCTCTCAATAATAAATAAACGCTAAGAAAATTTTTTTAAAATAAAAAAAATAAAAAGCAGCTACGTGCCCGTCCGAGTTTCATCCTGAGGTGCAGCAAGTCAGGCGCGTCCTCGGGCCCCACTTGTGCCCCTGGTTCCCTGGCTGCTTCCAGCACATCCGCACTGACTTCCTCCCCAAAGTGCTGAACCCCTCAGAGCCCACCGTGAGGGCTGCGATCAGCTTCTGCCAAACTGCTGTTTGTGTTATTTTGTCTCCTTCCCGTGCACCAGCAATGGCATCTAGGAGGTGAACCCTTTCCAGAAGTCTTCCACTTGGTGTGCCCACGTCCTCAGAGGAATCACTGTCCCGGGCGGCTACAGCCTTGCGAAGTGCCTTTCTCGAGTAACAGGACTGGAAAGTCGAAGCGACTGCTTCAGCCACGGGCTGCGGGGTGGATGTCATGTTAGCGGCACGACAACCCCATCGGTCTCATCGCTCGCCTCCGGCAGAGCCCCTGGGCGCCCCACGTCAGCAGTGAGCAGCCACATTCGGAAAGGGCTCCTTTTCTTCTGAGCAGGAGGTCTCAGCGGTGGGATTAAGACATTCAGTAGACCATGTTGGAAACGGACGTGCGGTCACCCAGCTTTCGTTGTTCCGTTACAGAGCTCAGGCCGGGCGGGCGAAGCATCGTCTCCCGGGCCCCAGGGGAGCCAGTGGACGCTGGCCTCCATTTCGAGCCACCAGCTGCGTTAGCCCCTAACAAGAGAGTCAGCCTGTCCTTTGAGGCTCTGGAGCCTGGCACTGGCTTCTCGTCTCCAGCTACGACAGCTAGACGGCATCTTCTTCTGACAGAAGGCTGTTTCATCTACGCTGGAAATGTGACAGAGGAGCCACCTTCGGTCACGATCTTGGCTGGATCCCCCGGATCACTGCTTCACCTGTCGTGGGGACGGTGTCTGTCCTTGCACCTCAGGGACCAGCCTCTGCCAGCTTCAGACTGGTCCTCCTGTAGCTCCCGCCCTCTCTCGGCCGTCGCAGAGTGGAAGAGCCTCAGGCCTTGCTCCGGATGAGGCTTCAGCTGAAGGGAACATCGTGGCCGGCTGGACCTTCTGTCCAGACCACTCGAACTCTCTCTGCATCGGCAATAAGGCCGTTTCCCTTTCTTATCATCCATAGCCACCGGTGAAGCCCTTTCATTTCCGTCGAGAACTTTGCCTTTGCTGTCACGACGTGGTTCACCGGCACGAAAGGCCCTTCCTCGCTAAACTTAACCTTTTCTAGATTTAAAGTGAGGGATGTGATGCTTGCCCTTTATTTGGACACTTAGAGGCCATTGTAGGGTTACTAACTGGCCCGATTTCAACACTGTTGCGTCTCAGGGAAGAGAGAGGTCTGCGGAGGGGGGAGAAGGCTGGGCAGCCGGCGGTGGGAGCAGTCAGCGCAGCCAACGTTTATCACTAAGTTTGCCGTCTCGCATGGGCCCCGTTCCGGTGCCCCTAAGACGATGACAATACTAACATCAAAGATCACCGGTCATACCTCACCGTGACAAATGGAATAGTACTGGAAATGTCTGAAATACTGGGAGAATTACCAGACGGTGGCACAGAGACACCGAGGGAGGTGCGGTTGGAGCAGTGGAGACGCGCTCAGCGCGGGGTCACCCCAGACCTTCGGTGTGGAAGAAGGCGGTATCTGCAGGGCACAGCAGGGCGGGTGCAGGGTGTGCCCGCACGTCTCCTTCGTGGCTGTCACCACACCGTGTGGCTAGGGGCTGGTCTCCCTGCTGGCTGATGTGAGCCCCACGCAGGCTAGAGTTGGGCTGCTCCCCGTGGGCCTCCCTCGGTGCCGGACAGACAGGCAGAGATGGTCGGTGGCCGCCTTCTCTGCAGCCGTGCGGCCTCACGGGACGCCGGTCTGATGAGAGGACCTCAGGACATCATCTGCAAAGCACAACAATACGCCAGGGAGACCGTTCCCTTACTTTCTTAGTTTTTTCTCCTGAAACAGACCCCCCCACCCCCACCCCGTTACTGGTGGCAGCAGCTGTGGGTGAGGCCGGAGTCCCAGGAGTACGTGGGCTCTTGGAAACTGTAACCCACAGAAACATCAGAAGCTTGGGTTTGGTCCGTTAAAGCAAGGCAGCGGTGGTTATTTCGATACGAATCCCCGGGGCTGGCGCGCTGGCAAAATGGCCCACGCCGGGGGTTACCCAGAGGGTTAGACCCGGGTGCTCAGGCGTGGCAGGTCCGTGGGCTCCTCCGGGGCAGGCACTCCCTTCATGCAGCTGGGTGCTGCTGCTGCCCCACGCGGCTCTGGCACACACGGAGGTGCACGCCGCCCGTCCATTTATTGATGGAAATCAATTCCATCCCATGAGCCCGGCCGTCTGCTGGGCACACACTCAGCACTTGACGTGTGCCCCCCCCATCAATCTTTACAAGAACCCCACGAGGTTGGCGTTCTTGCCCCCCGTGCAGAAGGGGAAACCGAGGCTTGGAGAGAGGGGATCTGCCCAAAGTCACACAGCCAGAGAGAGGTAGGGAAGCCGATACTGAAACAGGGGCCTGGAGAACCCCTGCTATTTTGGGGCCAACAAATTAACATCCTGCCGTTGGAGAGACGCTGTGGCCGCCCCTCGGGGCCCTGGCCCTGCAACCCCTAGGCCCCTGCCGCCTGGCCCCTCTGGCCTTCCGTGGTCTTGGCTCCTGTCCACACTCCTGCTTCTCTTCACGCTCTCGCTCTCCACCAGTTGCTCTTCCTCCCCCCACCTCCTCGAGAGGTTTCTGCACCCTTCCCTCCTTCCGCGCCCTTTCTCTGGGCCAGCCCGCCATCCCCCCGGCCTCTCAAATCGGTGCTGTCAGAGCCCTCCCAGCCACTGCTGGGTTCTGCTGGTCGTCCCCCCAGAACACAGCTCCTGCTCTAAGACTTTCAATGGCTCCCAGGGCCATCGGAGGACAAGAAGACTCCTCCCCACGGGCAGGCTCCGGCACCTCTGTCCCCGCTTCCCGCCCAGTTCAGAGCCTCCCTCCACCGGTGGCACTGTGCTCTCTGCCTCTATTCTGCTGCCCCCCTTGGCGTGGCTCCCCCACCCGTCTGCTCATTTCTGGTGTGTGGTGCTCGTCCCCCCTCCACAAATTCCCTCCTGACCTCCCTCCCCGGGCACAGGTGGCTGTCCCTCTTCAGGAGACCCCGTGAAGAACCCGTTCCCGGTTGACTTTGGAAGAGCAGTTCCTGTGCCCGCTTGGACTCTTCTCCTACCAACCCGGCACTGTGAGTCGGGGACAAGGCCCACTCTGTGCCTCTGGTCGCCTCTCCACCTAAAAGTCTCCTTGGCTGTAAGATGAGGTGCGGAATTGGATCCGTGTTTCCCAAATTTCAGTCATTCAAACGCCACCTGTAATCTCATAGACCTACAAGAAGTCCTTACTTTTTTTTTTTTTTTTAATCTAAATGTAAAGGAAACTTTAAGTTGCTTACTGCGACTGGAAAACCAACGTCACTCACAACAGATGCTGTGATAAAAGTAACCGTGAAAATAAAACCGTAACCGATAAATAAACGTGTAAAGTCTCAAATCCTCCCATGACTAACTACGGGAAACAACCTGCTATCTCATCAGAGGCTTTGTCAAAGGTAAACAAAGACCCTGTTCAAAGGAGTACGGATTTTAACGGCGCGGCAATAGGCAGAAGTAACTGGTGCTCCAGAGGGAGGGAGGGGGCAGGGGCAGGGGCAGGCCCTTACAAAGGGCCAGGGTGGATGCACTCAGACCGGCCGCATCTGCCGGCCGGCAGTTCCTGAAGTGAGGACCCTACTCGCCTCAGAGACTGGGAGACACAGGCCCTGCCCTCAGGTGTTGGGGGGGGGTAAACAGTAACAAGTTTGGGCAGCCTTGAGCTCTCTCACGCAGGCGCTTTGAGGGTCAGTGTCATCTCAGGGATACGGCCTTAGCGTTTACTCAAGTCTTTATAGGCCCAGGTTGAGGCCCAGCTGCGAAGAGGGCTCGGAGAGCTTGGGTAGAGTCCGTAAAGGAAAGAATCTTTGTCGGCCGATTTTGTGGAGACAAAAGGAAAAAGGAAAACAAAATGCCTCAACGTGTTGAAACTACGTACCAGGTGCTTTACAAAATTATGAGGCGGATACTTTTAAAATGATCCCCACCAAAAAATCAAGGAATTCAAGGCTCGGAAAGGTTGACGCCCCTGCCCAAGATCACGCAGCCAGACGTAACAAAGCTGGGATCTGAACTTAGGCCTCACGATTTCCAGCGGCTCTGGCCTCCCACATATGGCCATCGTGACGTGACCCTGGCTGGTCCAGGGTACGTGTCTGGGAGGCATGTGGCACTGGGCAGTGGCTCTCAGCTCTGCTGGCACACTGGAGTCACCTGGGGAGCCTTCAAAGTTCTGATGGAACTGGTCCGCAGTGCAGCCTGGACGCAGGGATTTTCAGAAGCTCCCACGTGATCCCTGCGAGAGCTGCTGGGAGTGAGACCCACTGTGCTTGAAGCCTTCACGGTTATCAACCCGTCTGACCCCTGGAGAGCCCCGCGAGGAAGGCAGGCGAGCAGGTGGCAATGACCGTGGCCTGCGGATGAGCAAACCAGCTCAGAGAGAGGCTAAGCTTCACATCGCAAATAATATCTGCTGGGGGGCCAGGCCCCCTGACCTCCAGCTCTGCATTCTCCGTCCGAAGGTTACTGCTCTAAAGGGGACTAATTGAGAGGAAAAGGCAATGTCTCCCAAACCAGAGAGACAGTTTAATTTTGCTTGGATGTTAAAAGTCATTCCACTCCCCCACCGAACGCGTGGAGGAGGGCAGAGGGCCTGCCTCAGCCACAGGACCCCACACAAGACCAGGGGACCCCAGAGAGGAGAGCCCTCCCTGCCCTGACAGAGTGTTCCACAGTGGGAGCCAAGGCGGCTGGAGCAGGCCTGCAGGTCTCGGATAGCCCTCCTTCTGGGCCTGTTTCTGCCCGAGGGTAGCGATCTGGCTACCAGGTGCCTACAGAGAGCTGGGCACAGCCTGGGCAGGTCACACAGAGACTTGTTATTGTACCCTTCCACACAGGGCCCTGGGCCACCGAGCCCCCTGAGGGTCCAGACACAGGCTCCAGCGCCACCCCCACCCGCAACGTGCACAACACTGGGTCCCTGAGCAGTCCGGCCTTAGTGGATGCGAGACTACTGCCCTCTCTTGGGAGACCTGGAAACGTGGTTACTCACACCTGAAGGGCGTCACTGCCCACATCTGCGGGGTGTCACTGCTCGCCCTTGGAGGACTTCAGGAGTTCCCAGGTGTGCGCAGTGGGGAGGCCCGGTGCGCAGCTGGGGCCAGCAAAGCAGCACCACACATATCCGTAAGGCCTCACGCTCGCCCCTGCCTTGCAAATGCCCCACGGCGAGGGGGGGGGGTGTGCCGGCAGCCGTAGGGTCTCAGGAACTGCACCCCACCCCCTCACGGCGGCGGACCCCGGTCCGCGCTAACCCCCTCAAAGCCGCCGCAGCCCACCTCTGGCCGCTGCGCGCCCCCCTGCCATTACCGCACAGAGGGCGGCCCCACCCCTGGGCGCGGCAGGGCGCGGAGCCCGGCACGACGAAGCTGGCTCAGTCCCACCCCTCGGGGCACGGTTCCCGCCGGCGCGACCCCTCGGGCTGTCTGGTCTTCCGCAGGGCAAGGCGGCGGCCCCGGACGCCCAAGCCCCCTTCCCAGCCCCCAGACATGGCCCGGGGCGGCGATCAGAGCTGGCGTCCCGGGGAGTCGGACGGGCAGCCGGAGGAGCGGACCGCCCAGAACAGCAGGTGGGCCGGCGGGGTCTCGCGGGGGTGGGGTGGGGTGGGGTGGGGCGAGCCCGGGGCGGGGGGCGTCGGGAGTCAGGTGTCCAGTCCAGCTCCTGGTGAGCGGGGGATCCGCAGCCGGAGGCTGGGTGACATAGACGTCGGGGGTCAGGGGCCGAACGAGTCGGGCGCGGGCGCTGAGCACCGGGTGAGTCGGACGTCGGGGATCCGGCGTCCAGCTCCGGGCGAGCCGAGGGCTTCGGGGGCGGGGCGAGCCGGGCGCGGTGGCAGAGCACCAGTGAGTCGGCCGTCGGGGGTCGGGGTCGGGGTCGGGGTCCCGGCCGCGCACCCGCTGCCCCGCCCGCCCGGGCGCCGCCGGAACCTCCGCGAAGGTTCTGGGCCTTTGTGGCGTCACCGTCTCCTCGCGGAACCTTCCGCCGGCGCCGAATAAAACCCGCGGCGGAGGCGCCGGAGGCCGAGTGCGGCGGCCCCGGGCGGCGGGCGGCGGGAGCCCA
>NW_024412416.1:360837-416607 GCF_014898765.1 Herpailurus yagouaroundi | reverse complement strand
AAGCCCGGCGGGCACACCGCGAGAGGGAGCCGGAGCGGGACGCGCGGGCGGGCGGCGGGTCGTCCGGGGGGCGCTGACCGGCCTCGCCCGCCCCGCCCCGCCCGCAGAGCCAAGATGGTGAAGGAGACCCAGTACTACGACATCCTGGGGGTGAAGCCCAGCGCGTCCCCGGAGGAGATCAAGAAGGCCTACCGGAAGCTGGCGCTCAAGTACCACCCGGACAAGAACCCGGATGAGGGCGAGAAGGTGCGGGGGGTTGGGGCCGGGCACTGGCGGCGGTCGTCGGCGGGGCCGGGTCGGGGTCCGGGGGCTGGGGCTGGGGGCCGGGGCTGGGGTCGGGGTCCGGGAGCTGGGGCTGGGAGCCGGGGGCTGGGGGCCGGGTCGGGGGCCGGGGGCTGGGGCCGCGGTCGGGTCGGGCATAGGCGGCGGGGGTCCGAGCTGCGGCGGGCCTGGGCTTCCGTCGGGGTCGGGTCGGGTCGGGTGCAGGACTAAGGCTGCAGCGAGGCTGGGGCCGGGGTCGGGGACAGGCGGTGGGGTCCCGGACTGGGGTTGGGGCCCAGGGGCTGGGGTCGGGCCGGGCATAGGTGGCTGGGGCCCGGGGTGCGGCGGGGGTGGGAGCGGGCTCGGCGACAGGCCATGGGGGCTGGGGTCCGGGACAGGTTGCTAGGGCCCTGGGCTGGGGTTGGGGACAGGCGCCTGGCCACGGGCTGCGGGCTGCTTTGGAGGCCGGAGTCGGGGTTGGGGCTCAGGGGCTGGAGCTGGGGTCCTGCCGCGCATAGGGGGCGGGGCCCAGGCTGTGGCTGGGGTCAGGGTTGGTGGCCGGGAAGCCTGGTGGGCACACCGCTGGAGGGAAGTTCTGCAGAAGGGCAGCCAGCAACCCAGTGAACTGAGGCACACGGCACCAGAAGTTTGTGCACTCGCCAGGAGCAACTGGGTTGAACTGTTCCGTGCTCGTCCCTTGACGCACAAACCCCAGGGGTGAGTTTCTCGCTAGGACCTGAGACAAACCCGGTGTCAGTCAGCTGAACCGCTGGCCGGATTTGGTCTGTGTGTCTGTCTCCTGTCAGGCATTGAACAATCACATCTATTAAGCAGGAACGGAGAGATCTCTGCCCAGATACATCATTTTGCGGGAATATTCCAGGTTTTCTGTGACAAATGACCCACAGTTGATTCCAAGTATCAATAATAGGCTGGGAAATTCTGTAATAGGCACCTGAATTCAACTGTTTGCTGTTCCTGGGAACAGAGCCGGCCTCCTTGGGCTCACTGTGCGCCTGACCGGGGACTGGAAGGACCCCGCGTGGATCCTTGGGACAGTCTGTTGGCCTGTCCACTCCTCCCTCCACTTTCTGCCACTTTCTTATAAAACTTGGTGTCCGATGACGTCGGGGAGGTGGACTTCTGTAGCCGCTGGCAGCGCGGGCTGTCACCCTTGAGGCCGCAGGCACCCATCCAGCACTTGGACCTGTGGCAACGGGGCTAGCGTGAGTGCCCGCCTGTGTTCGCTGCCCCGTGCTGGAGGAGGCTCCTTCAGGAAGGTTGGCCGGTGGCAACAGTGATAGAATATTTATATTTAGCCACATGTGCCGAATGTGGCTGTCACAAGCTTAACATGCTTTCCTGCGAGACCGTTTTGTCTTGTCACTCACTCGAATTCTTTCCTCTATATTTAGATGGCTTACTGTAGCTTTGAAAGTCACCGGCGTTCTGCACGGCGCTGGTGTCTCGTAGACGTGCTCCCAAATTCGCCGTGGCCCGTTTCTGAGACTCCCCCTTAATGAGAGCGTAGCCGGGCTTCTCACTCGGTGTTTCAGAGGCAGCCTGGGGGAAAGCCTCCTGACCCCGGTTTCGGGTCAGGTCTCCCGGCACTTTCCAGGACTGAGTTCGTGACCGTGTGCGCACAGCTGGACTGACCGTGCCTTTGCTGTCCCGAAGCTGTTTTAAACTGGACCCGAGGTGTCCCACGTTCCCACAGGCGTTGTCCTTAGAAACCCGTCCCACAGCTTATTTTCGGGCACCAAATGGGTGTCCCGTAAACGAGTCTCTTGATGGCGAAGTCTGGTATGTTCCTCTCTGCCTGGAGCAGGGGTTCCGTGATGTTCCCCCGTCCCCGCCTTCCATGAGGGGGATACGGGGATATGACCCTTCAGTTTGGTTGTTGGCTGAAGCTCTGGCGGGCTGCCTCTGAGCCAAACTCCGAGTCACCGGGCTGGTCTCCTGCACCTGTGCTCGCCATTGCACGGTCACGGGCCTGGTGTCTGGCTGTGGGGGGATGGGGGGGGGTGTGCATGCCCTGTAGGGAGGAGGGTTTTGCAGTGGAGGGGGCATCGGGCGCTCCGTGAAAATTGGGTCGGAGATCACAGGGGGCGAGGAGACTGGACACAATTCATAGAAACTCTGTGCCGTAGGGTTCCCTAGACTCACTCATTCTTCCCCAGATGCCTCCTTCCTGGGCCTCTGGTGTGCCGGGCACACTGCGTAGACCTTGTGTTGTCTGCTCAAGTCTGTGTGCGGTTCTCGCCCACTTGATGTGTCACAGGTAGAGTCTTTATTTTCTTCCCAGGTTTGTCACTGTATTATTAATGTCTCTTCAAAAATAGATGAAGCCGGTCTTTCCGCCCTGCAGGGAGACCGCTAAGATGGCCGTTGGCCTTTGTTTTGGGCCCTGTTGTCCTGTGTTGCTAAGCACCGGGTGGCCGTGCTTGTCATCAGGCGCCCTGTGGAGTCCGCAGTCCCCTCGTCCCGCCAGCTTTCCATGGGCCCTTCTGGAGGGACCAGTAAGCCAGTCCCTCTCGGGCAGGGCTGGGGGCATCTGGACTGCTACCCTGATCAGCTTGAGATGCATCCCGTCTTTTGGCCCATTGCACCGTAAATTTTAGTCTGGATCGTGGATTTTCAAGTTGAAAAATCATGAAAGAGAGCACAACAGTACAGGAAATACCAGAACGTAGAGAAAAACCACCTAGTGCACATCACCCTAACTGCCGTGACGGTGCCTCTTTGCAGGCAGCTCTTTCCGGGGGGATCAGACGTGGTCATCCTGGTACATTTTTTTCTCGCTACATAGTATTTTATCAAAAGTACTTTTCCAAGCTGAGACATCATTCCAGAGCCGTTTTTTTCCTGGCTGCGCAGTAATCTCGTTAAGGTGGCTGGCGAATGATCGCAGACTGAAAGGTGAGCCGGTCGGAGCCCGAGCGTCCAGCAGTGAGGCGAACCTGAACTGGGGTCTAGAGTGCTGCAGCTCAGGAGGGAGGGGCGACGGGCTGGTAGAAGTGGGAGCCCCCTCCCACGTGGGACACGGCCTCCCGGACAGGCCGTCGCTTCTGCTTCCTCAGACTAATCATGGGGTCAGTTAAGTCCAGGTGCCTTTCAGGCATCCAGGATATTTGGTGAGTGCTTCCTGGGGAAATTCTCAGGGAGCATACCTACTCCCTGACACACAGGCCCAGGAACTCGGGTCGGGGGGGGGGGGGGCGGGGAGCGTGGTCTCCCTGCGGCCAGAGCTAACGTCCCGGGCACCTAATCCCCGCACTCTGCTGTGCAGAGCGGCGGTCGTGACTGGTGCCTCCTGCTTTGCGGAAATGCGGAGAATTAACTTAGCAGAAGGTCTGGCTGCCTGGAGTAGGATCTGATGTCCCTTGAAGACTTAATTTTTAAAATTACCTAGTTACTAGCTGTCATTTGTTGATTCGGTACATGTTAGATCTCTACCCGGCATCTGTAACACAAGAGGAAATGTAGTACTTCTGTCGGATTTGCAGACGTGTGTATTTTAAGTTTATTTAGAGAGAGAAGGTGCACACACACTCATGTGCAAGCAGGGCGGGGGCGGAGAGAGCGAGAGTCCCAGGCAGGCTGTGCGCTGTCAGCACAGAGCCCGACTCGGGGTCGAACCCACGAACCGTGAGATCGTGACCTGAGCCGAAATCGAGTCCGACACTCGACCGGCCGAGCCCCCCAGGCGCCCCCGTGTTTGTGGCTTCATAGCACGTTTTCTTTTCTGTGTGTTTTACGGAGGCAGCTGCCTTACGGGATATTCACGTAGAGCCTTGTCTCCGACCGGGGAGTGCCTCTGGAGGGCCGGGACCCCGCGTCCTGTGTGCATTTCTGAAGCCCCACCGGAATCAAGCCGTTCATCTAACGAGTACCGAGTGCCTTCCACACGCCACGCGTCCCTCTGGGTCCCAGCAGGGGACGAAGCTGTCCCAGCTGCAGTGGGGGTTCAGTCTGAGGATACGTGCGGTCTGGCCTTGGCACCCCGTGGCCCGGGCCGACTCACTGTGGCACCGGCAGCTGGCATGAGCACGAGAGGCGGGACACGGGCGAGGTCGCGGCGGTCGCCTCTGCGGAGCGGGCCTGGGGTGTGGCGAGCACGGATGCGCTGGAGATACTTTATATTGTCCTAATTTTATGTTGAAAGCTTGCACACACGGACGGAAAGATGGAGGTAGGAGTGTGAACACGCGCGTTTCGTTCACCAGCTTCTCGCACTGTAAACGTGTCACTGTGACTGCTCTACTGTCTCTTCACGGTTACCCGAAGCTGCACCCAGCGTGAGCTCTCGGCCCAGAAAGTTGGCAGGTCTTGCCGAGGAAAACCCACATCCCCGCACGGATCAGCCGTACGCCTCTCCCCCAAGGAACAAATTCACATGTCTCCACTTGTCCCAGTGTCTTCTCTACCATTGTTCCCCAGTCCAGGGTCACATTGCATTTAGTTTTCTAGAATGTCTTTCAATTGGGGTTTTCTGACATTTTTTTTTAATAACTGGTTGCCAGTGACACAGTTTCGGCAGGAGGGCGACACATGGGGTGCTTCGTCCACTTTGGGGCCTTGGATGTAAACATTGGGAGGCAGATGAGATGTGAGGAGAGAGGTTTTGGCGGGAGGCGAGATGGGGAGCCCGAGGGCAAGGTCAGGAGGACAGATGCGCGGGGACAGGTACATGTGGGGACAGCTGCGCGTGGGGACGGGTGCATGCACGGACGTCTGTAACTGAGTTTCGTGCTAGGGAAGCAGAGAAGCTGCTCCTGAGCTGGGAGGCGGCTGCACCCGGGGGCCGGGGGGGTCGGGGGGGTCGGGGGCCGGGGTGCTGTCGGGTGGTAGGTGGAGCCCCGGGTGGCCGAGGCTGGAGGAGCTCCCTTTGCTCTCCCGAGAGGCCCTGCCACCAGCCCCTCACTCGGTTGGCCCTGTTTCCCGGAGAAGCCAGGTTCCAGAGGGCGCGGGCTGCTGGCGTCGGGGGAGTAGGTGCAGAATGTGTCTGCCGTGGCGTCTGTGATGGTGGGTGTGCCTCACAGAGTCCTCAAACCTCCTCTCTCTCATTGTAATCTCTCTCTCTCTCTCTCTCTCTCTCTCTCGTTTCATCTTAAAGTTTAAGCTTATATCCCAGGCATATGAAGTGCTTTCGGATCCAAAGAAAAGGGACATTTATGACCAGGGTGGTGAACAGGCGATTAAGGAAGGAGGCTCGGGCAGCCCCAGCTTCTCGTCACCCATGGACATATTTGACATGTTCTTTGGTGGCGGGGGACGGATGGCAAGAGAGAGAAGAGGTAAATACTTGTTGAAGACGTTCGGCAAATTTTATAGTTTTCAGATCATACGTGTTATCGGAATCAAGACGGGTTGTGCCTTAACAGGGCACACACATCATGTTTGTGGGTCTCTAGCTTTAAATGGTTCACCCCTTAGCGGGTATCCAGGCACCTGGAATGTCTCGGCACGCGTACCACTGACCTGACACCCTCCAGACACGACCTGAAAGGGAGCGAGTGCACTGGCGGCCAGGAAGGAGGTTCATCTTGCCCTCTGCTTCTCTGTCCTTGGGGTCAGGCCCCTGAGTGCCCTGAGGGACATAATGGCACCTGCTGTCTCTGCCCCCTGTCTGGCCAGGGGCCTTGCGCTCTGTGTGGCTGGCACTCTGCGGTGTGGCCTTGTTTTCTCAGCCCGCTCCAATTTTCCAGGTGACACGATTCACCCCCTTCTCTCTGGAACGTGTTGTGGGTTAGCGGCTTCATCCCCAGGGGCTGCAGGAGGGACCGGCCTTGGCTGAGCGGCCCCAGGCTGCGGTTTCGGATTCTGGGATTTGTTTTTCCACCTCATCCCTCCCACCAGGCTGTGTCCTCTGCCGCCTCTGTTGGCCGTGGTCTCGAATTGCCCCTCCCCCTTCTGGTTCCCTGTCGATGATCTGCTTTGGACCTTGAAACCAGTTAGATAGCCAAGCTTGTTAAAATCCTGGGTAAAATCAGAAGAAGCAAGCTCTGCATTGGGGTTTAAGAGGGGTGGTTTGGGTCGGCAAGAGGCCCTGGGGGAATAAGGGGGTTTTGTTTTTACATCATGACAGACACTGAGCTTCAGAAGCTTGGCTGTCGAGTCTTGAACACAGGGAGCCGAAAATCACACGGAGGTTAGGAAAGTCTCCCCGCCGTGGTCCGGTCCTTCACTTTTAAGGTCCGGTCCGGGTGTGTAGCCGCTCCTGTCAGTGACGTTATGGACACGATTAAAACCGTGGGTGTCCTCACTGCCCCGCGATGAACCACTTCACGCCCTGAATCAAGTTGTGTCTCAAAGTTGATGGCCAGGAAATGGCAGCTTGTCTTGGGGATTGTGAGGGTCCCACGGGCAGCAGGGGAAGGGGGGTCTTGTCTTGGGGAGCGTGAGGGTCCCAGGGTCCCCCACCCCAAAGATGCAGGGGAGAGTTCCCACTTGGCCACAGACGACAGAAGGGCTCAAAGAGTAGAGAGCATTACGCTCGGGGGAGAGTAGAATTCCAGTTAAAGTGCCTAGACTGCTGGTCCTGCCTCCCCTGTGCGGGAGAGGCCCTGTCATGGGGAACAGCAGCGACCCCAGGCCGGGTCCCCCAGTGATCGCTCCGTCCTCGGGGGTGCTGAGAAAGCAAAGACGGGAAGTCGTTTTGTCCACATCTATCAATCACTGGACAGAATTGGTTCTGGCTGGCAGAGGCCCGGAGGGTGGGCCGGTGAGATGGGAGCACCGGGACAGTGAGTGATGGGTGTGGCTCTGGGCTCTGGAGGTGCCCGCATCTGGGGGTCCCGTGGGCACGTTTAATACCATATTCCCAGGTGTTCTTTCTTCCTGTCCTAAGGCAAGAATGTTGTACATCAGCTGTCTGTAACTCTCGAAGATTTATATAATGGAGTCACAAAGAAGCTGGCCCTCCAGAAAAACGTAATTTGTGAAAAATGTGAAGGTAAAAATTAACGTTTGAATGAGTCACATAGGTCTGATCCCTTAGAGGATGAAACGGTTCTGGTTTACAGTTCAGAGGAAAATACTTGGTTTTTTCGAACATAAGGGTCAAACAGATTGCAAACTGGTAGCCTAAGGGCCAAATCTGTGTCACTCTGCCCTGTACGTTTTTATATGGAGTGACTTTTTTTTTTAACACGTTAATTTAAAAAATTTAAAAGTCGGGTGCCTGGGTAGTTCAGTCAGCTAAGCATTCGAAGCTTGACGTCAGCCTGGGTCTTGATCTCGGGGTTGAGTCCAAGCCCTGAGCTGGGCTCCATGCTGAGTGTGGAGGCTAATTTAAAAAAAAAAAAAAAAAAAAAAAAATTAAAGTCAAGATGATTCACCTAACTTAGGGGTCAGCAAACTTTTTCTGTAAAGGGCTAGATAGTAAGTGTTTCAGGCTTGTGGGCCGCATGGTCTCTGGGGACCATTCAACTCTCAGTGCGCCAGCAGCCGTTGGCATAAATGAGCAGACGTGCCCGTGTTCCAGTGAAGCTTTGTAAAACCAGGCAGCTGGGCATAGTTCACCGCATCTTGAGTTTTTTATTTTTTTTATTTTTTAATGTTTATTTTTGAGAGCGAGAGAGCGGGAGCAGGGGAGGGGCAGAGAGAGGAGGAGACAGAGAGTCCGAAGCGGGCTCCAGGCTCCCGGCTGTCAGCACAGAGCCCGACATGGGGCTCGAAGTCACGAACTGTGAGACCATGACCTGAGCTGAAGTCGGGGACAGTCAACCCACTGAGCCACCGAGGCACCCCACGAACACAAGTTTTAAAAACAGGATTTTTCAAGAAAAATAGTATCTGGTGACCTCGGACGCACGTTGTCCTGAGTCAGCCGAGCTGGGGAGCCACCCCTCCAGTACTTGCAGCCGGGCCCACTCGGCCACCTGTGGGCAGGCGAGAAGAAGACATGGCTGAGGAAGCCCAAGGGATGAATTGGCTTGATGTGGCCGGGACCGCGAACCTTTGCGACCCCACGTTTACGTCTGGATGCTACCCGCTCCGTTAGAATCGCCCAGACTCTCCCCGTTGCTCTCCGTGACTGTAAACAGTCCAGTCCCCCCATGTCCCCCGTGCCCTGGTGCCCAGCTCTGCTTCCTGCCCCCCAGGTGTTGGCGGGAAGAAGGGCTCTGTGGAGAAGTGTCCCCTGTGCAAGGGCCGCGGGATGCAGGTGCACATCCAGCAGGTCGGGCCGGGCGTGGTGCAGCAGATCCAGACCGTGTGCGTCGAGTGCAAGGGCCAGGGCGAGCGCATCAGCCCCAGGGACCGCTGTGAGATCTGCGGTGGTGCCAAGGTGACCCGTGAGAAGAAGATCATCGAGGTACACGTTGAAAAAGGTGAGGCCGCCCAGCGCCGCTCGCCAGCTGGAGGCGCTTCTCCGTGCCGACCGCGGGCGCGTGCTGGCGTCGGGAAGGGAGGTCTGTGACGCTGCAGATACTCGAGGGACCCCGGATGTGCCCGGAGCCCTCTTGCCTCCTCTCGTCCCCCCAGGTCCCCCCGTCGTCCCCTTCACCTGTCTGTTTGCTTGCTGAGGTCTGCTCCCTCGAGACCCAAACAACCCCCTCTCTAGGGCTTTCCAGCGCTCTGAGAGTCACTGGACCTTGATTTTGGTCAGTTGTCCTCCCGCCGTCCTCTAGCGATTCCGTTAGAGTCACTGGGAGGATCCTGGCGAACGTGGGCCGCGGAGCTCGTGCGCGTGGGGCCGCGTGCTCCTTCTGCACACGTCCCTCTGCTGCCTCGGATCCTCCCCGCCCCCGCCTTCCCCTGCCGTCTGTTGTGCCTGCGCCATCGTTAGAAGGCCTTTTGCATGGTTAGCGGTTCTCCGTGGATTATTCTGTGGATTCCTAATCTGGTGAATATATGCTACATGAGAGATGAGACCAAAGTGCACAACTCAATACCCAGACTGACAGGTGTTCTTAAAGGACTTCTGTTCAGGCATCCTGAACCCTGTGTCCGTGTGCACGCAGCCCCAGAGCCACGCCCCACGCGTGCGGCGAGAAGACCGCGTGTGCGCGGTGGTGGAGGGCATCCCCGCTGCGCCATGTGGTGGGGTGGGGGGCGTGATCCCAGCCACCGCTCTGGTTCCCTCCAAGTTGGGAGGTTTGATGAGTAAAACCCCCAGAGGACTCTGTGCCACCTTCACAGCTCTGTAGGAAGCATGGTTTTGAAGAGAAGTGCTAATCAGAAAGGATGATGTCTCACAGGTATGAAAGACGGTCAAAAGATACTGTTTCATGGAGAAGGAGATCAGGAGCCTGAGCTGGAGCCTGGCGATGTCATAATTGTGCTTGATCAGAAGGATCATAGTGTCTTTCAGAGGCGAGGCCACGACTTGATCATGAAAATGAAAATTCAGCTTTCTGAAGCCCTCTGTGGCTTCAAGAAGATGATAAAAACGCTGGACGATCGCGTGCTCGTTATTACGTCCAAGGCAGGTAATATTTCGGAGGTGTGTCCGTCCCTGCTGTGCTGACCGCGTATGACATTGCTGGCCGCTAGCCTGGCTTCACGCTGCGGGTGGGGGACTTCCGTCACGCAAGTTAGCGTGACTTCGCTTTCCCTAAGGTCAAAGTCCTCGCCAACGACTTGGGAATTTTGTGAATTTTTAAAATACTCCCCTAGAAGGAAAGAGTCGGGGGGAGGAGCCTCAAACAGGAATCTTGAGGTCCAGCACTGTCACTGGGACCTGCCCACTTAAGCTTTTAAAAATTAGTTTGGTAAGAAAACAGCTGACAACAGGCTGTGGCTGGCTCATCACG
The DNA here is from genome assembly GCF_014898765.1 of Herpailurus yagouaroundi. NCBI lineage: Eukaryota > Metazoa > Chordata > Mammalia > Carnivora > Felidae > Herpailurus > Herpailurus yagouaroundi. The sequence goes on along the minus strand of NW_024412416.1, from coordinate 406,588 downwards.
TGTCCCCGCAGCCGCTGCACTGTCGACTACAAGTGGGAGACGTTTTAAAGTAGAAATTTCCCGAGAAAAAGACGTTGCCTGTCAGCTTAGCCACGGACGCTCCCACAGACCTGCCCGTCTGCACACACGGGGGGCCCTCCCAGGACCACGAGGGTCCTGCAGGGCCCGGGGGGCCCAGCTCGCATACGGACAGCAGGCTCGTGTGGGCAGCAGGGCGCCTCGCAGGAAGGGCTGTGGGAGGACGGCAGGGGAGGGGCTGGGCCAGGGACCATCCGTGTCAGAGCACGTGTGCACAGGTGTGGCCAACACACCCAGGCTCCCTCCACCCCGTCGGGCCGTGAGCAGAGCGGCATCCGGGGTTTAGGGCTGCAGGGGCAGGCTGGGGCTGGGCTGGGACCCGCCTGTCCAAGGGCGGTGGCAGCCGGCACTGAGACCCTAAGGTGCGGCATAGAGAGGGGACCCCAGAGCTCCCTGCCGGTCTCCCCTCTGCCGGCTCTCGCTCACTTCCCTCTGTGGCCTTGTTCTGTTTCTGTCGCTTTCCTCCCCCTGCTCTGCGTCCCCCTTCTGTCACAGAAGCGTATGGAATTAGATAGCCAAGCCTTTATCAGAGTTTTTTCTTTCTGAACTTTGTGTTTGGAAACAATTTCAAACCAACCAGAAGTCGTAAAAGTAAAAACAGTACAAGGACCCCCTACGTGATTTGCCCATTGTTAACATTTGACCGTTTGATCGTTTGTTGTGTGTGCGTCTGCACATAATCAGGCCCCACAGCGTAAGGTGACACTTGCGACTCCTCCCCAGGTCCCGTTCCCCCTGGCTTGGCTTGGCGGGAAAGGCTGAGGCTCCCAGGGCCCCGGGCTAGCAGCGGTGAGCAGGTGCGGGTTCATGACCTGCTCACAGGGCCCCAGCTGATGGCGGTGCCGCTGGGCTGGCGTCTGTGTCAGCTCCGGGAAAGCTCGTCCTGGGCCACAGGGTCGGGGGTGGGTGACATGGGACCAGGCCCAGGGAAGGCTACCCCCACCCCCCACCCCCGCCACCTCCCTTAGTTACAAGGAAGGGCCGGGGCTCCGGAGAGCCATCTGCCGGAGACTTCGCTTATTTCTTTCTGCATGTTTCTTCTTTTCTGCGTCCTGTCCTTGTTTCTTTTACCGTCTCTCCTTGCTCGGGCTTTTTTCTTGTGGCTTCGCTGCTTGCTTCTCCTCCTGTTGCCGGAGTGCGGACGCTAGGATCCGCGAGGAAGGTGCCCCGGGAGCAGCCCACTTGTCCTCTGTCTGCCTCCTCCCGCGTGTGGCTTCCCGGCCCCCAGTTGGAGGCGGAAGCGAGAGGGGAGGAGTGGAGACAGAAGAACTTGCCACCAGACAAGCCCACGGGAGGCCCCGGGCGGGAGGGCCCAGAGGGGTCTGCGACACGCTGCGCGCGGCCTCCTCGGGCCGCTGACAGCGTTTGGTGTCTCCTCCGCCCCGTTACTCCTTGTTTGTGCATTCGCGTTACTGAGCCGAGGAGCTCGCTTCTGTGGGGACCCGGCTCCTTCCTTCCTTCGCGTCAGGCGGGAGATGGCGTGCGAGGCTCGGGGGGCCTCAACGCCCGTGGTGCCTTCTGGAAAAGTAGCCGCGAGACCCCAGAGGCAGGCGGGCGGGTTGGGCTGCGGACACAGGCGCCCCCTCAGACTCGGGTGTTCTGACTCCCGCTTCACTTTTAAACCGGCCCCTTATGACGGGGGGGGGGGGGGGGGGCCGCGGGGCTGTAGTGCCGCCAGGGTGCTAGCCCCCCCCCCAGGCCACCCCCGTCTTCCTGCTTCCTAATGGAGCCTTTTGTGCGGCAGGGGAGGTGATAAAGCACGGGGACCTGAAGTGTGTGCACGACGAGGGGATGCCGATCTACAAAGCGCCCCTGGAGAAGGGGACTCTGATCATCCAGTTCTTGGTAAGTTCCCGCCTGTCCTCCGGGCCTGTCCTGGAGGTGTTGGGGTGGGGGGGGGGAGCTGGGCGGGAACCAGCGCCGCTCCCTCCGGCCTCCCCTCTACAGGTCACCTTCCCCGAGAAACACTGGCTGTCTCCCGACAAGCTCCCCCAGCTGGAGGCCCTCCTGCCCCCTCGACACAAGGTGAGGGTCACGGACGACATGGACCAGGTGGAGCTGAAGGAGTTCGACCCCGGCGAGCAGGGCTGGCGCCAGCACAGGGAGGCCTACGAGGACGACGACGACGGGCCGCGGGCCGGGGTGCAGTGCCAGACGGCGTGAGCGGCGCCCTGAGTGTAAAGTTGGCACGATGAAAACGGCATCACCTCCCGGCCCCGCGTGTGGCGTGTCCGTGTGTGTGTCCAGCATCCTCAGCTGCCGAGCGTCGCCTTGGTTCTGTTGTTCTTTTGGTTGTAACTTAAGTTATAGCTTAATTTATATTTAAATGTTCTGAGTGTGAATTACCTCTGGTCTGCATACGGGATCTGTTCATTTCCATTTTCAGGAGACTTTTGCGATGCCGGTTGGCCTCACCGACACTTTGTGCTTCTGGTCGCAGGGCAGGGACCAGGGGCCTCGTCTGGGGCTGCCCCTGTGACATCTCCAGATCCAGATTCTTGAGGGCCCTCAAGAACAAAGGCACGTCCGCGGGCTGGACTGGGCTCTCGGGCCGGGCTCACGCCGCGTGGGCTGTGGGGCCAGCGTGGTGGCTACTGTCCCGTTGGCTGGAATGGGGTGCGAATATGGCCGTCTCCTGGAAGCTTCCTGGCCTTGTGGGGTCCGTGTTCCAAACAAAGCACCACCATAGCTGTTTGCGTGTGACCCCACACCTTGTTCTCTGTGGTTTTAATGATTTTTTGTTGACCATCTTTGCTATGCCCCCACCAAAGTGCTTTCTGTAAAGAGAAGGAAGCCCTCCCGAGGGCCCCACATCCTCCGGCAGCAGCGGTGGGGGAAGCCTGGTGGGCCGGCCTGGGCGCCAGGGCCCAGTCGCCTCTTCCCAGACCCGGCTCCCTGCTCTTGTCGGCTGCGTGGCGGAGGGCTTCCTGCTCCCGTGATGCTGCTTTGGCGAGAAGCGCGCGGACGGGCTCTGCCGCGCCTGCGGCGTGGGCCACCGCTGCAAATGCTGGCCTGCTCCGAGGGACGACAGCTATTGCTTCGCTCCCAGCAGGCCGACCGCAGCTCGTGTTTAGGGTTGCCTCAGGCTCTAGCTGTTCCTGGCCCGGTCCTTACGTGGCGGTCAGGAGAAACTGTCCCCTAAGCCGCTGGGCGGGCTAAAGCCGAGGCCGCTTGGATGTTCCACCCTCCTGGGTTCGGCAGAAGCGGAGTTTGCCACGGACCGGGGCCGCCCCCAGCAGGGTCGAAGGGCACAGGAGTTCTGCGGCAGTCAGGACAAGCGGCTGGGGGGACCAGGCATTGCTGGCTGAGGGGGGGGGGCGGGGGGGCTGGGCATAACTTGATCAAAATAAGGAGAGCGCGAGCCCCCCTCACCCCAGGCCTGCTTTGACCACTGGTCAGGACAGGCCTAAAGCCTCCTTTTCCAACTCAGCCTGTGTGGAAATCCATTCACAAATGGACCACGGTTCCAGGGTGTTGTTTCTGTGCTGTGACTCCCCCTGCCATTGAGAACTGCTGTTGATGGGGCACAACTACGTCCAGCCCCTTCCTTGGCGCGTCAGTGGGATCTGGAAGGTGTTGCTTAAAACGTACTCCACCTGTACGCTTGTCATTTTACAATTAAAACTGAGCTGGTATGAGGGATGCTTCTGGTTTTTTAAACGATCTCGAGCTCAAACGAGGGGTGTTAAGTGCCTCACATGGAGATCTGATGGGTCAGCCTCCACTGTCCTGGAGCTTGTAATTGGAGTGAGAAGGGCAAGCGTCAGCTATGGGCGATGGCTGTGGAAAGGAGGGGGCAGCCATAAGAGCCCCCCCCCGTGGGTGTGGGGGGCGGGGGCGCTACAGGCAGAGGAAACGTCAAGGGCTCTGTGGTTACAGGAGGGCGACCAAGGTCGAGAGGCAGGAGAGGGAGGTGATAGGGGTTTGGGGAAAAGCCACGACTGGACTTACAGGCACACGAGGTTCTTAATAAACAGCAGCAAGCTTCAGAGTGCTAGCCATTTCCATGCCAACCAAGTTCAAGTGGCTGCTGAGAGAACCGAAGTACTGGTCCTCCGGGGAAACCGAGGCAGGGTTGGAGCCCAAAGACGCTGTCAAGGCAGCCTCTCTAAAGTTAACAGAGTGCACAGTGCAGCAGCGGACATTTTCAAAACACCAAGTAGATGCCCAGGAAGGTAGGACTCTGAACATTCTCACCCGGCCAAATATCCTAACCCTTCAGGACCCCGTTCTGAAACCCATCAGCTTTATCAAACCGCTTCTGTGTGACTTGGCACCCTGGAGGAGGAAGCCTGTGCCTCTAAACTGCAAGTTCATTAAGTGCCTGGGTCCCTCTGGGACAGTTACCTGCTTTCGCACGATGCCGACTTCCCCCTGCTCTCCTGCCGGCCGCAGGGTGCACGGAAGAAGTATTTTCAAGAACACCAGTGTCTGGGTCACGAACACTGTTAAAGTATGAACAGCATTTCCAATAAAACATGAAAAGATTTATATTATATCTACAAAATTTAAGTTTCTGCTACAATAAATGCTCTGTTTTGTTAAGCTAGGAAGGTAAGGAATGTCACGATCAATGTATACATTCTCTTTGCAGCATTAGTCTGGGAGACTGGTGTTCACACTGGGCAATCATAGATGTGAATTTCCTGGTCGTCGCCGACAGACACAATTTTTGAGCCATTTCCATTGTATTTTACTCCCCAGACCTGTAAATCCAATAAAAAGAAAAAACAAAGTTGTCATGTCTTTATTCTTTATGAACAAACATCCTCCTCTATTCTCATCGTACCAAATCTAGAAAAACACCAAAAGGACAGTGTTCCGTGTTTTCTGAACCAGCAAGAATGGGGCCTTTTCTTTAACGGGATTATGTGGCATTGCTCCTGTCGTCATGCCCTCACCTCCCATACTCCGTCAGATCTCATTTCTAAACACAAATCTGTGTACCTACAAACCTTTCAAGATTCAGAACCCGAGGAAGGACCTAATGCCGTGAAGACGGAACCCACAGGGGACGGCATGGGCTTGCGTTTGAAAGAAAAAGGCCCCAGGACCATCCCCAGGGCATGACCTCAGGGGCCCCTCACCTAACGCCCCCCACCCCCCAGCCAACGATCCTCCCCTGTGACTAGAGGCCTCAAGCTGGATAACTAGACGTCACGGGGCACTGACTTGACTTGCTGCGTGTTCAAGTGCGCAGTCACACTGCCTTCCTGACAAAACACGGGGCCGGAGTTCCCTCAGGTCAGCCTGTCCCTCTGACCCCAAGTGGGGCGGGCGGGGGGGGGGGGTGTCCAGCCGCAATCTCAGCGTTGCCACCCAAACACCACCTCCGAGACCACCACACTCAGCCTCTCGCACGGGGAAACGCGGCCAGCCAGGGGGGTTTACTCCCACGGCAGAATGTTTAAATCCAGAAGTGAAGTATCAAGACTAAATTCCCTCAACTCTGTTAGCACTGATTTAAGATCAAACGGAAAAAAGCATGAACAATTATGCTAACTTTAAGCTGCATTCCAAAGGGGACACGGGGCGCCTGGCTGACTCAGCTGGTGGAGCCTGTAACTCTTGATCTTGGGGTTGTGAGTTCAAGCCTCAATGTTGGGCCTATATACAGATTATTTAAATATAAAATTTGAAAAAAGAAAGCATCATCATAAAAACAACTATGTATTGAAAGTCAACTTTTTTACTGCCTTGGGCATTTTATTTTTTACACTAACCAGTTTCCCAACACTTGCTAGTCTAAATGGCTGGGGCCGGCAGCACTGGCCTCATGGGGAGCCGGGTAGAATGCAGAGCCCCAGGCCCCACGCCAGACCTACTGAGTGGGCCTCTGCCTTCCACCGGAGCCTCCACTCACCTCCACACTGGCAGAGACAACAAGGCCCCCAGGAAAACAGAGCCCCCTTTTCCTCATTTAAACACTGATGCAAAAGTTATGTCGATAAAGCCAAACAACCCATGAGAAATCGTGGCTTCGAGTATGTTTAAAAAAAAAAAAAAAAAAGGAAAGAACAAGAAAAGAAAAAGATCACATCACTTCTGTGGGCAGCTCCAAAAACGACAAGTGCAGACTTGTGGGGAAGGCCCTTCCCGAGCTGCACGGCAGGCCGCACCCGGAACAGCGCTCCCGGCGGGCCCCCGAACGGCAGTGTGGCTACCGCCACGTTCTCACGCCTCTCGGCTCGCTAGGCTGCCAGCACATCCGCAGCACCCGCAGCCCAGACAGGACACAGGATGCTGGCTGGCCGGACACTGAGCAGGGAGCCCCAAGGCCCCGGCAGCGGGTCGGGGAAGGGGGAGGGCGGGTGCAGTGCTCAGACGACGCCAGCGGACACGAAGGAACTGGGCCATACCTGATCCTGGTGATCAAAGAAGGTGTGCACGCAAGTCCTCGTTCCAACATCCCAAACTTTCACACTTTTGTCAGATGAACTGTTTTAAAAAAGGGAACATTAGTATCAGAACGGTTTTCATCCCGGTTTTAAAGTCGGAAGGAATGTGACTGGAAACCCCACCCTCCTATCACCTACCCTCTGCCTACCTGTACTCAGTGGCCAGCCTGGGCCCCGGGGGTGGGGGGTGGGGGTCCCGGGGCCGGCATCTCCGTGGCTTCCCCCACGCACGGAGCAGCCATTTCCCTGAAGTTCTCGTCTGCCCCGCCCTCGTGCAAGTGCCCTCAGCAGGAGTCTCAGACACCTGTGCCTGTTTCCGGATTGAGGGGCCCTGTCACAGCCTCCAAGTGGAGGCTCGCTCCTGCAGGAAGAGGCTTCTGTAGCCTCTGAGCACTGTTATTAAACTGTCTGTCTCAAATCTTCCACCTGTCCTGGCCGTCCCGGGCCGGAATAACACTGGGCTCTCAAAGCACAACATTCTGCAAACAGACCTACGTATTTTAAGTTACTACCGGAATACAGGCATCCACTCCTAAAGTAACTGTGTGCAGAAGCCTAGACTGAAAACAGTCCACCTTCGATCCCGCCAAGGACAACTGCCTTCACAGCTTCAAACAAAACCCAAAACCAGTGAGGAAACCCGTCTACAAAAAAAAGGTCAGATCATCTTCAAATTTTAAGGTGATTCCTAAAAGACCATCTACATCTTCCCAGCATTTAAGGAAGTGCCAAGAATCAAAAGTACCTGGAAACAAAGTGAGTGTCGTCAGGACAAAAGGCGACATTCAGCACCCACGACGCGTGGCCACTCAGTGTTCCAGCCAAGTTGGCGTGTTGTCTGAAATGGGGAAGTTTCAATCAAAATGGAGAGGGAACAAGTCTGTATGGCGGCATTAGCACAAAATGTGTGAATTTCCCCCAACAGCAAAGAGTACTATTTAAGCTGAGAGCTTAAAAGCTCAAAATAAAGGAACCACATTCTAGCAGCTCAGCAAGATGACTCCGGAGACAGGACCCGAGGGCCGGCAGGGGCAGGCAGGCCACCTCGGACAGCAGCAGGCTCTGACCCCGACCGCACCGTTTCCACCATATCCCAGGGAGGTGTCCACATCCACTCCCCAACAGACGTGGCCTGCATACGCCATTCTCTTGTAAAGTTTATTTTTGACAGAAAAGCCCATGGGCAAGCAGAGGAGGAGGAGCAGAGAGAAAGAGAGAGAGAGAATCCCAAGCAGACGCCACACTGAAAGCGCCAGCCCCGAGTCCTAACAAGCCAGCACACTGGATAGAGGTGCCCCCTGAATCTAACAAGCCAGCACACTGGACAGAGGCACGCCCCGTGTCCTAACACCCCCAGTCAGCTCGTCAGAAGCCACAGCCCCAAGATCAGCCTTGCTGACAATTTTTTGTCTTCCAAAAGCTGCTAGAAGTACTCCTACTGTCCAGCAGCTCCCGAAAAACCCTCACAGGCCCAGGTGTGGGCTCGCACACAGACGGTCAGGATTGTGGAACAGACAAATGGCAGCAATCTTAGCACCCATTCATCGCTGGGGCACGGAGAAGTGTGACGTGTGCCCCCAGGGGATCAGGACACCACATTCGGAAGCCGTGAGCCAGAGGCACACAGGTCTCAGTACTGAGTCAAAGTGTCAAGCACACAAACACCTCTCAGGGGAGACTTGTGGGGGTAACAGGATGGGGAAAAGCCCAGGAGAAAGGGGCCTTGCACAAGCTGACGGTGACAGACGGCCACGACCTGAAGAGAGCGATCACTCTCTCTTATGCCTCCCCACCCGCACATTACTCACCTGCCAGAAGAAATTTAAAGTCAGAGAGCCCCACAAGAGGCAGGACAGCTGAGAAAAGGCAAGAAAGACCCCACCCTGGCAGGCAGATGGTGCACATCTCCCTCCCGGACATTCCCAGTTCGAGGACGGGGGTGTGATGGGGGAGGAAGGCCTGAGGCTCTGCACACAAGCCCCCGAGGGACCCGGGAGAAGGGCTGCATACTCGACAGGACTCCTCCAAGCAGTGGGAGACAAGACGGACACTGGTACTGGGCGAGAAGCCCGAGTCTCCGTGGCAACTTACACATCATAGATCTTGATGTAGCCGTCATCTGAGGCAGTGACGAGCAGCTGAGAATCCGGGGAGAAGGTCAAGGAGCGGATGGGCATAGCATGGCCTGAAATTCACAAAGGCCCCGTTAGTCTCCCCCCAAGGGCTCCCCACTGACAGCGTCCCTTTTAACGACCACAAGTATTTGAGCCGCACTGCCCAGGAGCTTTTCGTCAGAGAGGGAGGGGAATGACTGGATGCACCCCTCCTCCTAATGTTCTGGAAACATCCATGCAATCCAGGCCCCATCCTCCTGGAGCCACCTCTCCTCAGTTCCCTTCCTCACCAGCTGGACCTCAGCACACATGGCTTGGGAAAAACTCCTCTGCTACAAATATGGACAAATAGGGAAACACACATTGCTTCTGATCTGTATGAACAAACAGGACGCGCTTTCCCTACCAAATCCTGTGTTGTGGAGTAAACAATAAACTGAGGAGGTAACGTATGCATGTGCCTGCCAGGATGGGGTCCTTCTTGCCTTTTCTCAGCCGTCCTGCCTCTTTTGGGGCTCTCTGACTTTAAATTTCTTCTGGCAGGTAAGTAGTGTGCGGGTGAGGAGGCACAGGAGAGAATTCAGAATTCAAACTGGTACAAAAGAGCACAGGGCAGAGGCGCGTTCAGCGTCCAACTCCTGGTGTCAGCTCAGGTCACGATTTCACAGTTGGTGGGTTTGAGCCCCGTGCCGGGCTCTGTGCCGACAGCATGGAACCTGTTTTGGATTCTCTCTCTCTCAAAATAAACAAACATGTAAAACAGCACAGGCTAGAAGCCTCTGTCCCATCCACCATGCTTGACGGGGCTCGCACCCACACCCTGAGGCCAGCAGAGCAGAGCGCAGGCAGGGCGCTTTCATCCACCGTCAGATTCTTGACAAAACTGGTTTTTAATCACGACTTTCTGTAGAACCAAACAAGACAGAGACGAAACTCTAATACAGCTGAGATCTACTAACACAAAAACGGAGTAAGCCCATTCACCAAAACAAGCACTCAACAGGGGTACAAGTCTGACCACGCACTAAGACTTGGAGGCGTCTCAGACTTCCAACGGAGATAGTATAAAGCTCATTTGTCATTTAGTAGCATTTTAATAAAAGAACAATTCTTCCTCTGTGGTCGGATAACCCAGTTTGCACAGAAGAAAATGAGCCATACCTTCCAGCGTGTGCAGGAGTTTTCCAGTTGCGATGTCAAAAATATTGATGATTCCGTCTATGGCTCCACTGGCCAGGTACTTCCCATCAGGACTCTGTGGAGAACACGCAGAGAGCACCTGAGACTCCGCGTTGTTAGGCCACGCCCAGCAAACCTCAGCAAATCCCCTGCTCACGACACCCCACGCCCGCCACACAGCTGCCTGCCCCCAGCACGGCCACGGGCCGGAGGCACAGACTGCAAACAGTGGGAGACAGAGGAGAGAGCAAGGTTTCCTTACATATGCAATACTAAGAATGAATTTTCCTCTGGTGTCCAAAGAATATTCCTTTTTCCCACTTTCCACACCAAAAATGTTCACTTTTCCCACATGAGTTCCTGTGGCCAGATACTGGGAATCAGGGGAAAAGGCCAAAGTCCAGGCATCCACTGAACAGAAAGAAAGAAAAAAAAAACACAATGAGAAAAGATGTGACCTTAATTTTAAAAACTTTTTTTTTTTTAATGTTATTTCTGAGACAGAGAGAGACAGAGCATGAGCAGGGCAGGGGCAGAGAGAGGGGCACACACCGAATCTGAAACGGGCTCCAGGCTCTGAGCTGTCAGCACGTGGGGCTCGAACTCATGGACCGTGAGATCATGACCTGAGCTGAAGTCGGACACTCAAGCAACTGAGCCACCCAGGCGCCCCAATTTTAAAAACTTTTAAAGTTTTACCAAAAGATACATTTTTAAAAGATTAGAAATCATGTCCTGATTCAAAAACCTATGTGTAAAGGTGTTAATTCTTTACCAACTTAGTACAGATCTACTTAAATTTTAATAAAAACAGGACGGACAAGTGTTAACAAGGATATCGAGAAACCCAAATCCTCATACACTGGTGTGACCACTCTGAAAAACATTTCGAGTTTTTGTTTTTAACTTTAATCACTGGGGGCTCATCATAAGTGCACCCCTTCATCCCATCACCTATTTAACCCACCCTCCACCTCCCTCCCCTCTGGTGACCAGCAGTGTGTTCTCTATAGTTAAGAGTCTGTTTCTTGGCTTGTCTGTTCCCTCCCCCCACCCATCTGCTCATTTGTTTCTTAAATTCCACATACAAGTGAGATCACATGGTATTTATCCTCCTCTGACTCATTTCACTGAACATAATACTCTTCCTAGATCCATCCATGTCATTGCAAATGGCAAGATCTCATTATTATGACTAATATTCCACTGTATATGTATCACATCATCTGTATGTATTCATCAGTCAGTGGACACTGGGGCTGCTTCCAGATCTTGGCTATTGTACATAATGCTGCTGTAAACATACGGGTACATCTATGCCTTCGAATCAGTGCTTTGTATCCTTCAGGTAAACACTTAGTAGTGCAATTGCTGGATCACAGGATAGTTCTATTTTTAACTTTCTGAGGAACCGCCACACTCTTCTCCACAGTGGCTGCACCAGCATCCCCACCAACAATGCAAGAGGTTCCCCTTTCTCCGTATCCTCGCCAACACTTGTTACTTCTCGTGTTGTTGATTTTAGCCGTTCTGACAGGTGTGCGGTAGTATCTATTGTGGTTCTGATCTGCGTTTGCCCGATGACGAGTGACACTGAGGATCTTTCATGGGTCTGTTGGCATCCGGATGTCTTCTTTGGAAAAGTGTCTGTCCATGTCTTCTGCTCATTTTTATTTTTAAATTTTTTAAAAATCTTTATTTATTTCTGAGAGACAGAGACACAGTGTGAGCGAGGGAGGGGCAGAGACAGAGAGAAAGACACAGAATCTGAAGACAGGCTCCAGGCTCTGAGCTGTCAGTACAGAGGCCGACACGGGGCTCGAACTCACAAGCCGTGAGATCCTGACCTGAGCTGAAGTTGGATGCTCAACCGACTGAGCCACCCAGGCGCCCCCATGTCTTCTGCTCATTTTTAAACTGGATTATTTTTGGGGAGTGTTGGGTTGTATAAGTTCTTTATATATTTTGGATACTAACCCTTTATCTGATACGTCATTCGCAAATTTGTTCTCCCATTCCGGTGGCTGCCTTTTAGTTTTGTTGATTGTTTCCTTCACTGTGCAGAAGCTTTATCTTGAGAAAGTCCCAGTGGTCTATTTTTGCTTTTGTTCTCCTTGCCTCAGGAGACGTATCTAGAAGGAAGCTGCTGCAGCCAATGGCAAAGAGGTTACTGCCTGTCTTCTCCTCTAGGATTACTACGGTTTCAGGCCTCACATTTAGGTCTTTAGTCCATTTTCAATTTATTCTTGTGTATGGCGTAAGAGAGTGGCCCAATTTTCCCAATACCATCTGTGGAAGAGATTGTTTCCCATTGGACATTCTCTCCTGCTTTGTTGAAGATTAGTTGACCGTACAGTTGTGTCCATTTCTGGGTTTTCTATTGTGTTCTACTGATCTGTGTGCCTATTTTTGTGCCAGAATCATACTGTCTTGGTGATTACAGCTTTGTAGTATAGCTTGGAATCTGGAATCGTGATGCCTCCAGCTTTGCTTTGCTTTTTCAAGATTACTTTGGCTATTTGGGGTCTTCTGTGGTACCACACACATTTTAGGATTGTTCTAGCTCTGTGAAGAATGCTGGTGGTATTTTGATAGAGAGTACATTAAATGTGTAGACTGCTTTGGGTAGCATAGACATCTTAACAATGTTTGCTCTCTCAGTCAAGGAGCATGGAATGTTTCTCCATTTCTTTGCTTCCTCTTCAATTTCTTTCATCAGTGTTTTATAGTTTTCAAAGTACAGGACTTTCAGCTTCTTGGGTGGGTTTACTCACAGGTATCTTATTGTTTTTAGTGCAGTTGTAAATAGGATTGTTCTCTTAACAGTCTGACAATTATTTTTATTTTTTAAAAATGTTTATTTATTTTTGAGAGCGAGAGAGCACAAGCAGGGAAGGGGCAGAGAGAGACGGAGACACAGAATTTGAAGCAGGCTCCAGGCTCCGAGCTGTCAGCACAGAGCCCGACCCGGGGCTCGAACTCACGAGCCGTGAGATTACGACCTGAGCTGAAGTCGGCCGCTTAACCAACTGAGCCACTTAGGTGCCCCCAGTTTGACAATTTCTTAAATGCAAACAAGTACCACAACATCTGGCAGTTCCACTCCTGGATATCCACCCGAGAGAAATGAAAACACGTGTCCACACAGACTTGGGCAGTGGTGTTCACAGCACCGCCCATAACAGTAAAAACCTGGAGAGAATCCAAATGTCCATCAAGTGCTGGGTGGGAGAACAAAATATTCTGCAACGTGGTAAGGGAACACTGTCCAGAAACAAAAAGGAGCTGCCGGCACACCCTACAACACGAATGAGCCTGAAAACCTTACGCCGCAGAAAGACGGTGTAGAAGACAACCCCCCCCCCCCCCACCTACGTGGAAGTTCTCCAAAGGCAAAACTGCAGACACAGTGGGTCTGAGGCTGCCTGAGGCTGAGGCGCACACGGACTGCACGTGGACCTGAGGGGACGTTCTGAGGCGCGCGAGTGTTTTAAAACTGAACTGCAGAGCTGGCTGCACGGCCCCAGAGATTTACAAAAACTCGGTGAACCGCACGCTCACCGTGGGTTAACCTGATGCTGCAATCACAGCAGTGCAAGCTTGCCTCAAGGAAGCTGTGAATAAAGGAACACGTACTGCTGTAAACACTCTTCTGTTGTGCCATGATAGGACACGGGACGGCGGAGAGGCCGCTGAGCTGGACTCCTGGCAGACAGGGGTCCCAGCACAGATGGGTCAGCAGTGTCTTCCAAGGGGTTTTAAAACAAAACTCCCTTGCAAATTTTAACATATTCAAAGGAGTGATCAATAATTTAGCTCTATCACTTTTCTTATGAAACGTTTTAAAAAGGAAATTAACTTCAGGGCACCTGGCTGGCTCAGTCAGTTAAGAGTCCGACTTCGGCTCAGGTCATGGTCTCACGGTCTGTGGCTTCGGCCCCGTGTCAGGCTGTGTGCTGACAGCTCAGAGCCTGGAACCTGCTTCAGATTTTGTGTCTCCCTCTCTCTCTGCCCCACCCACCCACTCACACACTCTCTCTCACTTAAAAATAAACATTAAAAAAATTTTTTTAAAAAAAGAATGCTCAATCAAGATCTGAAAAAGCTTTTGTAATCAACAGGTACTTTTTAATCTGTAAATGACTAGCATTTACTCTAATAAGATTATGCTTTCTTATTCCTATTATAGTTAGCTGTTTACTGGAATAACAGTTTTTAGAGAATCTGATTTTTATTCCTTGCAGTTTAATAGAATAACATTTCTGAATTATTTTTACAATTCCCTATTAACTGGTTTACAATATGGAATTTTTAGTACGAAATATCCTTATGCTCAGAACTGAAGGAATTCTTATTCCTTATTCCTGCACCCTAAGATTTATATCTGCATAACAGACATTTACTCTCGTAAGCCCCACCTCCCCAATGGGAGGCTCCCCTGCCGTCGGGGCTGTCCTGCCGTGGGGGGGCGAGGCCCTGGCTGCTCCCACTCGTCTTCCCAAGCGCCAGTGTGCTGGGGGCAGCGTCTGTGTCTTCAGCCTCACTTCCTTCCTCAGGATCAGTGATTTTCTTTCTTTCTTTTGCCGTGGTGGTCGGTCCACACCCCCCGGGCATATTTCCCAGACAGGTACAGCTTCGGGGCCCACGTCCCCGTATTCATTGTCCGGGCGACTCAGCTGCTCCTCTGTCACCCAAGGAACTGCCATTTGGTGGCCGGGTCCGGTTCTGTGCAGATTCCTGAACCAAGAGAAATCCAGCCCCTTGACAAGTCTCTGCACCGTTTCTTTCCTAACAGTAACCTTCCAACGGGCACGTGCCTCACACACGGACGAGGCGCCCGGCTGTCGACGGCACTGCTGGTCAGGCAAGGCCGGCTGCGTGCAGACCCACCCTCTTCCCGGAACCAATCCAGCACTCGTTTCTTCAACTGCAGCGTGCCCGTGACCACGACAGCCATGCAGTGACCTCAGCGTCCTAGGTCTGGGGAAGGCCTGGGTGCCCAAGGTGAAAAGGCAGCAAGAGATCTGCCTCCTTCTCCTCTCCCTGGCTCTGTAACAGTCTTCGTAGATTTGGGGGCCGGTCTGGGACCCCAAGTCCTCCGTGAGTGACGTCGGCAGATAAGGAGAGGGGCAAGACAACCACCCGGGGCGATCACAGTGTCCCCCATACGTAGCCTTTTCCAAATGCATATCCAGCCCACACACCCTGATAACTGTGTTTCAGTGGAAACAAAATAGGGTCTGGGCACACGTATCCTTTAAAAAGCTCCAGGGGTGAGCCTCACAGACCGGGGAGCCTTGCTTCTGAGGGAAAATACACGCAGTTTCCAGACAACCTAGCCTCCTTACAAACCCTGGGACTACTATTCTTTCCAATATAAAGCCGGTCGTGATTACTGAGCACAGCCAGTAGGGGGCAAACCTCCCCGGGGCTCCAACCAAGGGAGGTGTGCCAGGGAAACAGCTAAGCGGCTTCTCTGGGATCAAGGCAGTGGCTCTCTGTGCTCTCTAGCGGCCATCACCCATTCTGGCGAACAGCCCCTGGTCACGAATGCCATGCAGACATTTATAAGTAAAGTTGAGGGGACAAGGGATCCTGAGATGTCGCGCTGCTTGTGCCACATGACCCGGCCCACTGAAATCATTAATCAAGGCTGATGGACAAGACTATGCTGTCCTACGACGCTTTAGATAAAATGAATGTTATTCCAGAAGTTTCCTGTCCCTCAAATACAGATCATAGGAGAGACTGCCATGATACAGACCTAAGAGGACACACTACTGTGCACAAGAGACTCCTATCAGGCAGGGCACATGTCAAATTAGAGCACGGCAAACAGAACCCCTGGACCATCCGGATACAGGTCCACACCCCCAAATCTAAAGCTTCTAAAAAACTGTTTTTGAAACACGGTTAATACCAAAATTTAGTTGGCAGTGAAATCTCACCTGCACAGACACACACACTCATGTTTCGTTGCTAAGATATTAATGCTCCCTCCAACTCCACAAAAGGTATCACATAACCCACAGCCCACACACCCGCATTATCCTCTCCAAGCCAAAAAATTCTGAACCTGGGTGGCTCAGTCGGTTAATTCTTGATTTCGGCTCAGGTCATGATCTCACGGTCTGTAAGTTCAAGCCCTGCGTCAGGGTCTATGCTGACAGCTCAGACCCTGCTTGTGATCCTCTCTCTCTCTCTCTGTCTCTCTCTGCTCCTCCCACACCCCCTCTCTCAAAATAAATAAATAAACTTAAGAAAAAAAAGACAAATTAAAAAATGCTGAACTGTAAAACATACCTATCCCTAGAGGTTTTGAGAAGTGTGAATGTCTATTATCTTCCCTAAAAGCACAACTCTTACCAGGTCCTGCATCTATGGACTTTATCTGTTTGCCGTTTTCCAAGTCCCAGAGACGAATGTGAGCATCAAGAGAACTGGACGCAGCAATGGGCAGCGTGTGGCTGATGTCCACGGACACCACACCCAGTTGATGGCCCTCCAGACTCCACTGTAGGTCCAGCCTCTCATCACACCTTCAGCGGGGGACAGAGAAATGGGTTTCTTCACACACAACACGCTGTACCTGGCATCGGAAATTCTGGTCCCCGTGACCGTGCACTACCAGTGGTCTGTGAAATGCAGAATCAGAGGGGACCTGAAGAGCCACGGGACACCAAATGTGGCCAAGTTTTAACTGTGGGACTTTTTTCTTTTTTTTTTTAAACTATAGGGTCTTAACGTTGAAGAAGAGGAAAACAAGTGAGGAAAAAATCAGCTGCCTTTTTATACCACCAACTGCTACCACTTTGTAGCTCAGAAAACAGTTAATACTTTCCTGATTGCAACTTGGGGGAGTCCAGAAGCAAAACCCTAAACCTCACTTTCCAAGGCTGTCAGGGGAAAGAGCGCTCACCATTTCCAGACCTTCACCAGGTCATCCAGGGATCCCGTGACCACTGTCTCAGAGTTTTCTTTCTTGTTTGTCCCCCAGGCGACTGACCAAATGGCATCATCATGGGCTACAATGGAAAGCAGTTCGTTTCAAAGTCTTCGTGCAACTTCTAAATTGTTCTGAACTGAAGCGGAAATACCGCTCCAACGATTCTGAGGTCCATCCACCTGCCCCTACAGGCAAAGTGCCCTCCCACCAGCTCCCATCAGAACCGCAAAGGCACACGAGCAGCCAAGGTTCTGAAGAAGCCGCTTACCCCTAATCACAGGTTCACCGGGCGGGAGGGAGCACTGGAATGAACTGGCGCGGCCCATGTGCATCAGCCCGGAGCGGCTATCACTTGGTGAAAACTAGCGAAACCGGTGGGAAACCTTCACCCCCAACCAAAAACCTACACTTGATTAAGCCTTATCTCTTAGAGATCTTTAGAAACCAGTAGGCAGTTCAACTGCAAACAGTACAGGTCTGGAAATAAATACCTCCATACTTGAGTTGCCTCTTGCCATCAAATGTCTATTATGCTTAATGAGTCAGTTACCACATTAGTCTTTTTATAAGTATTACCTCAATCACAACAGCCCTATCAAGTAGCTGCTCATTTTACAGACAAGGAATCGGAGGCTGAGAGAAGCCAAGGAAGTCACCCAAAGTCAAAAGCCAAGAAGGAGTGAAACTGGGACTCCAACCCAATCTAGTAACCAACAACTCAAGTGCAGCTTGAATCTGAAGTCCGCCAGCTGCATATCCGGGGGGCCTGCCTGTCAAGTCTGCAGACCGAGCCTTTATTCGTCCCGGGAGCAGTGGTCAAGGAACACCTTCCCAAGACGTGAAGGTAAGGGCCCCGAACAGCTGTGACTCACGTACAGCCCCGTGGCTCCAACGACTTGCCCACCCGAGCCAGCCTGCTGCCCGGACGGCAGGAGCTGCACACCAGGTAGCCGACTGGCAATACTCATTAGCTGGTTATTCATCTGAGCTAACTTGGAAGGATGCTTTGGGCTTAAACTTCAGACTCCCTAAACGTCCCTACTTAGAGCGGAAGAGCTTTTATTAGGCATTCCCACAAACTCCCCCAGGCGCCACCTGACCCGTCCAGGTGTGCTTAACAGCTGCGCAAAGCCCAATATCCCTGGCAAGCTGCACTCCCGGACTGGACTCTGGCCTCCCCCCCCCCCGGCCCCCCCCCCTTTCATTAGGGTCAAAGCCTCTGCGCGAGTCCCCGCGCTTGTCTGAAATGGAAGAACCAGAGTAAAGACTCCCAAGGTAAGTTCTGAGGCTGAAATGTTTCCTCTTTCACCCTGGGAGCTGGGAAGCTCAGAGCTGCACCTTCCTCAGGTGGGAAAGTTTCCCTCAGTCTATCATGTGACCCCTGCTTTGTCTTTTCTTTTCAGTTAGTTGTCTGGGGGCTTTTGCTGCAGTCTGTTTTTAAGTGTATTTGTTTTCAGCTGCTTCTGCCAGTTCTTCTGCAGAGAGCACGTCTGGGGACTGCGCGTCTGGTCAGCCCAGAGACTCGGGGACGACACAGTTCTCACAGGTGAGTGTGCCTGAACAGGCAGGCCCCTTACCTTGCTCCTGTTTGAAGAGAATACTGTACTGAAAAAGAACAGACGCCACGTTAGACCAACGGTCAGACTTCAGATGTATCCCGTTCCCTCCCCTAAAATGCCCCGGCGCCCAAGTCACCAGCCATCCCCCCGGTAGATGTGGTTCCCCGTGTGAGCTACGTCCCCTGCCCCCACCCTGACCATCCCGCAGGCTCCCTGATTCCTGCTCATGTAAGACTTGCACAGTCGACTATACCAGAAAAAATCAGCTCTTACAGAAGCTGGGGTCTCTCCTCCCCCCACCCCTAGGACACCGATAAATTCCGTGCATTCCCTGCTCTGGTCACCAGGAGGCTCTGGGTCCAGTTTCCAGCCTAACTTCTGCAGTTGTATAAAACCACACAGCCCGCTTAACCTGTTACTGCTGTCCCTTTCCAATACTTTTTTCTTTCTGGTTTTTAAGTACCAATTCTTTTAATTTTCATTTTTTTATTAAGTAAACTCTATGCCCAACGTGGAGCTTGAACTCACAACCGTGAGGTCAAGAGTCACATGCTCTACGCACTGAGCCAGCCGGGCACCCGCTGAGTACAAATTCTTTCAACGTGTCCGTAAACTAAGGTGCAGGTTTAGTGCATTTTGGGTCACGCACTTCAGGAGCGGAGCAGGAATCAGAGGCTAGTTTCCTGACCACACACCCAGACAACATTCTGGGCCCCAACCTGCCAGAGACCAGCTGATTCTACTCCCCACCATAGGCCTTACCTGGTTGGTCATCTCCTCGACCAAGGATGAAGGGCTAACGGCCAGACAGTTCTGTGGAAACATCAGGGCTTCAGTAAGGGGGTGTCATCAGGACAGAGGGGGATACACGAGGTTGCCCTTATCAAGAAAAAAAAGGCAACCCTCTGCCACAGCGCTGCCCTGACCTTTTCTATGGATTGGCCCCAGGGGCCCCTTCACCAGCCCTGCCGGGTGGTGTGAGCTCCCCTGGAGCCCAGGGACCCCAGTAACACCCACCCCATGCCAGGTGTTCCTCTCCCCAAGTCTGACTATAGACAGGGACCAGCCTCCCTCCCTTGTTGCTCTTCAGGGACACAAAACCACAGGCCCTTTTATTTTTAAATATTATTTATTCAAAACTCAACAAGCAAATATGTGGGAACAAAGCTGTTACAGCCTCTGAAGGGGTCACGAGCACATGAATGAGGTCAGCAGCTGCAGACACGCGTCTCCCAAAAGGCAGCAGAGTCTTCAAGGACTTGTCTCAGCTAACACAAACTTACTTTAAGAACAAATTGAATTTCTCAGGCTATAATTGTCCTTGTTATTACGTGTGTGTGCCACAGACCCCTCCAGCAGCCCTGCAAAACCTAGAAACCCCTTCTCAGGACCTTTTAAATACACGGGACTAGAAAGGAAACCGAGCACTGTCAATTCTTGGTATTCAAGGCTGTCATGTTGTATGAAGTCACCAGGAACACCCAATTAGCGAAGCCTGACCCCACTGCTCCCAGGAGAAATGGACAAGGGCCGCCTGTAACATTTTTGTCAACCGACCAACACGTAACTCGTGCTATGTGTGATTCTGGTTAAAGGCCGCTTACGTGATACGTATTGCTAATTCCTTAGTTTTGAACTCACTGCCGACGGCAGCATCACTCAAGCCCAAATGAAACGTATCCAACACACGCAAAGTTTTCTCCATAAGGCACCTCGCGGCCTTCTTGCGCTGAGAACACTAACATGCCACTTTAGCATAGTGCTCGGGGGCCATTTTAAACAGTGATGTCACCGGCAAAAAGCATAAAAATGCAAAAGCCATGACACCAAACAGCCTGGAAAAGAGAACCCTTGTTAACACAGGAGGGCTGAGACAAGAAGGCAGTGTCGCCTCAGTCAGCTGTAGCTGAGAATGTGTCAGGCGACCCAAACTTTTTGCCACCGTACACTTGTCTGTGACAGACCACGAAAACACTGCAAGTACTGACTTTGGGGCCACAAATAATTTCAGTGTGTAGGCAAATTTGCAGGTACAGAATCTGTAATAACAAGCATGGATCAACCAAAATAAAATGTTATCAAAATACAAATATTAAATTGTTGATAGCATACCATACGTGACTATTTTTTTTTTAATTTTTTTTTTTTTAACGTTTATTTATTTTTGGGGCAGAGAGAGACAGAGCATGAATGGGGGAGGGACAGAGAGAGAGGGAGACACAGAATCGGAAACAGGCTCCAGGCTCTGAGCCATCAGCCCAGAGCCCGACGCGGGGCTCGAACTCACGGACCGCGAGATCGTGACCTGGCTGAAGTCGGACGCTTAACCGACTGCGCCACCCAGGCGCCCCACCCAGGCGCCCCACCATACGTGACTATTAACACAGAGCATGACTTAGCATCAAGTCTAATAACTACTACAATTCTGAAGTTGTGACGAACTTATGTCCAGGGGATATGTGACGAACATATCCAGGGGATATGTGACGAACATATCGTAAGATATGGAAACATCTGTGACTTCTATTGGTGACAAAGTCACCCTGTTAATACTGTGGTTTGCTGCCTACATTCATAACTGGAGGAAAGGCTAAATTTCAGTTAGAGATTAGAGAACATAAAAATGTGGCTTTTCTTATCCACTTTCATGCCCCCCTCAATTCTACCCAGGGACAGCAGAAACCACACAACGAAGGCATTCAGGTTACCCGCTTTAAATGTGCAAATCCCAAAAGGCCACCGTGAAGGTTTTCCAAGGATAAGAGGAAAAACAAACAACTTCTAAATAACCCTTGTCTATGAAGATCTCAATCAGGTTGGTAGTGTTTCACTCATCTGTGTCCCAAGAATGGGGTCCTGCCCAGGGTAGGAATGACGGTACGGAGCTCAAGCGAGGGCTGCTGCCCCATGAAGCCCAGGCCTGCCCTCCTCCCTTCCCACCCGGATCTCATGCTTGGCAACAGGGGAACAAGAAGGATTAGGAACACCTGCAGGACGCCAACTTCCAAGGAGCCCCCCTCCTGCCCCAGGACAAGGGGGAGCTTCTGTGGAGGAGTGACGTTTGAGGGCTGGCCATGAGTCAGGCCCTGCTTCAGGTTCCACCCCGGGACTGGCCCGCTGAACCCTCGCACCCCAGTGAGTAGGTATTCGTGGTCCCACCAGCGCCTTCCTGGTAACCTTGCAGAGCTTAAGGAAGCCTCGGAAGATTGTTCTGAGGGTAAACGGGGGACACAAGCTACATCACCTCCTCCTTCATGCTCTCCTAACAGGTCATTTGAGAGCGGAGGGGCCCCCAGAACCTCTTTTGCCACCTCCTCTGTTTAGGGAACTTCCCCCCCCCCATTTCCCAGGCGGAATTCGTTGCTGTTTCCAAAGCACACTGCACGTGCAGCTTGTACAGTCTGCCTGCCAATTTGTGCAGCTTGTACAGGCAGGTTCGTAACCCACGAAGCTAGGTGGCACGCGAAGGGACGAGAACCCAGGGACCCAGCCTGTGATCGCACCTATCCGCTCCCCAAGAGGACAGCGTGGCCCAAGGCCTGGAAAACTTCCGTTTACGGTCACAGAGACTTCTCCCGAGAAACCAGCCCTAACCTCGAGGCTGCACAGAACAGTCTCAGGATGCAAGACGAGGCCACCTACGGCCCTCCTCTCGGGCCCCGCACGCCGAGAGGCAGCCAGGACGCAAACAGTCCCAGAAGCCACCTTCGGGCCCCGCGGCCTGGAGTACCCCGGAGCAAACCAGATCGGAGGCTGCCTCCGGCCCCCCCTCGCTCCTCCGGCCCGCGGCCCCCGCCACTGCCATCCCCAACCGGCGAGCACGTCAACTCACCGCCGCCCCACCGGCTGCGCTGCCCGCCGCACTTGTGACGCAAGCTCGCGGCGACGGCGTCGCGCACCGATGAGCTTTAGGGGGCGTGGCAGCATGTCGCCCCGCCCCCGCCCCAGGGCGCAGGCGCGCGACACGGCACGGCCTACCGACGCGGCTTCACGCTCCCGGCCCCGCCCCTGAAGGTTTCTGCCACCTGCGGGTGGGGGCCGTGGGCTTCCGCTTCTCAGGGTTGGACTCCCGCGGGAGCCCCCCCTACCCAGGTGGAGGCTGGAGTCCCTCCCCCCCATTCCGATGGAGAAGAGGCGTGGGTCGCCGGTCCCACAGGAGTGCCCCCTCCGGATGGAGGAAGGTGCGAAAGCAGTGTGTGTCTGGGGCGGCCCCTGAAAGCCCAGCCCTGAGTCAGATGCAGTCTCTCCTGATTAAAACTGGGGTTGTAGCCAAAAAAGATTCTAGTAGGTGATGATAGTGAAGTGCGGTCACAGTGAATGCATGCCCCTGAAGTCTCCCTGGAAGTTAGAGCTTCACAGGATCTAGTTTATCAGGACTGCAATTCTATGATTGATTTCAGAACTGTTAGACTGCACAATTGTTTATTCTTGCAATGGCATGAAGTTCATCTTTGGGGACTTTTGGAGGTGGCTGTGTTGCCCTGAAATTGCTTAATAGACACACAAGTCTCCCAGGGCCCATTGTCTGATCCTCAGTAATTCCTTCAGTGACACCTCCGCCATGGAAACCATCCAGGCCCAGTGGATCCCCTGCATGTCACTGGTTTGGAAAGCTTGGGTCAAAGCCAGCAGGCTTCCAGACATCCTGGATTGTTAAAATTCTTATTCGGTGCCTCTTAAAAACCAAGCTATTCCTGTAACCACTCTGGATATGTTTGATCACAGGACATTTGCCCCTAAGGCCAAGAGAGAATGTACAAATTACATCTTCAGGCCAGCGGAGCGTGTCTTTGAATTGGAGGCAATTCCCATGACCTCGACCAAATGCTGAGTGGACCCTGTTCAGACACATCCCACAAAGCCAAATACACAGAAACTGGCCCTGCAATGGCTGGGACCCAGGCTCTGAAAGTGCAGAGAGGACTTAACATCAGTCCCCCAAAGCACTGGTGGTTAGCAGTGAAATGAATAATCCTCTGGCCTTCTGGACAACCAGTTGCCTTAGTTTTGGCCAATCTGCGCGTTTGTTTTTGTCGGCAAAATTTGTGGGTTTCTCTGGTTTTTGAAAATAGACTGATTATTATGGGACCACTCCCAAACCAGGATAATGGGATCACCTTTACTTTGACTTTTAGCTTTTATTTTTTTTTATTTTTTTTTTCAAAAAAAAGTTTTTTCAACGTTTATTTATTTTTGGGACAGAGATAGACAGAGCATGAATGGGGGAGGGGCAGAGAGAGAGGGAGACACAGAATCGGAAACAGGCTCCAGGCTCTGAGCCATCAGCCCAGAGCCTGACACGGGGCTCGAACTCATGGACTGCGAGATCGTGACCTGGCTGAAGTCGGACGCTTAACCGACTGCACCACCCAGGCGTCCGACTTTTAGCTTTTAAATATAAAGAAGTATCTTTGAAGACTTCCACTTTAAGAATGGTAAAATTGTGGCTATCAAAAGTGCCTCTAACTATATAAGTAAGTGAACTTTAATCTGTATGATTTGGGCTTAGGTGGATATTTCTTCTTTTTCTGTGCATTGACTATAAATCCCCCACTTCAAGATTATCCTAAAAGTACACCGATCACTTTTGTGCCCCTTAATTTTATCTGTTGTCAGATTCCTAAGGCTTTTAATCATCTATTTGCTTGCTTCCAAATCTGCCAGTCTTCAGTTCCAATTGAAGTAAATTGGGTATCAACTCAAATTTTGTCAGGCATTATAGTTGTTCTAAATAAAAATTCAATTAATCATCTTCTAAAAATGAAATAGAATAGATTAGGGGCGCCTGGGTGGTGCAGTCGGTTAAGCGTCCGACTTCAGCCAGGTCACGATCTCGCGGTCCGTGAGTTCGAGCCCCACGTCGGGCTCTGGGCTGATGGCTCAGAGCCTGGAGCCTGTTTCCGATTCTGTGTCTCCCTCTCTCTCTGCCCCTCGCCCGTTCATGCTCTGTCTCTCTCTGTCCCAAAAATAAATAAACGTTGGAAAAAAAAGTTAAAAAAAAAAAAGAAATAGAATAGATTAAAAAGAAATAACATAGAAGATATAAGAGTGCATCATGCATGGTAAAGTTACATCATGTAAAAAAGAACCAAAACGTGTTTCATATATTCAGATAATGGAAAGGAAATATTCAAAGGAAATGCAAAGGAAAATACTTCTTGCTGTGAGTTGTGCTAAGAAGTTTGAAAACGATTGCAGTAAAGGCTTTCTAAAGACCTTCCAGCTCTATAATTCTATAATTGTGTTGGAATTCCAAATCATTCATTTAAAAAAGATATATTGTGTACCAGCTTTCACCCCTGTGACCCCAGAGCACCTGCATGGGTCATTGGCATGGTCTTAGCATTGGGATGGTCAGACAGGGATAACTGGCCTTTATGGCACCAGGGATACCTTTGGCATCTCATGAAGTCCAAGAATCCTGTCTTACTATGATGTATTTAAGTACATAAGGGACGCCTGAGTGGCTCAGTCGGTTGAGCATCCGACTTCGGCTCAGGTCATGATCTCATGGTTCGTGGGTTCGAGCCCCATGTCAGGCTCTGTGCTGACAGCTCAGAGCCTGGAGCCTGCTTCAGATTTTGTGTCTCCCTCTCTCTCTCTGTCCCTCCCCTACTTGCGCTCTGTCTCTCTCTCAAAAATAAACATTAATAAAAAAAATTTTTAAGTGAAATGCATTGGTTTACAAAAGAAACCAATTATATAAAAAAAGAGTTATCAAAAATTTGTAGGGGCGCCTGGGTGGCTCAGTCGGTTGAGCGTCCAACCTCGGCTCAGGTCACGATCTCGCAGTCCATGTGTTCGGGCCCCGCATCGGGTTCTGTGCTGACAGCTCGGAGCCTGGAGCCTGCTTCGGATTCTGTGTCTCCCTCTCTCTCTCTGCCCCTCCCCTACTCGCACTGTCTCTCTCTATCTCCCTCAAAAATAAATAAAAATTTAAAAAATTAAAAAAAAATTGTGAAATAGTAATGTAGGTGCTGCTTTATTAATGCAGCAGGTCTGAGAACTTCTGTAATTTCAAAGTAGCAATGAACATAAGTAATATTTCAAATTATCTACAACAGCTACAACGTGATAGGAAAACATCTGTGATTTATATTGGTGACAAAGTCACTGGTACTGCTAGTACTGCTGGGGTTTATTGCTTTTACATTCATAATTAAAGGAAGTATTAAGTTCTAGTTAGAGGTTAAGGAAAATAAAGATGTAATTATTTTCCAGCAATTTTCACAGATCCCCTGATGCCCGTTGCAGAGCAAATCTGGAGAGAATTGCCAGTGTGACTGCATGCCATTTAAATACCTATTACAAGTTGTGGTCTTGCAGTCTGGAGGGAATGAAGGGATTTCAGCATAAAATCAAGCGAAAACTCCAAGCTACTTGGGAAATAACTCAGGTATATGGCCTACCCTGAAAAGCTCTGCAGATCATACGGAGGCCAAGGTTGGGGGGCCAGTCCCGTAGGGCTGCGGCTGGAATACAGCCGTCCGCAGAGAGTGGCTGCCTGCCTCCCTACCCAGCCCTGGACCCAGAGAGAGGCTGAGGCAGGAAGAATGATACAAGGCCACCGTGTCCCAGGACTTATGCTCTATACCTCTCCTCTCCACTCAGAGCCACACGTCTGAGCATTTCGGAAGGGGAAGGAAGAGACTTATAGATCTATCCCACGTCTATCTCCCTCTGCACAACACCATCACGGGATCCTCCAGCTTTTGCTTGCATACCTCCAAAGACAGGAAGCTCACCACCTCATTAGGAGGAAGAGCTGTCTCTGTTCCAGTTCCAAAAAGCCTTAGTTGACTTCCTAGAAAACAAGTGCATCAGTGGGCGTAGAGTGCGGCACAGGTGAAGGTCCTACTTTGTGCTTCGAACAGGCAGAGGGAGAGGGGCTCCATGGGCTGTGTGTCTGCCCTTCCTGGGGCTCTCAGGGACTCCAGATGGGCTCTCTGCGGTCCTCCCCAGAGCCCTATCTGGCAAAGTCTGATGTCAGGAACCCCACCTCCCTTTGTAATGTTCGTCCCAGGCTCCCCCTGGCCCACAGCTGATCTCCTGCCCTCCCCTCCCCGGGCTGCAGGATCTCTCTGGGAGGACTCTGCCCGAGGACTCCCGCTCTTGGATGGGCCCGTGCTTCCTTCTGTCCTCCTTGCCACCACGGACAGGCACCAGGCCCTTCTGGTTTTCGGGGTGGGCGCATAGGGGTTAAACAACCTGGGCTCCAGTGCCAGGGCTCCTGGGTTCAGTCCTGGCTTCTGCACTCTGCAGCCTAACCTCACTGGGCCTCATTTCCTCAGCCCTAAAATGGGGATAATGTCACATAGTACCTTCCTTGTAGGGCCGATGTGGGGAAATAAATGTTTGTTTTTGTTTTTCTTGCTAAACACACAGCCTACCTTTGGGGAAGGCCCTGAAAGCCCAGGGTTCCCCTCTTTCACTGGCTCCCTGAACGCCTACAGGTATTTGCATCGGAAGCTAATGACCAGGGAGACTCCGGGGCATTACCTGGAAATGACCTACTCTGGGCATTTCCTCACAAGGAAACTTCTAGAAAGTTATGGAGACACTCTCTCTCCTTTAAAGTACTTAGCCCCATGTACCTATCATTAAAAATTCTTTACCATGCGCCCTGATATGTGTATATCATTTATGAATGATGTGTAGGTACTGTTCTGCTAATACACTCATGTGTGTTATAAAACAAATACAAAAATAGGATTTAAAAAGGATGAGATAAAAGTAAAAGTTATCTGAGGGTCTAGTATTTTCTTCCCGACCACGGTGGATGGTCTTGCTGACCATTGGGGTATACAAATCCTACTTTGGAGACCCCAGCACCTCCAAAATTTTGTTTTGGTTTTAAACATTCGGAGAGCTATAGTGGCGGTGATATGGACTGAGTGAGCCCAGTGCTGAGAAGCAATACTGTGCAGAGTACTTGTGATGATTAACCCTAAGCCTGAAACCACAGGGATTAATCCCTACAGGGATGGGCAGAGGAGGAGACAGACCGAGGCCCAGGGTCATGCGGCCAGCACAGTGAGGCTGAAACCCAGGCCACTGGGGATGGCTCCTTCCTGGTTCGCTCCCAACCCCACGGTGTTTGGAGAGGCGAAGGAGGGGAACAGGAGGTCACAGGAAGGGGGGGCATGACCGGGGAGGAGCAGGACTATTATGGCGCCAATGGCAGGAGTCTGGGTTCATATCCAAACTCACAGGGGCCCCGGTCGCTCCTTCTCCAGCTGGTCCCTGGAGGCTGAGCCAGGAGACCCTCTGGGACTGGCTTCCTACCTGCAGCCAGGTTCTTGGGCAGGCCCCAGTCTGGGGGATGCGGGCCCAGGCGGCTGAGCCAGCAGCCCGAGGCTTTCCTGCTGCTGCTGCTGCTGCTGCTGCTGCTGCTGCTGCTGCTGACCAGAGGGTGGCAGTCGCTGTCCACCCACGGCCGCTTGGCGTCCCTGCCCTCCTCCGCTCCTCCAGACCCCGGAGGCAGCAGTTGCTACTCTGAGTCATTATGGGACCCCAAGCAGGGGCCTCTCAGGGCTAACATTCCTCAGAACACAAACATGGCCTCATGTTTGTACGCCCCCTAACAAACGGGGTGGGGGTGGGGGTCAAAATACCATGACTTCTGGTTCCCAGCATCACCTGGAAACTCGTTCAGACGGAAAACTTCTCGGGCTCCACCCCAGACCTGGGGTGTTTCAACCAGCCCTGCAGGGTGACTGTGATGCAGGCCAGCGGGCGAGAGCCACTGCTCTCCACCGAGTGAGAGGACACAGAAGGAAAGCCAGGCGCCAGCACCCTGGAGTGGTACGGCAGTTCCCACAAAGCCCGGGTGCGGAGCGTGCAGACCCCACACCAGTTGGGCCCCCGGAGACCCAGCTGTGGGACTCCCAACTGTGAGCCCTGCAAGTGCGGGCAGGGAGATCCCCCAAGAGTTGGGTCGGGGTGGGGGGCGGCTGAGGCCCTCCCATCCCCTCCGCACACCTGACCAAAGATCGGTGGCCTCCGGCACGGCCTGGGCGTCTGGCTTTCCTGCACTTAACTATTCATGGTGGTTCCCCGGTGGTTCCTTGACTTGATTCCTCAGCTGCTGGCCACGGTTTGCTGTCACCTCCTGCCTCAGTGTCTGCCACTCGTTCCGTATGGAGCCGGGCTGGGGCTCACAAAGGGTCCCGTGGAATCCCTGCCCCCAAGGAGCCAGGGCTCCAGACCCTCCTCAGAGCCTCAGCAGGGCTCCGCCTTCTAGTCAGAGGTCTAGAAATTTTGTCCCCATTTTGTGGAAGAGAGACGTTGGCCCCGAGAAAGCGCAGGGTGAATCCAGAGCACCCAATAAAGCCGTGGCAGAGTGGGGACCAGAACCCAGGCCCCTGAGGACACATGCAGCCTGCCTCCCTGGCCCGAGCACAAGGACGAGGACGGAGCCCTGCCTCCAGCAGCCTCCAAGAGCAGAGGCAGGAGGAGCAGGGTCCTTGCTTCGTGCTGGTAAGTGTTTAATAACAGGGTCTGGGGTGGTGGGGGGGAGTCAAAGCCGGTTCACAGCAGACGCGGATTCCTGTGGTGGGTGGTTTCCAGTTCCTGCCCTGGTATCGCTGAGCGCACGTCCACACGTTGGAGTGAGGACACGAGGACTGGCTGCGTGCCGGTCCAGAGCCCCCAGCTCTGAAACGCTCCGCGGCTGTCGCCCTTCCCCGCCCCCCGCCCCAGTGCTTGGGGTGAACGCGCCCTGCCCTGTGGTGTCCCCCTCGGAGGCTCTGCCGGGAGGGGTGTCCTCTAGGGACAGCTGGGAGGGTGTCACGGACTGTGAAGGAGCTGGGGGATACAGGCTCTTCATCAGGTTGGCGGAGTCAGGGGGCTGACAGCGGGCTGGGCTGTGGGGAAAACCCGGGGCTCCAAGAGGAGCACTCACTGCCTTGTGCTTTCCAGGGGATGCCGCACACCCTTCCCTGTGGGTCTGGGAGGCCCTTGCAGGCCAAGCAGGTGCTAGCTCCAAGCCAGAGGCGCCGGGGGTCCTGTCCCGGATGCACTCATGAAGGACCGTGGGGACAGCCCGGCTGCCTGAAACCCATCCCTCCCACACCCCGAAATCAGTGGGGTCGCCGAGGTCCAGGCCACGTGCTGGTGGCTGAGCTAGGGTCTGCTTTCCTCCTTGCTTGCCCCTGAACCAGGAGAGACAGAGACAGAGAGAGGGAAGAGAGCAGAAGAGTTAAAGCGCATGGAGAACTTCCTGCGTGGTGACAGGTGACAGGTGACAGGTCGGTCTGTTGGCAGCTTCCCCACTGAGTGGAGCCCCGCCCCAGGGTCCCATTCAGCCAGGGCTTCAGCCAGCTTGGCCCAGTGACAGCCCCCACCCCCACCCCAAATCTCTGCCTCTGTCTTCCCTCCTGGGGAGCCACTGCACACTCACCCCCAAGGGTGGCAGATTAGGGCCCGCTTGGGGGGGGCTGGACAAGGGAGGATGGGAGCCATGGGAAGTGGCTTTTGTCCCTGAGGGACAGTCCTGAGACACCCATCACCAGGCTCTACAGAAGGTCCCGCAGTGCTGGGCCCTGCTCAGCCCTGGGGACCGGGTGCTGGAAGAAGGTCTGGGGCCAGGGTGCCTGCCGGGAGTTGGGGGGTCTATAAGGAGGCAGTGCTTGGTGAGCGGGGGTGCCCGTGAACACTCATCGTGTGGGTGTTAGGGGCTGGTTGCTACTGGAGGTGTCCTGTGCCAGCAGAACTGGGTTCTTCTCCAGACACAGATGTAGGTGGAAAGAAACTCACCCAGGCCCTCCAACTGGAGAATCAGGGAGGGCAGGTCAAGGGGGAGCTATGCACCCCGAGCACTCAGTCATGAGGTGAGGCCTGCCCAACGAAGACCTCCAGAGGACAAGGGTGAGGAGGCTGTGCCCACGGAGCAGCTCAAGGGTGACAGCATCTTTGAGCGGGTGTCGGGGGGGAGTCAGGGCTGGGGTCGGGGAGGTGCTGAGCAGTGCTGGCCCGAGGGCTGGATGTGGGCTCTGACTTGGGGGTGGGTCACAGGTATCTGGACATACGGGGGGGGGGGGTCTGTCTCACAGTCAGGACTGTTCTGCAGGACAGGGGCTGCTTCAGTGGGGTGAGCCCCCTCCCAGGGGACGCACAAGCCAAGGCTGAGCAGCGGGACGCGGGGGCAGAATGCACCCCCTACCGCAGTGCTGCCTCCCAGGCCCTCCCCCACCCTTCCCTTCCAGTCCCGATGCCCCCGTTGCCGAGCCCCCAGCCCCAACAGATCCTGGGGACTTTGCTGGCAGAATCCTAAGACCCAGGCAAAGTCACCCCCTTCCCAGCGTGCATTCAGGGCCTGGCATCTGGGTGCGGCCCTGCATCTCTGGCCTGCAGGCAGTCCCCACAACCAGGCGCATCTCCCTTCAGCACTGTCTGCTGATCCCTGTGCAGCACGGGGGCCCTCTGGGGCCCAGAAGGTTCCTTTGCACCTTTCCTGCAGGTCCTGGAGTAGAGAGACAAAGCCGTTCCACAGGGAAGGAGGAAGGGGGTGCAGTGCTAGGGTTAGACGTGTCCAGTGATGAGACAGTGCGGTTCCTGGGCTGTAGGGACCGTGCCCAACAAGGGACCGGGGCTCCATAACCTAGGCGCAGGGCCTGTTGCCAGAAGGCACAGAGTGGGGGCAGGGCCAGCGCTCGGAAACGTCCATGACAGCAGGCTGACAGTGGGGTGGAGGGTGAGGATTGCAGGAGGGGCAATCGAGGGGAGCCGATTGCTAGGAGGGGCTCCAGGCAGAGACATAGCAGCCACGTGCAGGGGCGTTCAGTGAGGCCTGCTGGCAGGTGGCCTGGGCAGCTGAGGACAGGAAGCCACACTGTTCCTTTGCACAGTGCCTCTCTCAGGGGCCTGGGGCTGGTGGCCTCTGGGTCTGCCCATTCTGGAGCCCACCCTGACCTGCCCTCCTGCCCCTCCTGGTTCCCCGGCCCCCTCCACCCTCGTGCCTGAGCCAGAGCAGGGCCCAGAGGCAGCGCAGGGTAGGGACACACACTCAGTGTAGGGCTGGGTCCTAACCCGGGCTCGGCCACTTCTCAGAGACTTCTGTTGTCTCATGGGTCCCAGGTTGTTACGAAGGTTAGTAAGGTGGCTGTGTCACACCCGGCACCGTCGTGGCCCCCGAGAGTCCCTATAAACAGGAGCTGCTGGCGGCTGACTCTTCAGTTCTTGTCTCAATCTTCCATGTTGCTGAGAGGCAAACCGAGGTCTACAGAGAGGGCGTGACTGACGGAGGACCCCGCAGGGGCGGCAGAGGCAGGCGTGAGCTGGGCCCCGATGCCCCGCGTGCAGCCCTCTGCCCCCTCCAGTGCAGGTCGCAGGGCCAGCTCTGGCCGGCCCCCCCCCCCCCCCCCCCCCCCTTGGTATTCACTGCTCCGGGGGGGGATTCGGGGCCCTGGCTGGCTGGTGGGGGGTGGGGGGTGGGGGAGGGGGATGGTGGGGAAGGGAGGGCTGCCACCTTGCTGCGTGCGTGTCACAGCTGTCCCTGGGACCCCGCGTCCTTGGCCACACGTCCGCAGACTCTCTGCTCTGACCCAGAGGGCACCGAGCCCTGGCCTGGCCAGAGATCATTCTGCCCTCAACGTGGCTCCCTGGGCCTCTGGGGACCGCGTTGCCACTCGGCAGCGGACGCCTCAGTAGACCCCTTGTCAGTTAATTCGGCAGCTCGGTGTCCGGGGCAAGTGGTCTTTGAGAGGCATAATATGTCCATGTCAGAAATGAGTTATGGGATTCTCCATGGGGCTGCGGCCACGCCTCCCTCTCCAGTCCCTCCCCGAGAGGTTTGCTTTGTCATCAGCCCCTGTGTTTGTGTGTGTCATTGCCCGCCCCCCCCCCCCCCCCCCCGTCAGCGGGTGCCCACAGGGGACTCATTGGAGGCCCATTATCGGTGTGGGCTGGGAGGGATGATGCGGGGGTGATGGGGGTCGGCCCATCTGCACACACATGAGGCCCTTTGTCTCAGGCGTGGTGGGGAAGATGAATGAGGCCTGTCTGGGCCTCTGCCGCCTGGGGGACATCAGGGGCCGGGGACAGACCTCGGGCTGGGCGTCGGGTAGAAAGTGGCCTGCGCTCACTTCTGTGGACAGAACCAGATCAAACAGGTTTGAGCAGAGATAGCTGACGGGGGCGGGAATGAAGAGGAAGCCAGCAAAGCCGGACGAGTCAGGAGGGGCTTCTGCCCACCTGTGCCGGATTCCCCCCGAAGCTGATGGAACCTGTGGAGCCGGGGGTCCCCTCTGTCTTGTGCTCAGTCCAGGCCGACGTAGATGCCTCACGGTGGGGTGGGGAAACCGAGGCCTGAGAAGGCCGGGGGCAGGCCCGAGATCTCTTCAGGAATCAGCAGCAGGGCCAGGAAATGCAGACATCTCCCCCACCGGGCGACGGCTCGAAGAGAAGGTGTAGGTTCTGGGAGCAAGAATGGGGCTCCTGCCCATCGCTGAGGTGTTAGGGGCTGAGCCTGAAGGTGGGCTGGCCTGTGGATGCAGGGAGCTGTCTTGTTTCACAGATTTGAGCAGAGCCGGCCACACAACAGCGAGGGGACGTGGAGGCCTAAAACCGGGGAGCTGCTACAACATGGGTGGAGACCTGCTCCGTGGTCACCAACCTTCCACGCTTCCCCATGGTCGCAGGGCACAGTCCCGACCCCTTGGCCTGGCTCCTGAGGCCCACTGTGACCATCTTCTGCCCACCTCCCACACCCACCTTGCGAGGGCTGCTGGTCCAGCCGCTGGAGACCATTCCTCTGGACTCATGCACGCTGTTCCCAGTGCTGACCCCTGGTGACCTCACTCCCCACACTCTGAGAGCCCCCTTTCCGTGTCTCTCCTCCCACCGGATCACACACCCACGCCTCACCGGCTCCCCGGTCCCCACGCCAGTGGAGGCGCCCAGTGAACAAAGGGAGGGAGGAATCGAACCACCAAGGGCCCAACGCTTTGGGGACGCACTTCTGGCGTGCTTGCAGAGGACCTTCACGGGGTGCTTCCCTCTGTCCTAGCGATCTCCGTCCTGGGACAGTTTCTTAAGGAAACAACCCCAATCGCAGAAGGAAAAACCCTCTGAGACACAGATGTGCCACCCAGCGCCCCTCATGCCATTAGCAGTGGGCGAGCGCTAAGTGTCCAATGGAAGGTCTCACTGTAAGTCAACAGATATGCGTCCTGCTGGCGTTCACGCGGGGGACCCCAAGCCGGCGGGGACAGCGGCAGGGACGTGTTGGCTCTAGAGTGGTCTGTGTTACGGCTGCACTGGGCCTGAAGCACCGGGTTGCTTGTGCTGTGGTTGCACAGCTGCACGGGCGAGGCCGACCTGCTGGCCCTTCCCCCGTCAGTTTCCGTGGTCTCACGAGGCCGCCTTACGCTCACCTTTTGCACCTGGTGGGACAGCCCCTCCGCTCTGTCCTTC
Organism: Herpailurus yagouaroundi; assembly: GCF_014898765.1. Classification (NCBI taxonomy): domain Eukaryota; kingdom Metazoa; phylum Chordata; class Mammalia; order Carnivora; family Felidae; genus Herpailurus; species Herpailurus yagouaroundi. The sequence goes on along the minus strand of NW_024412416.1, from coordinate 372,900 downwards.
CTTTTCGAAGCCGTCTCGCTCATCCTGGTATCTTATTCTTCCACATAAGTTGTAGAGCCAACCTGCCAAAGATCCTGTTAGTATTTGGGTTGGGCTCCAGTCGAATTTACAGCATATTGTTGCGAGAGAACCAATCTATGGTATTGAGTCATCGTAGTATTAGTTCTGAAAATCAACAACAAAGTGACGAGGACACCACATGGCATAACTGCTTACGCTATAACGAAGGGGGGAATAGAATATTTTAGTGTTTAAAATATGTAGACATATTTGTTAAAAGGGGGACACTGACAAACCTTGGCATATCCCCCAAAGGGAGAGCAGGCTGAGGAAGCAAGCTGGCAGCGGGCGCGCCTGGCGGGTCCGGTCCAGCCTGGAACCCTGTGGCTCTGAGGTTCCAGCACTGAGCTGAGAAGCCCCTCTGTGCCTGTGTGACGCGGAGCCCGTGGGACTTGCCCCCGAGGGCTGCCTTGGGGGATGGGGCCAGGCCGAGTGGACTCAGAGAGCGGCCACAGCTCCCTGAGAGCAGAGCCCCGTCCAGGGAGGGGGACGACAGACCACAGGGGACATGAAGTCGCTCGTGGATTCCTGACCTCCTCCGACCCCTTCACAAATCGCACACAAGACCTCGTGGCCTGCGATGTCAGGCTGGCCCCTTGCGTGGCTGTTTCCAGGTTAACAGTGCTGGTGACCATCCTGGTCTCACAGACTGCAAACACCTGATCGGGGGAGGGGCTGGTGGCCAAGCTGCACAGAGGGGACCCTGGGGCAGCTCGAGGGGGGGGTGGTGACCTGCTCAAAGCCACGTGGCAGGAGAGCCACGCAGCCCGCGTCCAACCAGGCCTCCCCCAGGCTTCATCCCCGACCCCACAGCGTTCTGCAGTTTTGAAGTGCTTGGAACAATAAAGACGTTTCCCAGGCGGACATGGTTCTCCCACCACACCCCCCACCCCACACACAAGGTAAAGCCTCCAGGACCGCTGTGTCAGCCCTCAGGGGCGATGGATGTGTCAGGGCAGAGACAAGATGGATGGGTCGTCCTTAATGAGCCGGTCAGAGTCCCCATCATGGGCTGGGGGGCGGGTGGCTCTAACGACCGCTGGGCCCGGCCTCCCTGAAGATGGACAGTCCAACCACACCATCCTTCATCTGTGCCCCCAAAATGACTGTGGCAGGGACACCCACCCCATCTTCTAAGGTCCACTCTCCCCGTCTCTGAGGCATGCACGCTAGGGGAGAACAGAAATATCAGAGCCTCATCAGGAACAAGCCAAAGGCAGAATCAATCACTTCAAGAGGGGAAGGAGGCAGGCAAGGGCCCCTCTTTGGGCGGAGGCAGGAACCCCACCCTGAGTGCCTCCCTCACCTTGCAAAGCCAGGCGCTTCCCCGCAGAACTTCCTGGGACTATGATTTTGCTTCTTTCCACCACGGAAAGGCAGGACGCACAGACTGATCCAAAGCCTCAGACAAAGGCCCCCTGACCATCATTACCACCTGCCCATCCCAGGAAGGGGACAGATGAGGCCTCTGCTAGGCTGTTCAGACCCCAAGGCCTCCCACGGGGCCCGGGCTCCGGAGAAGCCGCGTCGATTGGGACCAGGCTGCAGACGCACAGCATCCAGGCCTCCACCTCCCCTACTCCCTCCTCTACCCACCCCCCGCCCCCATCCCGGTGAGGAACAGGGCAGACAAAGGCCTGGGGAGGGAGGGAAGTACGCAGCCCCCAGAACAGCTGCTATAGAGGCGAGCGAGCGTGTGCAACCGGCCTGAGAACCTCATGCAGGATCTCGTCTCCTCGCTGGCCGTCTCTGAGGTCCGCTCTGTAGCAGGCCCGGCTGGGCTCCGGGCCCCGAGACTGCTCGCAGACTGCGGGCAAGATGGACGTATAAATGAATAGGGCGAACGCTCTGGTCTGCCGGGGGCTGTTGGGGGGGGGGGGGCAGAGGCAAGGGTCGGGAAGCTTCCGGAGTTGGGGGCCTGTGAGCCGGGTCTGAACCATGAGGGGTTTGCCAGGCAGACAGAAGGGAGATCAGCACAAAGCGTGGAAGGGGCACGTGGTTTCAGGGGGCGGCTGTGGGGGACCTGAGGCCAGGCGGGATGCAGGGCCCAGGTCACGAAGGCCCTTGGGGCCCTTGGGCAGATTCTGAGGCTGGGGCACTGAGGTCGGGGGGGGGGGCTGCTTGCTGAGAATGAGGATGAGGCCACCGGGGCAGCAGCTGAGGGGACACGGGTGCCAGTCCGTGAGGGCAGGGAAGGCCCGTCCTCTCCCCGGAGCCCGTGTCTGTGTGTCGGGTGGTGCCCCACAAGGTCAGCCTGGGCCCTGGTGAGGGTGCAGGGGCAGCTTCTGACGGTGCTCCAGGTAGACCCCCGGACTGAGGATGTGCCGGAGAGCTGGCCCCGCTCCCCACCATGTGGCCACCAGCGGTGGCTGCAGCATCCCGGCAGCCAGTGGTGGTGGCGGGGTGGGGGGGGGGGGACGGTGGGGGGGGCTACGGAGAAGTGCCCTCCCTTTGTTCCCACACTAATAATCCCCTCAAGCAAACCAGGGAACGGAGCTGAATGAGTCAAGTGGTTCGTTTCCAAACCCTGCGGCAGAAAAAGGCCGCAGCTCAGGGTCGCCGGGTGCACCGTACCTGCCAGCCTCCACTGCTGCTGGGCGAGTCCCTTTCCCTTGGGGTGTTGGTTCCCCACCTGCACAGGGACAGAGTTCACAGCTCTGACCGCGTCACACCTCCCCCTGCACATACAACCACATTCACCCTGTGAGCAATTACCGTGTGCACACGAAGGACGCTAAAACTGACCAATGACCCGGCCAAGGTCAGCGAGCACAGGTCAGAGCCTGGAAAAGGACCCCGGTCTCCTGTTCCCGCATCTGCCCCTGTCAGAGTGACGGTATCTGCCTCGTTCACCCTGGTGGGAAGGTGCCCAGCAGTTGTCCGGTTTCCGTGTGCATATTTGTTTCCGAGTGGGGGGTGGGGCGGAGCCATGCCTTCCCTTGGGGTCCTTCCCTGCTCCCTGGAACAGCCAGCCTGGGCAGGCCTCTGCTCCTGGGGGGGCCACTCCTCAGAGGCCCCTCGACTAACTGCGGGTCCAAACAACGTGGCCAGTGATTTCTGGCCTGGGAGGGGGAGGTGGGCTGTGCCCAGGGCCCCCTGGGATGATGCCCCATCCTGCGTGGGCACCGGGGCATGGGCGGCGCTGGGAGGGGTCGAGCTGCCTGGCGGCTGGCTCTGCCCGGGAGCTGCTGGCAGGCCGAGGGGGGCTGGGAATGCTCAGCTGAGGTAACAATACAGCCCATGAATCATATTTACAAACACTCCAGTGAGCAGGGGAGGGACGTTAATTAAATATTCACATCCTGCAGGGCCTCGGGGAGCCCTGAGGATGAGGACATGATTGTGCCCGGCAGGAAGTGTGGTGCTGCCGGAATGCAGGCTGTCCTGGGGCTCCTTCGGCAGCCTGGCGGGTCTTATTACAGTGATTAATTTCGAGTTATCAGCAGTAATGCAATCACCATCACAGGCCAGGAAAGCCCTCTTCATCACTCACAGCCCAGGCTGGGGCGGCCTCGGAGGAAGAGGGGCCTTGTCGCTGGGGTGGGGGGGGGGGGAGGGGAGAAGGAAGCCAGCGTCCCAGCTCCCTCCTTCCCCAGAGGGGCCACCGGGTCTGCAGACCTAGGCTGGCAGAGGCCGGAGGCCGCGGCCCCTCAGGTGGGGCTCGCGGAGCGCACCCAGCTGCCTCATTGATTGGACAGAAGCCCCCGGACATGTGGGGAGGCTGAGGCAGCTGCAGGAGCCCGGGGGCTTCTGAGGACCCACACGCCCCACATCCGTCAGTCTCGATTAAGGAGGGCCGCCGGAATGGGGGAGGCTCTCCAGCCACTGCAGCATTGTCCGGGAGACGCCTGGCCGGGGCCGAGGGAGGAGGAGGTGGGCGTCGCTCTCGTCTGAAAAACCATTAATCCCGAGACGGTGATTGAGCCCCCGTGACGGGCAGGCATTGTGCTGTGCTTGCACGTGCCGCACGAGGGGCAGCAAGAGGTGATTGATCAGGGACGAATGGGTGTCGCTTTCTTTATGGACTTTCAAAGGCACCATTTGGCATCCTGAGCGGGCGATCGATGAGAGGCAGCTGACCGCCCTGTGGCCACCTCCAGGCAGCAGGTGGATGGGCCCACGTGGCGGACGGTCGGAGGGCCTCTCTGTCGCCTGCTCTACCCTGTTAGCAAGGCCGGGGCCCTTGCCGGTGCGGGGCTGCTGGCCATCAATTTACCCTCTCCTTTTGCACTGAACGGGAGGCTGGGACCGTTGCCGTGTTTCCTGATAAATTATAGCCGCCGGCCCCCAGCCCTGCAGCCCGGAGGATCCCAGCACTCGTATAAATCAGACTGGTGAAAGCTGAGGCTGTCATTTTCAAGAGCAGGGCATTCATTCATTCAGCAAACCTTCACGGAGTGCCCGCTAGGTGCCCGGGCCTGTGCTGACTGTAAGACCGGCGTGGTCTCAGGCTGCCAGCGGGCTGGACAGACACACCAGCACGCATGACAGGTGCCAAGGGGGCCTGCTGGAAGGAGCCTGGACTCTGGACCCAGCTCCGTCACCTCCTGTGTGATTTGGGCCGGAGGCTCAGCCCCTCTGAGTCTTGGTTCCTTTACCTGAAAAGGAGCCACAAGGACACCTAGCTCCCAGGACGGTGGTAGGAATTACGTGTCCATGTAGCACAGGGCCAAGCCCGGTGCCTGGCACCTGGGGGCCCTGTAGATGGTGAGTTCCCTCTTTCTCCTCTGCCCCCGCTGCCTGTGGTGAGCCCACCCTGGACCGTGGGAGGCAGAGGAGGGATGCTGGACTCCACCTGGGGTGGACAGGGAAGGAAGTGCCAGCGGGAGACGAGGGGTACGACTTCAAGAATAGGGGCTGAGGGGGGCACTTGGGTGGCTCAGCCAGTTGAACGTCTGACTCTGGCTCAGGTCAGGATCTCTCTGTTTGTGGGTTCAAGCCCGCATTGGGCTCTGTGCTGACAGCTCAGAGCCTGGAGCCTGCTTCGGATTCTGTGTCTCCCTGTCTCTCTGCCCCTTGGCTGCTCACACTCTGTCTCTCAAAAATAAATGAAAACATTAAAAAAAATTTAAAAAGAATACGGTCTGGGGAAGAGCGGGGATTGTAAGGGCATGGGGTGTAGGGGAGAAACAGGGGTACCTGGAAGACAAGGAGACAGAGGAAGGGCTCATGGAGGGTGCAGGGTGCTGAGAGAAGAGGTGGGAACTGTACTAGCCACGAGGAGCTCAGAGGGCTGGTCCCACCAACGCCTGCAGGACCAGGGGCTGGGACGCTAAACTGTCTGTTGCGGTGGCTCAGGCCTGGGGCCTAGCCTGGGAAGAAGCATCAGTGGGCTTTGGGGCTGGAGAGAAGGCAGCTGAGCCACAGGAGGGGCTGGCGGGGCAAGCAGGCCCACAGCAGGGACACACACGGCCGGGAGGGTCACCTGGAAAGGGCCCAGTGTCCACCCCGGAGCGCAGCATCCCCCTCAGACACAGGCTCACAGGTGGAGGGAGGATTCGGGTACCTGAGCAGACATGGCCCACGCAGAGAGAACTCCCCAGAGCACACAGGTGCCAACAGTACAGATCGGGACACGCCGTGGACACACACAGTCTGCAGCCGGGGAAACACAGCATATGAAGCACAGAAAACACAGTCACGGAGCAAGTGCATCCGGACAGACCACAGCACGGTGACCCGTTCATCCCGGTCTGTCCACGACTTTCTCACTTCACCTCCGAAGCTCCCGGGTCCCGGCAACCCCTCGGTCCCAGGCAAACCAGGACCGCTGGTGACCCCAAGTCGGAGACATGCAGACACACGTGGCCTGACACACTGAGTCGCACACAGAACAGAGACCAAGCTCACACCCGCACACACCCAGGGATGAGCACGTAAAGACTGGGACGCGCACACGTACACATGCACACGTGCACATACCTACACCTACACCACTGAAACAAAGGCCAAGCACATCTTAGAAAGGGGGAAATCAGCCGTCGCATCAGTGGCCAGTGGGACATGGTCCCTGCTCTGATGTCACAGACACGCTTCAGGGCTGGAGGAACAGGAGTGAGCAACCGCGGTGGGCCCCACACCACGCTGTAGACACCCGACACCTGCATGTAGTGCTTGTCCTTCAGTGGTGTCCCCGACAGGCAGTCAGTGTCCCTCTCAGGTGGTATCCCCGACAGGCAGTGTCCCCCACAGGCAGTCAGTGTCCCTCTCAGGTGGTGTCCCCGACAGGCGGTGTCCCCGACAGGGTGTCCTCCAGCAGGAGAGGCAGCCTTCCCAGCTCCTCCGTGACACCCTCAGGCTGGCTCCCAGCTCTCAGACCCCTGCTCTCCTGCTGCAGCCTACGGGACATCCCCTTACCTTTCCCTGCCTTTCGAGCCACCAGGCTGTGCTCTTGCTGCTGCCTCGGTCTGAGATGTTCACCCGGCAAACTCAGAGCCCTCCAGCTTCCCTAGGTGTCCCCTTCCCTGAAGGCTCCCGGCCTGACCCTGGCACAGTCCTTCCTTCCTGCTCCTGCATCACGTGGACGCTCCCCTGTCCCTCTGTCCCTGGGCCTGTCCCTCTTACTAGGGGCTGGCTTGCTACTCGACTTCCCTCTTCCCCTCCACCTCATGGAATTTGGGGGCCAGCCTCACCCCTCAGCTTTTTGGAGCCTCAGACCCTGGATGGAGACAATCATGGATTCACACCCTGACTTCTTTGACCTTGAGCGAGTCACTTAACCTCTAACCCCCAGTTTCCAAATCTATAAAGTGGGTGTAATAACAACCCCCTTGGGTTAGTTTGAGAATTGCAGGCCCTTGGACAAAGTAGGTGCTTCATAAATATTTGATGGATGAGTGAAACCATCGCTCCAAGGACAAGCCAGAGCTCCAATGGGGGCTGGTGGACGAGCCAGGACTGAGAGGGGTGCACCGCCCTTGGTTTTCATGAGTTCCTTTTACCTCTCAGGGCAGACGTGGCTGGGATTTTCGTTTCCACGTCACAGAGGACGACACTGAGGCTCACCGTGCTTTGACTTGCTCCACAGGGAATGGGCTCTCGACGGCAGTCTGGGACTAACGCCCAGGTTGACAGAGTTGGACCTGCCACACCCCTTCCTCCGGCTCCGGGTTTTAAGCAGAGTTGTTCTCCGTAGGTTCAAAGGTCAGAAATCCCAGGTCCTGGAGATCTCCACAAGCCCGATGCCTGGGGCCGGCAGCCAGGGATGAGGGCCCCGCTCCACTTCATCGCCTGGCCAGGGGCCAGAAGCCCCCTCCATGTGCATGATGAGCCAGCAGAGTGGGGTGGTAAGAGCTCACATCTGGGGCCAGCCCTCCTGGGCTCCCTGCCCAGATCTGTCCCAACCGGCTGATGACCTCCTGTGCTGCAGTCTCCTCACCAATGACTGAGTGCCGCTCACGGGACAGTGGGATAGGATGAATGAATGCAAGTGTACGCGTGTGAGTACTCACGGGACGGCAGTGTAGGAGGGACGAACCCATACCTGCGTGTGTGAGTATTCATGGAGCACTTGCTCCCATGCCTGATACTTAGTAAAAGCCAAGAACTGTTAAGGACTTGTGTTTGTTCCTCTGTGGGACTCCGTGGTCGCCAGGACCGCCGCCGGCCTGGTGACGCCCGCCATCCAGTGCTCCTTGCACTCCGTTAACCTGGAAGAAGATCGCCCAGAAGGGCAGGTGGGCGCCTACCCCGGCCTTGCCCCACAATCCAGGTCTTCTTTGTCCTGTTCTGCTGACTCCCAGATTGTCCCAGCAGTGTCCCCAGCCCCCCCCCCTCCCCGCCACAGAGAGCTGTCCTGAAGACCCCCACTGGGACCCTCTCCAGAGTCCCCAGCTTTCAGGGACTGAACTCTGACCCCCATTCTTCCGGCATGAATTCGGCCTGCCTGAGGGCATGGGGCCAGGCCAACGGGCCCCTGGGAGGCTGGGGCTCTGGCCTGCCTCCAGGCAAAAGTAGCAAAGCTCAGCAAAAAGGCCAGGACGGAGGCAGGTCAGTGGCCTGGGGGGGAGCTGGAAACAAGGGGTCTGCAAAGGCAGAGAACAAAGGGGTCTTGGAGAGAGGGCCCAGGCCCCAGCTCCTGCTTCTGAGAAATCTGCATCAGGGGAGGAAACTCCAGGAATTGGCCTTACCCCAGAGGCAACAGCGGCCAGCCGAAGACAGCCGCCTTGGCCTGGACTCTGGGGTCCCTGGATCCCAAGGTGCCTGACCCTGAGGTGTCCACAGAGGGCTCATGGACTTGCCCCTGCGGGAGCCATGAGGGGCCCTGCCGATTCCCCGATCTCCCGATCTCCCGTCCAGGCACTGCTCGACCCGGCCCTCCCCGAGCTCAGCCCATTTATCTTCTGCCTGGACCTGCATCCAGCTCCTCACAGGCCAGCGCCTGGGCTCTCCGCCAGCCTCCGTCCGTCCTCCTTACAGGCCGCCAGAGGGACGGGTCCAAGACGCAATCTGACCAAGTCACTTCTTACAATACCTCCTGTGGAATCGACCAAAGCGGCTTCTGCAGGAGGCTCCACGGGTGCGGGCTTCAAGCACCAGAGCCAGATGCGCGCGCTGAGGGCCCCTCTGAGATTCCTGATGTGTATCAGCACCTGAAGGGCTCCCTCATTCTCCTAAATGGCAGTCTTCATCTCTGCCTGCCTCCCTGCCGCCCCAGCAGCCCCAGGGCACACGCTCTCCAACCTCACAGGATGCGCAGGCCCCAAACCCCGGCCCCCACTGTCTGTTGTCCTCTCTGTCTCCCTGCGTCCGTCTGTTGGTTCGCACGTCTGCCGTCGTGCCCTCCCACCTCCACTCTGCGTGCTGGGGTCCGGGAGCTGTGGCATGGGCTTCCTCCCGGCGCCCTGGCAGTGTTACCCTCCCATGCGTTCCCGACACTGAGGCTGGGGCAGCTTCGCCAACGGACAACAGGACCACAGCTCACCTCTGCTCAAAACCCTTCCACGGGCCTCCACTCTGGGAACACTGCTTCGTGGCCCCGTGTGCTTCTGCTCACCTCCTGTCACCCCCTGCTAACCCCCTTCAGGCTATGCGCTCCAGCCACGCAGGAAGACATGTGGTCCCCCAAATACAGGCACTGTTTCACAGCTCCCATCTCAACACACGTGGTTCTTTCTGATCACGCCCCTCTGGATGGGCTCTGCATCCTGACCCAAGTCAGGCCAACCGCCTGCCTCTCGGGCGCCAGCAGCCCGATCAGCAGTGATCACAGATGGTTTAGGATCCCCCGCCCTGGTTAAACATTTGGACCCTCGAGACAGGATCTGGACCTTCAGTGGTCACTGCTCCCAGATCTAAGCCCAGTTCCCAGCTCAGAAAGGTGGTTGGCAGGAGTTGGTGAACAGAAGAGTCAAATTGGAGAAGGAATGAGGGATGGCAGGAAGGCTCAGAGGGGTAGGGCGATCCTGCCAACCTGTTTGAGGCCCAGGCCTGAGCTGGATGCCTACCCAGCAGGGACCGTGCAATGGATCCTGAGGCTAGGTCCACAGAGGCACCACGGTGGCAGTGTTTTCCCTGCCCTCTTCACTCTGGGTCCCCCAGGCCCAGTGACAGGAGCCTGCCCTCCCCTCCCTTTGCCCCCTGATGAGACTTCGGGCTCCTGAGAAGCCCTAGCCCCTTTTGTGTGTCCGGGCCACCTTGAAACGTCATGACTAAGCACCACAGGCTCACAAGGACCCAGGCCCACCTCCCCCAGAAATGCCGAACTGGCTGTGCCCTCCCCATTCCTGGACCCTGCTCCCAGCCTTGGTGCCTGGACAATGCACCACCCACTGTCTTCCCGTCACGGCAGCCCCAGCTGGAGGGTGGACGACTTCACGGGGTCCCTGTCGCCCCATCCCTCCATTCTATCACCATGACCTCCTCCCTCGTCTTCTCCTCTCCCCCTTTGCCCACCCACTGCCTCTGCTTCAAGACCTGCCAGTCACGTGCACGCTTCACCCACAGCCTTGCTCATCCTCAGGGGCTTTCCCTATGGTCCTGACTCCCAACTCTGCTGCCCTCCAGCCCCTCCAGCTCCTCCCCAGCCCCTCCCCAGCCCTGGTCTTAAGATGGCAAAAGCCTAGGGCCGCCTGGGCGGCTCATCGGTTGAGCGTCCAACTGTTGATCTTGGCTCAGGTCACGATCTCACAGCTTGTGGGTTTGAGCCCCACATCAGGCTCTGTGTTGACAGCATGGAGCCTGCTTGGGATTCTCTCTCTCTCTCTTCTGTCTCTGCCCCTCCGCTGCTCACGTTCTCTCTCAAAACAAATACACTTTAAAAACATATTTGAAAAAACTTGCTGGGGAGCAGTGTCGGGTGGGGGTGGAGGCTTGCATTAGCTGGATGGCACCCCCGTTTTGCTCCCTCACTGTAGAGACAGCAGAGACTCTGTGAAGCGAGTTTGAGTGTGTAGCAAGCCTATCCTCTGCCTCCCACACTCAGGATCAGCTACATAATTGGCGGATCCCATTGCAAAATAAAAATGCAGGACACATTGTCCAAAAATGATTAAGGATTTCAAGATGGCAATTGCAGATCATTGAACCAACCACCAAGCCCCCCTGAGGACAGGGGCCCGTGTGACTGCACATGCCTCACACCGGTAAGGCCAGCCCTGCCCACACCTCTTGCCGGCGGGGATGGTCTCTCTCCCCTGTCCTACCCTCAGTGGGTTTCTAGGACAGCTCCTCAGGGCCTCAGGGCCTCAGGGCCTCAGGGCAGGAGCCCAACCCCAGCCACCTCCAGAGGTCCAGAGCCTGTTCAAGCAGGGAGTGAGCGCAGATTCCTGCAGCCCTCTGGGGGCCCCCTCCCCACTTCCTCAGGGCTATACAACACTTACACCCTCTTCCAACCAATGCTTATTTATGGAGCCCCACCTGGCTGAGCTTGAGCGAGAGAGGACAGGTTGATGGACGAACACTCGGTCACTGCACCGCACGAGCTCAGTTTATGGCGGGAGGAACCCGAACAAGAGCAAAGCCAAACGAGGATCCTGTGGATCGAGAGGAAAATCATCATATTCGATTGGGAACGCGAATGTCACAAAAGAGACGGCACGAGGATGGATTTTAGTGACCTGGAGAGGAGAGGAGAGGAGAGGAGAGGAGAGGAGAGGAGAGGAGAGGAGAAGGGCATTTCGGGGACAGGGTTCAGGGGCAGAGGCATGGCGGCTCCTAGAACCCCGAGTCGTGCAGGCTGGCTGAGGCACAGGCACGAAGGAACAGCGGACAGAGACCGGAAGGAAACCTCGGCGTCTGGCGTGGAGGCTCACAGGGCTGGTGGAGTGTCTGTGCCCCTGGCTGGAGACACCACGGGGACTTAGACGTGGTTGGTGTGTATTCGGGAGCAAAGGGAGAAGGGGGACTTCCTTTGTGCTGTGCAGAGCCACACTTCTGGGCAGAACAGCCTGCTCCTGCCTAGCGCTCCGGGGTCATTGTGTCCAGCCCTGGCGACCGCAGTCCGGTGGCGCTGCGGCCTGAGCCGCCTCCTGCCCTGGGCACGCCCACGGTGAGGGCCAGCAACCCCGCGGGACCCCGGGTTCCGCGCAGGGCCTGGGCCGCGCGGGGCTGGGCCTTTCCCGCCACTCGCTCCCATTGGTCCTGCGCCAGGGTTGTGTGGGGGTGGGGTGGGGGTGGGGGTGGGGGTGGGGGGGTGCGGAATAGGACCCCGCACTGGAGCGGTGGGAAACCGGCTGCGCACACCCCGAAGGCACGACCGGGAGTGGGGAGGGCGCGGCTCCCAACCCAGACGGCCCCACCACGCACTTTATTTCAACTTTATATCATAGTTACTCTCAAGCATGCACACGAGTACAGAGACTGATGCAATGCTTCCCCCACGTCCCCACCGCCCCGCTGCGGCAGCTGTCCGCTCCGGGGCCAGTGCTGTAGCGTCCGACGCGCCCCCAGGGCCCACCCCCGGCTGCAGGAGAGCGGGCTCCGGGGCCGCAGCACCGCAGCACCGAGACCGGGGTGCCGACCGCGGCGCGAGGCCCCGCGGGCTGGGAGCCGGGTAGCGGGTAG
>NW_024412416.1:336624-360437 GCF_014898765.1 Herpailurus yagouaroundi | reverse complement strand
GGGGCGGGGCGGGGGCGGGGCGGGGGCGGGGCGGGGGGCGCCCTCCCCGGGACTTCGGGCGCGCGGGCTGGGCGCAGAGCGTCAGTCTCCGCCCTGCAGCTGCAGCGAGCCAGCCGCTCCGTCGCCGCCCGCAGCCGTCCGCAGCCGTCCGCAGCCGCCCGCAGCCCGCGCCATGCCCAACTTCGCCGGCACCTGGAAGATGCGCAGCAGCGAGAATTTCGACGAGCTCCTCAAGGCGCTGGGTAAGCCGCCGCGGTCGGTGCGCGCCTGCGAGGGCGAGCGGCCCCGAGGCGCCCCGGAGCCGCGGGGGTGGGCTCCGGGACCGGCCCGGGAAGCGGGGAGTCCCCGGGGCGAGGGCGAGGGCGAAGGGAGCGTCCCAGGGCCACCCCGTGGGAGCTCCGGCGAGGGCAGCCCGGGAGCCGCGCGCCCCGCGGACGAGCGCTGGAGGCTGGGCGCCTTCCCCCGACGGTTCGGCCTCGTCTCGTGCTGGAGCCGCGCAAGGGGGGGATCCTCGCCGGAGTCCGGGACGGGTCAGGGCCTTTACACTGGGAGACTCGAGTTCACCGTGCTGCTCGGGAAAAGCCGCTTACCCCACCCCAACCCCCACCCCGAGCGTCAGCGTCTCATCTCGGAAATCCGGGCGAGGGTCGGGGGAGGAGTGGGTCCGTCCTGAGGTCCCTGTCTGTGGTCGGAGGGTTTGGAGAGTGCCGGGCCGGCCCTGGGACCTGAGCCCCCGGCGCGGCCCTCCGGTCCCGCGCAGGTGTGAACGCCATGCTGCGGAAAGTGGCGGTGGCGGCCGCGTCCAAGCCGCACGTGGAGATCCGCCAGGACGGGGATCAGTTCTACATCAAGACTTCCACCACGGTGCGCACCACCGAGATCAACTTCAAGGTCGGAGAAGGCTTCGAGGAGGAGACTGTGGACGGACGCAAGTGCAAGGTGAGGCCCCGCAGCCGGGCGGCGTTCCGGATCCCCCCATCCCCACCCCCACCCCCACCCCCGGGCCGCCGCAGCCTGTGGCGCGCTTTCCTTGCAGCGCGCGCACAGGCCGTTTGCAGGGAGGATTTGTGCTAGTGGGTTGCCCTGGGCTGGGGAGAGGGTCTGCCCTCACCCCGCTACGCCACGCCACCCCACCCCACCCCCGATCCGCCCCGCCCCGCCGCGCTCGCAGCCGCGCGGGAGCTGCGGGAGTCCCCGGGCGGTGGCGTCCGCAGCGGGAGCGGGTGCGGGTGCGGGTGCGGGTGCGAGCCCAGGCGCTGGCGCTGCGGCGCGGAGGTAGCTGCAGGGGCCGCAGGTCCGGGTTGCGCCGTCGCCACGTCTCCTGTCGCAGGTGGAGCTGCAGCGCTCGCCTCCCGCCCGCGCCCCCCCGCCCCCCGGGGACGCTCCGGATCCAGCTTAGGCAGCCTTTTGGGCAGGCACCTCTCCGTCTTAAAGGAAAGGCGGAATCCTTCCAAAAGCAAGGCAGATTCTGGCGGGGAGAAGGGCTTTCTTAGTCCTCAAGAGCAAGACTTTTGTATTTCTACGTATATCGGCCCCAGGGATGAACCAGCGGACTGAAGCGAGCGGCTGTACATTCCTTTTTTAGATGGGCAAAAATTGCGTATCATTGATCTCTGGAATAGAGTGGGGGGACAGATGGAAAAAAAAAATCGCTGCTGCTACCTTTTCTTAAAAAAGTCTCCCTCCTATTACAGTGTTAACAACAAAAAAAAGTTGGAGAAAGTGAGAAATTGATTTTCACCTTTCCTGAGTGTCGCCTATTTGATCTGCAGGGTGGGACTCTCTGGGCACTGGGTTTGAGAGAAGGACACAGAGACACAGCCCCCAGGAGGTGACCCACGTGACAATATTTGGCCCACAGAATTGGCATGGCCAGAAAACGATGTCCGGGGTTGGAGCTGCCAGGATCTGAGCCTCTAGTCACTGTACCGTTTGTAAAAAACAAAAGAGTGGGTAGAGGTAGTAAGAGTGAAGGTCTGGGAGTCACTAGGAGACAGCCTGGCAGTCAGCAGGGCTCAGTTGGGGACATCACTGGTGGCTACTGCCAGTGACAGTGATTCCTATAAAAACTCAAAGGCTCACGCAACAGCCTGGAAAGTTGGGGCTTTTTATTCCCCAGATGCTAGTGAGAAAGTGAGTATGTGCACATTCCATATCCCCCTCCCCCAACCCCCCACCCCCACCCCTGCCCTACCCAGCTGTAGAGCATTTTGCTTTGTGCAGATACTGGGGAAACTGCAGGGCATGCCCCTTTCACCTCCCACCTCCAACATGATTCCATGTTCCTAGAGGGATGTAACCTGGAAAGTGGCAGCGTTTTATCCTCAGAGCCGGAGATCCCCGGGTTTATCAGCAATCTGAGGGCAAACAGAAAAGAAGATGTTATCCCAAAACCGTGCAGGGAGGAGCACCTGGCCTGTTCGTTCTGTGTGTGGTTATAAATATGGTGTCTCGGCAGTTCTAAAATTGTATAGTTCGGATGTGAAGGTTCTTGTCCTTAATATCCCAATTGCTTGAAGGGCTAGTCCATTTTGACACAAATGAAACCCTGCATGCTCTAATTTTATTCCTGGAGATGTAAAGCATGGGTCAGCGATGTGTGAGTGTGAGTGCAGGGGTGGGATACAAAGTATATTTATACCCCATAAAATCCGTGACCAGCCCTCTGGATCTGGACTCCACAGGGTGCAGCACGGGGCTGCGTGCCCCGCTGACAGGGACCATGTGTTGCTTTTCTCCACAGCAGTGACTCTGGTGTTCATTGTTGTCTCTGCTCCCGCTGCCAAGACCGTAATTAATGTCACTAATGGTTTTCCCACCCGCAGAGTTTGGCCACTTGGGAGAATGAAAACAAGATCCACTGCACGCAAACTCTCCTCGAGGGCGACGGCCCGAAAACCTACTGGACCCGTGAGCTGGCCAACGACGAGCTCATCCTGGTGAGGCGCTTGGGCCCTAGATCGAGCCCGCAGTCCCCAGATGACGCCCACAGTGGGCCGTGAGAACGCAGTCCTCCCTCACCCAGAGGGACTCTGTTTGCCCTGGGTTAACATTGGAGCGGAAAGCTTGAGGTGACAGTTTAAGTCAGAGGAAATCATTGTTACGTGTGGGAGGAGCACAGTGCAGAGGCAGAGCAGGGCCAGAGGCGGGCTGCAGTGGCCGCACTGTGCATCCCCATGGCGACGTGGTGGCTCGCTCTGAGCCAGAGTGCTTGGGCTCTGGGAGGTCGCAGGGTGTTTCACTCTGCAGAAGAGTTGTTTTTTTTTTTTTTTTTTCTTCCCCCTCCTCATCCCCCATTTCACTGCCAGAGAAAGATTTCAGGAATTTTAATACGTCAGCACTGGGAGCCTTTGAGAGCATTTTTACCCCTAGACTTACTTACAAACTGCATTGGCCTTAGGGAGCCCCCGCACGTAATGCTAATTCGGGGAGTGTCCGAGTGCAAGTGTGACACAGTGTGGCGGTGGGGCTTTACAACTGGAAAAGGTGGGCTCAACTTAAAGATACTCAGATTAAAACAATTTAAACATTCCTGGCCACACAAAACGTACCTGGTGAGGCCAAGTTAGAAACCCCTGTAGTTTAATCACACACCTCCTTCTCCTTTACTTTCGGTGTTGGGGGCAAAGGAAGACAGGGAGGACAGGGCAATGCTCATGTCACTGTCTCTTTATGTTTCAGAAGAGACCAAGCTTTCCCTGAAATAACTCCACCCCCCACTGCCTCACCCCCCCCCTTTGTTCTCTATCATGCATATTGTTACCATCTCCCCTCTAAGACGGCTCCTCCTCGGCCCGCCCGTCGTAGCAAATGTCACCCTGTAGTCTTGGGTAGGGAGCCAGCGGAGTGGGACAGCCACCCTGTGTGACCTGGGCGTGGTCCTTCCCTTCCCGAGCTGTAGAATGAGGCCTTCCACCAACACGTGACCCCGGTGTCGCCCTCAGCCCTGAAATTGCATGTTGATCTTGTCTCTGCTACTTTCATTGAGGCTGCTTGAGCTGGTTTCTCCTGTCCTTCCCCCGCAATGATCCGAGTACTTTCTGCTTTTATGGAGAAGGCACTGGCTTCCTTTGCAACCTGGTTAATGCTGTTTCCAGGGAAGGAATACTTGATGGGGTTGGGGGAGCAATCTGAGGCTGACACATGGGAGTTTAGGAGAAGAAGAAACAAAAGCGTCACCGGTACCAGAGCCAGCAAAGACCTCCAGAGTTCTGGAGCATGGCTGAGGGCCGGCCGGTTTGCTGTACAAGAAAGTGTGATTTTATTAACCTTGTAACATCCCAGCGGCCAGAGCACGGTCTGCTGGAAGGACTCCAGCACTCCCACCCCCGCCCCGTTCCGCTGTGCGTCCTTCTCTGGCTCAGCCGACGACCGTGAGCCTCAGAGGGAGCATGAATTCTTGGCATCTGAGACCTGAAATACGGGCTTTTGTTTCAAGGCTTGTTATCGTTAATAAACCAAAATGCAGGGAGATGCTGTCTCTTTAACAAGAGGCAAATTATCCTAGTTAAGTTGAAATAAGCTTTTCCAGTGCCAACAGCAAATTGTCCCCTGGGGCTGTAAGCCGCCTTCTGTGAAACAGTATCTTCCCTCAGACCACTCCGGAACATTCTAGAGTTTCTTTCAGGAACCTTTCAGCATGGCTGCAGGCTGAGAAAGACATCCCAGATGTGATTGGAAATGTAATTTGCTTCTTGAATCATGAAGCCACTTGTTGGCCTGGGTGAGGGGTCAGATGCTAGGGTGGTCACAGCACACGGAAAGAGTCAAACCCCCAACCACTCCGTGGCCGTCGAGCTGAAAGGTCGGCACATCTAGAGGTGAATTTCGGTGGGCCCCCTGCCCTCCTTCGCCGGACAGAGAATTGTCTGCAGACAGAGGAGGTGTCCAGAGCAGGGAGCACAGGACAGCTGTGCCCGTGTGACCAGGAGCCCCTACTTGGAAAAGAAGTTGGTGATGGGCATTTGCTTCCTTAGTGTCACTCATAACTGGTATTTCCCTGAAACGCACATCAAGATCATGTCCTAGCACATGTTCCCTGAGAGCCATCTCACAGTCAGCTGATGGGCCCAGACCTGAAGGCCCAGGTTTATCCAGGCTCTCAGCCTCTCTGGGGCCTCAGGCCCCTCTGAGAATCTGAGAGATAGGCCCCCCCCCCCCCCCGAAAAGTGTATGTCTGCAGACATGTCCACATCAGGTCTTCAGACTGGAGAATTTTGTTTTTTGGTTTTCTTTGTTAAAACATACTCTTTACCTCTTCTGACCACTTGTGAGAGCCCAGGAGGCAGGCCTGTGAATAACTGCTACTTTGGGGGAGAGTTAAGATAAACTTAACTTCTGGGTGATACCATCTCAGGGCCCAGAAGGAAAATCTGTCTGTGGAGCGATTTGTGCCCTCCCCATAGCAAACAGATAAACAAACAAAGAGCCATAGAATTTTAGCTGGAAAGAGCCTCTGGGGTCATCTTGTTCTATTCCACCCCTCCCACTCCAAACCAGCAAGGGAGGCAGGGACCTGCGTGCCCGGCTTTCCCAGCCATGTGCTGCAGAGCGGGGTCTGGAATCCGCTCCTGCTCAGACCAGTTCTCTAGCGTGCAGGTGACTGAGTGTGGGCAGCCACTTCCTGGAAGCTTCTTTATACCCTCCAATGCCGTCCTGCCCAGCTGTCCCCCGTCTCCCCCCCCCACCCCCCCACTGGCTACAGCTGTCCTGGCCCCTTGCTCTCCTGAGAAGACAGAACCACCCCTGAAACGTCCAATATGACTTCTCCCCGCTTTCAGTTTAATTTTTAAAACCAAAACATTTCTTAAGTCAGCATTCACAGGCTTCAGAAACAAAGGAAAACGCACAATTCTGCTCCCCAGCTGCCTCTCTGCCAGCGTGGAGCTTAAGAGAGAAAAACAGAAGAAAAAAAGACCTTGGCCGTTAGCATGAGCACATGGCACAGGAAATTGAATGTCTGTTACCAAGAGTTTTTAACAGGGCAGTAAGTGGCCTTATTAGCGATATGCTTTAAACAGTTTTTCACAGGCATCTGTTCTGATGGTTTTTCCTTTTCTGCAGACTTTTGGCGCCGATGACGTGGTCTGCACGAGGATTTACGTTCGGGAGTGAAGGTGGCCGGCTTCCTGCTGCTTTGGGGGTGGGGTGCATGTTCCCTGAGAAATGTCATAGGTCTGAGCTGCCAGTGGACCTTCCCTTACCCCATATCACCGTTAGGTGACCCCATGTTCCCTGCGACAGTGTGGTAGTGTCCCCCCCACCCCCCACCCCCCACCCCAAGGCCTCTGTACCTCTGAGTCCCTGGCGCTCCGTAGTCTGGCATCGCATGGTTTGTCAGTCATTAAACTGGTTGGCCACATTTCAAGGCTCTTCCTGTCTCTGAACTGCCTCTTCAGTTTCAGCACGGGGTTACCGTGTACCTGCTGTCTTAGCACTACGTGTTCTGTGTCGTGGTTGCAGCCTCAGCCTGCCGCCTAGTCCCGTGCCGGGTGCATACGGCAGGGGTGGAAGCTGGGCCCCCTCCACCTGGATCCGGACTACAGGTCCAGGTGTGCTGGGACCGCACGGCATTGTTTTCTAATTGGATTAGTCTGTATACTGGTGGTTCCCGGCAGGAAAGGGGGAGCACATTCAAAAGGTTAATTGAGGGGAGCTCAGAATAAAGGGACCGTTTACACAGGCATCTACAAGGACAGGATGAAGGCAATCGACAAAGGACAGGGCAGCACTGAGATTGGAAGTAGGGGAGCCATTACTCCCTTGCGCCTGGGACAGAGGGGTCCCAGACCAGAAGAGCTATAGCCTGGGAGGGAGACCACCATGTGGGAGCTGTGGCAGTGCACAGAAGAATGTAGTCACTGCCCAACCATGGCCCCCGTGTATGGGGGTGGGCAGTGGAGGGTGGAGGGTTCAGCTTGGCTTGGAGCTAGGGGGTTAAGTATCCTGACCTCCCAGCTTTCAGTCTCTGATCTACCTATGCTACCCACTGGCCAAACACAAGTGGAGCCTAGGGGTGCGGAGGGGCTGTCCCCCCTCCCAGGACAGAGTCAGGATATGTAGGTGGACAGCACTCCACAGTTGCCAACTCTTACACTGTAAAATCAGATTTCACATAAAACTCTGGATTTCTGTTTCCTGAAGAGAAATTTGGGAAAGCCTGACATTCCGGAACCAACATTCCCGCAGGGTCACAGCTGACAACTTCCCCCCCTTTTAAGTGGAGCTTGTACAGTCCACCACTCCGCGGACCCTGCCGTCATCCCTGCCCTCAGTTACTTTGTTTTCCTGGCTTCTTGGGCATCTCCTTGCTGTCTTAGGTATGTGGGTCTTGGTGGAGCCAGGCTAGAGTTAGCTGACCAACAGGGCGCAGGTATGGACGAGGCCAGAAGGTGACCCCCAAAGAGCTCATGTGCTTGTGAGGCAGACCTTAAGGCCCAGGGGCCACTACCTGAGTGTAAATGAGGACAAATTTACCTAAAACCTCACACCTCCGAAGTCCAGGGCCCCACTTTGCAACAGGGGAGCTCAGCCCCTCCCTAATACTCTGCTGCTAACACGGAACTGTGTGGGGAGGGCTCGATGGAGCTCACATCCCCCAGCCTGCCTGTTGGCCCTCTGTGGACTTCTCTGTCGTGCTGCCCTCCACGAAAGCACCAGTGGCTCCATTAACAGCCCTGCTTCCCAGGCCCTGAAGTATCAGAGCAAGGGCTGGGCTGGGGTCAGAGGAGAAAGACTGACACTGGGCTGTACACACGCCTGGGACCTGCCACCTCTGCATGTCCCCAGAACTTCTCAAAGCCCTTCATGAAAACAGCCCCAGTGCCCCTCGACAGTGGATACAGACGCCAGGACGCTCCTTCCATTTTGCTCTTTGGGGCTTAAGCACTTGCTAGAGACAGCCAAGCGCACACTCAGTACCCTGCACAACACAGTGTCCTGTGGCAGAGAGCAAGCACTAGAGACGTTGCTTGATGGCTTCTTGCGGAAAGAGGTCTGGAGTGGGGCCTGTGAGGGTGGGGAGGGTGCCGGAAGTGGTAAGCAGTGGAGAGGAAGGCCACGTGGAGGGCCAACCCGCGTGCGAGGGTGCTAGACTTGAGGGAAGTGAGGGGACCAAGCTGGCGGCACGGACAAGGGCTGGCCCGTCTGGACTCCACCGGCGGGTACTGAGTGCTCCTCCCTACGGACGGACTGAGCAAGGCCTGACATCCTCGTACACACACTTCCTGGCTCCTGCTGCAGCACCGGCTTCTCCAGACCCGGATTTGCTGCAAGAGGGACACTGCCCCCGCCGTTCGGTGCCCATCCCGGGTCCTGGTTGACGGGAGCATCCATTTCCGTCCTGTTCTTCAGGACACGTCCCATAGGGCACGTGTGTTTCCTTCCGATTTGTCTTTTCGGGAGATGAAGCACAGGTACAGTGACGGAGGCTACCAGCTGTAACCCCCACGTCAGCCCACAGGCACGAGGGCACGTCCGTCCGGGTGACGACGTGCGGTCACAGCAGCAGTGGTTCACTCAGAACATCGCTGCAGCCTCTTTCTC
The DNA here is from genome assembly GCF_014898765.1 of Herpailurus yagouaroundi. NCBI lineage: Eukaryota > Metazoa > Chordata > Mammalia > Carnivora > Felidae > Herpailurus > Herpailurus yagouaroundi. Next base: position 351,893 of record NW_024412416.1, on the reverse strand, counting down.
CTAAGTCCTGTTCCTTTCTCATTTTCCAGGAAAAAAAGGCACAGCGTTTCTCATTCCCTCTTGGCACACCCTGAGGGGACACTGGTGTTCCAGGGAACGCAATCCGGGAACTGTTGCTGCAGTCTTAAGCGTGTGCACACCTTGCGTAGGATACAGAGTTTACACACGTGTAGGATGAAAACCCACACAAAGATCACTGTCAGCGGACTCATCTCACTAAAAAAAAAAACACTGCTCCGCACGTGACACTCCGCTGCTCGGCAATCCCCGGGTCAAACAGCTGCCCGGCGTTCAAGGCCTTCCCCGATTTGGCCTCACCCGGTAAAATAGAAAACACAAGGGCCGCCTCCTGGGCACACCTTCAGTTCGCAAGCGCCAGAAACCCCCCCCGCAGCCAGTCTCAGCAGAAAGGAACGTGCTCTGCCCTGACGTCGAAGACGCGGAGCAGGCGGGGCACACCGCGAAGCCAGCTCCCTCTTGGCTTTCTGCTAGCGGTTCCGGTCACATGACCGCGTGGACCAATCACCGCTGGAGGCGGGGCGGGGCGATTGGCCATTCCGCGTCAGGTGACCGCGCCAGGCGGGGCCGAGCCTGTCGGGGAGGCCGGAAGGCGGTGGTGAGTGGGCCGAAGTTGGCTGCACCTTGGGTACGTTCTCCCCTGGGGCGGACGGGAAACCTGCCCGGGCTGGTTGGGGTGAAGGTTAGGTCAGTGGAGGTTCGCGGGGGGCCGAGGACTTTACCTACACCAGTGAGCCTGGCCCTGCAGCCGCCGGGGTCCCAACCCCCTCCCGCGCCTGGGCCTCTCGCACCGTTCCCGGTTTTAGTGTCCGCGATGGCCGCCCTCGGGGCCTCACCTCACTGTCCCGGCCCCGCGCCAGCCTCGCCGTTATGGCCCGCCTGGTGCTCACAGGGCTCCTGCGGTGGTCCTGTGCCGTCACTGCACATTGCCGGGGTCTGTGTCCTGTGCTGCCCGCCTGTGTGTTCCCCGAGGCCAGGACGGCTGCTTAACCATCTCTCCGTTCCTGCAGCGCTTGGCGATGGGGGTGCTCTGTAAACATGTGCTGATTATCTGACTGATGGGAAGTCGGAATTTTCTGCAACATCCAGGCCTCCCTGAACGGATGACCTCAAGTCAAGGCAGACGTGGGGGAGCACGTCTTTGGCAACAAGGCTAGCCCTTCAGGTGGGCACAGCGTGCCGTTAGTATTCGGTCTCAAAGGCAGTCGGGCAGGGATTCCAAGCCCCATTTAAAAGAAAAGTGAAAACGTTGCCTGCCGGGTCTCTTCCTAGCCCCTCTGCCTTGCCCGCCTCCCCCAGGAGAGGCCCCAGAAAGCCCAGGCTTGTTTTTCCAAGCTGCTCTGTAACTAGAGTTGACCATGCCACAGTATTCCGGCCAGTGAGACTTAAGGGGAAGTCTGCTAAGGAGCTTCTGGGAAAAATGTTTTCTTCCTGACGAGAGAGGAGAGCCCGAGAGTCTGGTGTGAGATCTCAATGCCTGGAGCTGATGCAGCCGTCTTCTACCTGTGAGGAAACGGCCAAGAGAATCTCGGAGATGCCAACCCAAAGTCGTTGGGATGATACAGTCCCTACCTCTCTGTGGAGGTATTGCTGTGATTAAAAAGAAAGGAAGAAAAAAAGCCCTTCTTTGTTTAAGCCAGTTATGCAGTGGCTTCCATTCTTGAAAGTAAAAGTGTTCCTAACTAATAAACCGAGTCATGGAAAGAAGGACAGAGGCCTGTCTTGCTTGCAGATTTCTAGGAAACCTTGTCTTCATGATGACGACCAGTGCGATGGAACACTAGCACAATGTGCCATCCTGCTCAAAGGAAAAAGTAATGTTGAAACATTTTATGCAAGATCCACTTCATTTTGTGACATCTTTCTCAGTCCCCTCTTCAACCTCTTATCACCATAATCGCCAGTGTGTGGGAGTAATCAAGGATGTGATCCGAGAAAATGTGGGGAAATAAGCCTGGAAATGCAGCCTTCACACCGTCAACCTAGCCCACCACACCTTTCAGAGGCATCAGCCCTGTCCGAGTGCTCTCCAGGGATTTTCCTGCCTCCGTGGCACTGTTACCGTAACCGCGTAGCCAACAAAGCCCTCAGTTGATGCCAGCAAAGCCCTCAGTTCTGTCGAAAATATCCCTTGCACCTATGTCTGCCCTCCCTACTGTCGAGGAAACACCGTGCCCCAGGGTGAAGGAAATGCAGTATGTTCTTGGTGAAAATTAGTCTTCGTGAAGTCCGCAAAGAGTTCATAACATGCAGCCCAGAGTGCGTTTGGAATCCCCTTTGACTACAAACTCTTAAATTGGACAGACAGCTGTGCTTCTCCCAATCCATCAGAGCCCCTCTGCGTTTATGCATCTCAGGTGTGGAGAGAGGGAACCCAGAAGTGAATCACCCAGGGTCGTTTCGGGTGCTTATCAAGATCCGTGGTGTCCCCCCTGCACTGCCCTGTCTTTTATTATTATTATTATTATTATTATTATTATTTCTTTTAACTCATAGAAAACTTCGAGCATATGTAACAGTAGAGGGAATCGTAGAATGATTCCCCATGCACCCACCACTCAGCTTCAACAACCTTCAAGGCCAATCTTGTTTCACTCTTTCCTCTCTTGAATTATTTTGAAGCAAATCCTAGACATTTTATGATTTCACCCAGAAATGTTTCAGCATATGTCTCTAAATGTTGATAATTACCTTAAAAATAACTATAACAAGGGGCGCCTGGGTGGTTCAGTCGGTTAAGCATCCGACTTCCGCTCAGGTCATGATCTTGCGGTCCCTGAGTTCGAGCCCTGCGTCTGGCTCTGTGCTGATAGCTCAGAGCCTGGAGCCTGCTTCCGATTCTGTGTCTCCTTCTCTCTCTGCCCCTCCCCCATTCATGCTCTGTCTCTCTCTGTCTCAAAAATAAATAAAAAAAGTTAAAAAAGAAAAAAAAAATTAAAAAAAATAAACGTTAAAAAAATTAAAAAAAAATACAATGATCACACCTTAAAGATTAAAAATAATTCCTAATGTCATCAAATATCCTGTCAATATTCACATTTTCCTGATTGTCTCATAACTTCCTTTGCCTGATTATTCAAATCAAGATTGGAAATAACCATACTTTGTGATCAGTTGATTTTCCTTTTAAGTCTCTTTTGGTCTACAAGTCCCCCTCTCCCTCATTTTGTTTTTTATGTATATTTTTAGAGAGACTGGTTGTCCCATAGAGTTGCTTGTAGTCTGGATCTTGATGATTACATTTCCACAGTGTTGTTCACTGTATTTTTGTAAATTGATAGTTAGGTCTAGGAGTCCAGTCAGATTCAGGTTGGATTTTTCCGGCAAGAGTATAGCAGGGCTGGTGTGCTATACTTCCTTGGAGGACCGTATGTCCAGCTCCTCTCTTCCTATGATGTTAGCAGCCGCTGGAGAGTAGATCCATGTGTTTGCTAGAGGTTAAAACATGGGGATATTCTATCATTTCTTCTTTTATGAGCTAGAATACTTCCATAAGAAGTTACTCACCCTCATCTACTGTGTGGTAATCCTGAGGTGTAGTTTAATAAGAAAAGCACAATAGATGTGTGATTCGTTCCTGTATTGACTGGTATTGACTGGTTTTCAAAGTAATTAGTTGGTTCTCCTAGCATTCTTCAAAGGCGACCAATGTGTTTTGGGTTTTCTTTTTAATCTTTTTCTTTGGATATCACTATGAATTTGTAGGTTGAAACCTACCTGACACAATTCACTTCACTACAGTTACTATCCTAGCGGGTGTGAGAGGTGGTCCATATTGGCCAGTGGGAGCCTCTTCGAATTCACTCTTCAGCCTTCTGGTAGGACCGTAGATGTCTTTGATGACTTCCTTGCCACTTGTGTGACAAGATGCCCCGAGTTCATCTGGTACGTTTCCTGCTTCGGACCTGGTACCAGCCATTTGTCCTAGGAGCCCTGCTTTTAGGAGGCACAATCGAGGGACCAGGAGAGGGGTCTACTTTTGATTCTAAGACAGAGCCAGAGTTTTAGGACCCAAGAGGCAGCTCACCAACAAAAGAGCTACTCCATAGTCCTCTGTTCCCTTTGTCTTTTGCCCAGGACGATGCTAAACAACATTCAGATGTTACCAACACTGGCCGGCCAGCTCCTTTCCTTTTTACTCAGAAATCTGAGCGGTTTCAGAGCAGCCCCTCTGTGACAGGGGATGGGGTGGAGGCAGGAGACTTGGACACATTTGCAGGCGGCTCAGCACCGAGCTCTGAGGGCAGTTGCGCCAGAGGGTGTGACTTGACGGACAGTGGTCGCTTCCAGTCAAACTCTCTACCTCATGGGAGGTGGGCTTACTGTTCCATTTCTTGCTAGGAATATTAAGCACAATTTCTGGGCAAACAGCAAATTCTCACAAGAATTCTGCAAACATTATGTGTTCTATCTCTGCCAACTGGGTAGTTTATCTTTCTGGAAAAGATACTGACAGGACTTGGAGACATTTACATAATGAAAAAATAGATGACAGTCACAACTTTTTAATTCCATTTGTTCCACAAGAGAGGAAACTCCTCACTTACGGTGAATGAAGGGCAGGGACTTGGGGTGTTCCTGAAGTGGACTTTGGCTCGGTCTCAGAACAGTCACACTCAGCGGAAGGGGGATTTCGGGATGCCAGCATAAAAAAAAATTAGCTTCGGAAACAATGTCTGGGAAATATTGACTCACGAACTCTTGCAAGGAATATAATGAAAAATGAAAACTCTGAGAAAGTTTGAGCAAAAATTCAATTCTCAAAGATACATGGAATAATGTTAACATTGGTTGTTGTTTTTTTTCTCTTCCCTAGTATCAGGAGTAGGTTCAGAAAAATATTAAGTTCCCTGTGACCATTAAAAAAAAAAATAAACCAGTGGTGTGATTCAATGCCAAGAGCACATCAGGGACCAGAGCTGTAAACCCGGCTCACTGACCTGCTGCATGATCCTGGCCGGTCCACATCCCTCCTTGGGCCTCCGACTGCCCCTCTGTGCCACACAGAGGACAGAGGCTGGACTGGCCGCGTGGGATCCGCCAACGAGAGCCCGCCGTGTCCACCCATAAGGAAATGGTTAAGTCGACCACGATAAGCCCAATCATGGAATTCTCTCCAGCTGTTAAACAGAATGAGGTAGTCATATGTGTGCTGGTGTGGAAAGATGTCCAAGCTATGTTAAGTTTAAGAGGAAAATGAGTGATGATCTAGTTTTATGGGAAAAAATAAAAACTATATGCTTAGCCCTTTCCAGGAAAAACAAAACCCTAGATGAGACACACCAAACCGTTAATAGCAGTTACCTCGGAGGACTGGCCTTTTTTACTCATTATTTCTGTATCATTGGAATTCGTTTAGAATGGGCATGTATCACTTTTGAAATTTTAAACACATTTTTCATTTAAAAAGTGAGCGAGTCGGACCCTCTAGGTGTGGGTTGGAACCCATGAATCTGAATTTTTATGAATTTTTTGTTTTCTAAGTGATTTCAGATAGAACGACTGAACCAATGTCCTCGAGTTCTCTTGCAGCTCCAAGACTTGACCCCCGCCCCCCCAAGTTCATTTGACTTGTGACCTTGGAAATAGGAAGAGAAGGACCAAACAAGAAAAGGAGACAGCAAGACAGAAGGCATAGTATTGGAAGCACGAACAATGACAGCACTGTTTCGGCTCCCCGTTTCCAGCGCCCCCTTCACACAGGTGCCCCGTGTGACACACACAGCAGTCCTGGGGCAGGACAGGCATTACCGGTGTCCCCGTTTGCATGAAGACACTCAGGCTCAGAGTGGTTAAGTCGCCCAGCTGATAAATGGCGACCATTCACAACCTCAGGCCGTCTGGCCCCGGAGCCGGTGCGTTTTCCCCTGCATCCGCCATCAGGGACGTGAAATATTTTCCTTACTATGGTCATCAAGGATTGTGTTTGTGGTTTAATGGTATCGATGGGAAAAAGGGGGAAAGGAGTGAGGAAGAGGGCATAGCATAACTGACGTTTACTAAGGGCTCTCTGTGTTCCAGGTCCTGTGCTAAGCGCTTTTCATAGCATTACTTTTAATCCTACAGCAGGCAGCCAGGAAGGTACTGTTTTCACCCCCATTTTACAGATGACCAAACTGAGGCTCAGATTAAACAACTTTGCCCTAACTGAATAAAAGCTGGCAGTGGGACTGAACCCAGGTCTTCCAGCTGAAGGCAAGCCAAGAGCAGGGAGGTGGGGAGAAGGAGAAGTGGAAACGTTCCTCAGGCTCCACGGGGCGCCTGTGTCTCAGGGCTGTCATCGCCCCACACAGCAAGAGTCCCGGGGGCGTTCGTGAAGGAAAGCGCAGCCTTACCGCCCGGCCCAGCCGTGCCGGGACGCGAGCCAGCCTCCCTCCCTCTCGTGGTGGATTTCCTTTGCCTACGATGATAGGTATCCAGTTTCACCAAAGGTCCCCAGCTCCGGGATCTGGTTTTAATCAGGAGCTGCAGCTGAGCCCTAGCGCGGTTGTCCTCGGTGAGGCCCAGATGGAGCCCAGCCACCTTCTCGTCCCCAGAGGTCTCCTGGAGAAAGCTTTGGCCTTGGGTAGTGGCCCTCTGGAGGCGCTGTTCAAGGCCCCTTCCTCTGGGCAGTGTCTCCAGCGGCTGGGCAGAGGGACACAGACAGAAGATCCAGGGGATCCAGCCAACAGCCTCTCATGACCAAAACGGAGGGCTCACATTCCTCTGTGATCGTCACGCTGTGGTGCTCTCCCCTGCACGTCCTCCGCCAGCCTGGAGGGGCAGCTTGGCCAGACCTGCTGCTCCGGTGGAGTCGGTCTCGGGCCAGATGACACAGACGAGGAATCACATCGGGACAGCTGTGTGGCCATGTCTGAGGCAGAAGCCATGAACCTGTGGGCACACAAATAACTTCTGACGTATCGCCGCCAGTTCACGGAGAAGTAGGCGTTTGAACTAGGAGATAAAGGGTAAGGAGGGTTCACGCAGTACTGAAGCGCCAGGTCAAGGGAAGTGTGGTAGACTTGGTGGCACCCCAGCAGTAGTCTACACGGCCGCCTCCACCTGAATTAGATAAAGGGGCCCCTTCTGGGCAGACACAGAAGGCATCCCGTCCTCTGTGCAGTGCGCGAAGTGTGCAACTGGGCCATGACAGCTAAATTTTGTCTTCCTTTCACGTTTTCTTTTCCCCTTCTGGGGTGATTGGTTCTGGGTAGGGCATGTGATCCAAGTTAGGCCAATTAGAACCCTCTTTGGGGCTGCAGTCCAAGCCTTCAGGAAAGAGATGCCCTCTTTTGACTTTTTTGGTTTGCCGGCTCTGAGTGTTAGTTAAGCCTGGAGCTTTCGAGCCGTCGGGTGTTACTTTTGGGGAGACGCTGTCTGAGAATGAAGCCAACACAGAAAAATACACAGCTGAGAAACAGAGAAAGAGAGAATTCTGGTATTGTTTGATACTCTTTAAACTCGCTCCTAGAACATTCCAGTTACAAGAACCAGTAATTTCTCTTTTTTGTTTAATCTAGTTTGAGTTTTTATGCCTACAATCAGAAGAACTAGCCATTATGGAAAGAATTGCTGGGATTCAAGCCAGTGGACCCAGAGCCTTTAGTGCTTTGAAAACCCAAACCAAGAAAGCTCTGGCTGGGGGCCTCGAGGCTTTCGAGATTGAGAGCCGGGGATGAGAACATAGGGGTGGGGACCGGATGGGGCTCCACTAGCAGCCCTGCCCAGGTGGCGACTCCCTGTGCGCTCACTGCCGCCCCGGAGCCAGGGGAGGGGGCCAGGCAGCTGGGACGTGGGCTGGCTACTCCACCCACGATGGGGCTGAGCCTCAGCTGAGGGGCTGGTGTCTGAGCTTGGGGCGCAGCAGGGCCCCGGTGTCTGGGGAGGACCAGGGGCAGACAGCTGCCTAGTGAGTCAGCAGGAAGACGGTGTTTGGTGAGCTCCTGGGAAATCTGATGCTCTCGTTTCGTGTAAGGCAGTCCGCTCTCATGCCCCGGGGCCTTTGTATGTGCCCATCCCTCCGCCTGGGACACCCTCCCCACTTTGTCATCTGACAGACCTCTAGTCTGCCTTCGAAATTCAGCTTGAGGGACACCTGGGGCAGTGTGAAACCGCGGGTGCAAACTGCCCGCCTCCTCCCGTCAGGAGGCGTGCGTATGTCCTCATGCCTTGGTCGGGTTGGTCTTCTGACATTGACTTTGACCGGTCCTAAGTGTGCGAGGTGATGCTGTGTCTCCTGAGGCTAAGTCCATAAAGGCCGTGCGGCAACCACCATGCTCAGTCGGGGCACTTGTTCTGGAGTCCCGGAGACGCCATAAGCCTGAGACCATGCTGGGGAGCCCACACGGGGCCCCTGTGGTTGACACTTCCAGCCGGGCCCACTCTTCACACAGACTCATCTTGCCCAGACATCACAGAGCAGGGTGGGCACAGCCCCACGGTGCCCGGTCCGGATTCCTAAGCCACAGAATCTGCAAGCACACAGAGGCTGCTGTGGAGCAAGAGGTGACTGGAACTTGAGCCTTGACTCGTCCAGGAAAACTTCAGTGTGTTTTCCTCGGTTTTTCTTCTCTCCCCGGAGTTCCTCACACGTTGCTCGGGCAGAGCCTTGACCACATCAGCTGCAATTGTTTCATTACGTGCCTGTCTCTTCTGCTGGACCGTGAAGTCCCAGGGAGGTCAGGGACCAGGGGATAGGAGGTAGGGACGTGTGTCTGTCTCCATGCCCGGGGGCTGCACTTAGGAAACACTAGCAGAGGGAGAGGGAGACAGGGTGGCTTGGGGAAGCTCTGTGCAGGCCCCGCCGACACAGGCAGCAGGACACACGCGGGCAGGGGAGCGCTACGGGACCCTACCGGACCCTAGAGGTGACACTCTGTGCTGGGGGTCACGGTGAGGCCCACGGCAGGATAACCTGAAGCCAGCGAGGTAAACACCAGCCGCAGGCTCCCGTCTGCACGACCGTGGGCGGCATCAGTCCCACGGGGGTGGAGTGGCCTCCGCCATGTGGTGAGGAGAGATCTGGGGCCAGGAGCCCTGCCTGGGTCATCTCCTGGGCTCCCCTTAGAAACAAAGGCATGAGGGGCACCATTCGGCCGTGGATCTGGTTGTCGTGATCCTGCAGGGCACCCAGTGAGTGGACTGCTGAGCAGAGGCTGTGCCAACAGCTCATCTGCCGACAGACCGGAGAGCCCCGCCTCGAGGGGGAGCTGCAGGCTGAGGCCCAGGGAGCTTGTCAGTTTCTTCTCTCCGGACGCGCACTCGGAATTTAGCCAGAAAGGAGTCCCGTGAACGTGGTAGCGGACGGTTCACCCCACTGCGCACCTGGCCAGGCAGGTCTCCACCCGGATCTCGAGACAGAAGGGCTGGCCCCGCGGAGCCCACGTCCCAGGCCGGCCCTGGCCAGACACGTGGGCACCCTCAGTGGAGCCTTGAGTGGCCGGTGAGGTTTCAGGACGGGGACACTTGAAGACAAGGAAGAGGGGACTCATGTTTTAGCCAGAAGCTGTTTTACAGTTGTTGGCACTAACCCTCATTGTAACTGATGAGATATTCACGGTCCTGCCTTGTAGCCAACCAAGCTGCGGTGGACGGGGTTTCAGTAAGGGGTGCTGCAGTCCATTTGGGGTCCCCTGAGGGGTGGGGGGGGGCAGTGTGGATGGGCAGAGACCTGTGGGCCGGTGGCCCCGCTGCTCCTGTCCCCCAGTGAGAGACCTGGGTGAGCCTGACTCTGTGGCCCACAAGCTGCACCCTGGCGCTCCCGGAGCCCGTCCGGTAAACAAGGGTTTCAGGTGGACCTTCCACTGCCCCCCATGCGGAGTGGTGAATACAGAGCGTGTCTGCGGGCCACCCGAGGCTCTGGGCTGCGAGCAGGCCTCTGTGAAATGGGCTGTGAGATGGTGGGGCAGGATGCGTCCCCTCCAGCTCGTGCTCCCCCCTCTCGTGCTCCCAGCCCGGCCGGGGAGAGGGGTGGTTTGAGGAGGACACTGGCGGAAGAGGCAATAAGAACTGCTGTGCTGTCCCCCGGGGGCCGTTACGGGAAGTGTGGGGGCAGATTTAGCAGGCGGGATACTTTCCAGTGAGAAAATACAACAGCCTTGCCCTTTCCAGTGGACCCACTGTGAATGTCAGGCAAGCATCTTGCTTCAAATAGGCCGTATGTGCTCATGGTGCAAAATTTAAAAGCCCCAAGGGGTCCCTAACATAAACTAGGTCTCCCTCCAGATCCCTGACTCCTGGAAGCAAGCCCTGTTAGCACCTCTTATGTGGCCCCGGGGAGGTTCTTTGCATTTCCTGAAGACACTTGTCATGCCGCAAGGTCGGTCGGTCGGTCGGTCGGTCGGTCGGTCGTGCTGCCTCCCAGCTGCACTCCGTGCCCCCTCCTCCTGCTCTTCTCCATACCCCAAGAGGCCGATCCTTACAGGCCCCCGTTTCCCAGGGCCCTGGGGCAGCCACTTGGGCTTGGGCTCAGCGGAGGAGAGGCACAGCGGGAGGTCTGGGGTAGGGGGGAAAAGCCCTCACTTCCCCTATCTCTCCGCGTTGGGTGGCCTCTCCAGCCGCAGCCGTGTGTCCTCCAGGGATGGGGGACGGCTCTGCAGCCCCTCAGCTCTGCCAGCAGCCTCGTTCTGCTTTGTCCTCCGTTTAGGGTACAGCGGCTTCCTCTGTGGCCCGTGCGGGGGCTGCCCCCCCACCCCCGGCTTGCCTCCTCAACTCTGGTACCACTTGCCCAACCCAGTTTCCTGAGTTAAATTCTCTCGGCCCGAAAAACCTTGACTGGAATCTGTTTTTCTAATCAGACTGATTCCCTCTTTCTTAAAGCTCCCGGTTAACTGCAAACTCTCCCAGATTCACCTAAGTATTTCCCTTTTTGTCCACCCAAATTGTGACTTTTAAACATGGTTCTGCATCTTCCTTCTGTGTTTACTGATGTACCTTGTAGGGTTGTTGTTACTTTTTTGTATCAACATAGAGCTCCTTGTGTTTTTTAATGGCCGCATAGGGTTCCTTTTGTTTGAGCAGTCCCCGTGATGAACGTGGAGACTTTTTCTAGGTTTTGCTATTAAAAATAACTTCTGGGGGCGCCTGGGTGGCGCAGTCGGTTAAGCGTCCGACTTCAGCCAGGTCACGATCTCGCAGTCCGTGAGTTCGAGCCCCACGTCGGGCTCTGGGCTGATGGCTCAGAGCCTGGAGCCTGTTTCCGATTCTGTGTCTCCCTCTCTCTCTGCCCCTCCCCCGTTCATGCTCTGTCTCTCTCTGTCCCAAAAAAATAAATAAAAACGTTGAAAAAAAAAAAGTTTAAAAAAAAAAAAAAACTTCTGGGTGAACATCCTTGGGCACAAGTCATGTCATCCGTGCGGAGGTCTCTCCTCAGGACACATATCTAGGAGTGCAAGTGCTGAGTGGGCACATTTGGGATTTTGACAGATGCCAGCTTAGCTTGCCCCGCAGAAAAACCGTGTGGACGCACAGCCCCCCCTAGGCGACGTGCCAGCCCGAGCAGGCCCTGCGTTGAGAGATTTGTGAGCCCCTGGTGTGTAAGTGTCTCGAATACTTGTCACGTGAAATCAGTACATGGAGAAGTGCCATGGGTGGCTCTGCCACCGACAGGCTGGATAGCCTCGACCAAAGTCCCTTGGATTCCATGATCTTGGAGACTCTCCCCCTCCTACCACCTGGGATCACGGCTTCCACACCTGGCAGAACATCAGAATCATTGGGAGAGCCTTAAAGATGACGGACCCTGGACTCCATCCAGGGATTCAGCTGCAGTAGGCCCAGGGTGGGAGCTGTGGTGGACTGTGAGCCACCACCCTGAGCCACGGCAGGGACAAGTGACTCTCCCCCAGCTGCTGGGAGGTGGGGTGCACCACCGTTGGCCCAATATGGGAAATAGCTCTGCTGGAGAGAGCAGCCCTGCCCAAGGCATGCCCAAGGCCATGCCCAAGGCCTTTCCTGGGCTGATTGCACCCAGTAACCGGTCCACATGGGGTGGACCCCATTACGCCAAGGGGACCTGGCCCCCTTACACCAACTCGGGACAGCTCAGAATGGCACATGGGGTCAGTGAGGCCTCCGCGGAGCTCAGTCTTCCCCCTCTGCCCAATCCTGATTCCCTCCTGGCTCTTCCACGAGTACTGATCCCAAAGCCACTTCCCTGAACTCCATCTCGGAGCAGGCTACCCTGTGATGAGGCCCCGGAACCTGTAGTTCAAAACTACAAAGCCCTCTGCGCCCGCCGGGGTGACATGACCTGTCACTTCTGCCCGCTGTGAAGGTTACTGTGGGTGTCTGAGATCTTCACGTTGTTACTTTCTTGGTGGTATAGACACCTTCTCAGAATGTTCGTAAATATGTGAAATATATGGATTATGGATGAACTCATTTTGGAATACGGTTATTGGCATTATTTTTTTAATTGCAATGTGGTATCTCTTTATTAGCCCATCAACTGAGGTCCAGCAGTGCGTCTGACAGAGGCCATCGTGGCGAAGCCGCAAAGAGCAGAAGCCGTATCTTAAGGTACCTACAGCAACTGTAGCGTGATACGAACCCTCAGTGATTTCTGTGGGGACAGAACCCAGGGCTGCTAGTGCGGCTGGCTTGTTGGCCGCGTTCATAATGAAGGGAAATGCTCAATTCGTCTAGAGGTTCAGGGAGATAAAGGTGTCCTTGTTTGTTGTGATCTAAGTCCACACCCCCCCGAAATTCTGTCTGCAAATCCTGCTCCTGTCGGTGACCTCCAGGAAGCCAGTGGGTCCCTTGGCCTTGTGGGTCCCTTGGTCTAGCATGTGTCTTGCCGTAAATCTCCTGGTGGGTTCTGCTGCCGGCCTGAGGGCAGGTGTACAAACAAGGAGTGGGCGGGATGTCCAGGGGCCTCTGCAGAGCAAGTGGAGCCTAGGGCACCGCCGAGCAGCACAGACAGAGCCCATGTTTCCCAGTTACGCCCAAGTGAGGCACCGTATTGTTTTCCAGATCATCCAGAGGGAATGCCTGTTCCTCCTGCTGGGTGTTGAGCCTCCTGTACTTCTGGCTGTGATGCTCCATGAAAGGCCGGCTATTGCCCGCCCTGGGGGGACGGCCCTCAGTCTAGGCCCACAGCAAAGGCACTGGCTGTAAATCAAGGGCAGAATCCATTCAGGGTGTGCTAACTCCTTCACTCCTCTAAGTACTTGATCCTGATCGTGGCTTATCTGCTCTGAGCTGTAACTCAGAATCTGTGTAATTAGCAGGGGGAGTATTTGCTGAGTGTCTTCACAAGGGACAGAAGAGGCAGAGCCCTGAGGGTGGCTGCAGGTGCCCTTGCTGGCTAAAGCGCATGCCCATCCCCCCAGGGCCACCTTGCTCTGAACAGTGTCGTGAGAAGGACATGTCTCCCTCCAGCCCCATCACCTACTAGGCAGTGACACTAGGAAATCATTCACGTCTTTTAGCCTCGGTGTTCTCACTTCTTTACAAAAATTCTTTTTACTCTTTATTTACTTTTAATTTTTTTTTTCAACGTTTATTTATTTTTGGGACAGAGAGAGACAGAGCATGAACGGGGGAGGGGCAGAGAGAGAGGGAGACACAGAATCGGAAACAGGCTCCAGGCTCTGAGCCATCAGCCCAGAGCCCGACGCGGGGCTCGAACTCACGGAGCGCGAGATTGTGACCTGGCTGAAGTCGGACGCTTAACCGACTGCGCCACCCAGGCGCCCCAGCTCTTTATTTACTTTTGAGAGAGACACGGACAGAGTGTGAGCGGGGGAGGGGCAGAGAGAGAGGCAGACACAGAATCCGAAGCAGGCTCCAGGCTCCCAGCTGTCAGCACAGAGCCTGACGTGGGGCCCAAACCCATGAACTGTGAGATCATGACTTGAGCCGAAGTCAGAGGCTCAACTGACTGAGCCCCTTGGGCGCCCCCTCAGTGTTCTCACTTCCACAACAGGACAACGGTGCACTGTGGCCCGTCTCACAGGGTTGTTGTGGGGCCTGAGTGAGAGCAGGTGAACACTGGCCTTTCGTGAAGTGAATTCACACAGATGGGAGGATACAGATGCTTCTGGGAAAGCAGGGCCGTGGTATACGGATGTGCGTGTGGTCAGCGTTCAAAGGGATCTGGCCTCCCGACCCCACTCGCCGGTGTCCAGCCTCCGTCTAGCCATTCCACTTGGCACAGGGCTGCGGAAAGCGTGCCTTTTTATAGTGTGCACGGTGTCCCTGCCTGCCCTTGCAAACAGGCCACGTTCAGCCAGAGGGTGGGAAATGAGCCTTCTGTTCTGTTATGGACTCTCATAGCTCTTAGACCATAATGGGGACATGGCTGCGACCATCTCATTCCTATTATCCTCAGAGATGACTTTTCAAAAACAGCAGATGGGTATTTTTTCTTTCTAACAGCTTACTACACGGTGAGTGCAGCTGCAGCCCAGAGGGCAGACTGTCTGCCAGCGAAGTGGCCGTGACCTGGCTGCGTGGCAGAGGGATGTCCACACTTGCCCTGTGGTACGCTCGCAGGCTCGAAGTCTTTCTCCTGACTCCGTGGGTCCTGAATATCCTGCTATTTTCAGCACAAAAACCCTGGTCTCTCTGACACCTGACACGGAGGACAGTCACCCAACATAGTTACCGGGACGCGGGGGTTGGGGTAGATAGCGGTAAGCTCTCCGCAGGGGCTGATGCCACGGAGTCCACGTCTTCTGCACCAAATGGGCGTCCTTCAGACTCAACCCCCTTGAAATCCACCGCAGTTTGGAGACCAGCAGAGGCAGGGCTGGAGAAGGCGTCAGCAGGGGAGGCCCCTTCTTCCAGCTCCACCCCCGGAGCCAGAGGCCCGGCCGGGGCCTAGAGGGGGCCTTCTCCCCAACGTGGGACACACAGCTCAGCCCCCCACCCCCCACCAGGCACTCCTTTCCAAGCCATCCTGGTGCAGGGCATGTGGTTCAGAGTACCAGTGCTGGGGTCAGGGTGGATCAGGGTTCGCCACCCCGTCCCCCTCCAGGAGCTCTGGTCCCATCTCATCGGCTGTAAGATGAGGTGACAACCACGCCTCCTTCCAGGGCTGGCATAGGACTGCCTGGCTGGGTGCAGGAGAACCCACAGCGCCCAGCTGCCACACCGCGCGTGCTCAGGCTGGGGTGGCGTTAGTGACAAGCCCACCTGCTCCTGGAGGCCTTTGTCTTTGTGGGTTTTGGATGGAGACCCAGCGGGGACACCTGGTTACTAGTCTTTGTGGGTTTTGGGACCCAGCGGGGACACCTGGTTACTAGTCTTTGTGGGTTTTGGGACCC
>NW_024412416.1:332528-336614 GCF_014898765.1 Herpailurus yagouaroundi | reverse complement strand
GGGGACACCTGGTTATTAGTCTTTGTGGGTTTTGGGACCCAGGGGGGACACCTGGTTACTAGTCTTTGTGGGTTTTGGAACCCAGTGGGGACACCTGGTTATTAGTCTTTGTGGGTTTTGGGACCCAGCGGGGACACCTGGTTATTAGTCTTTGTGGGTTTTGGGACCCAGGGGGGACACCTGGTTAGTTTGTAGGTTTTGGAACCCAGCGGGGACACCTGGTTACTAGTCTCTGTGGGTTTTGGGACCCAGCGGGGACACCTGGTTACTAGTCTTTGTGGGTAAGAGGCTGCAGTTTCTCCTTGGGGTCAGCCTCTTCCTTTGTGAGTTGTTGGGGCACATGTGGGTGGCCTGGGTTGGGCCCTGCTATCCCTGGGCCTTTTCTGCCTCTGGGTTCATTTTTTCACACCTGCACTTCTCTGGCCCCTCAGCGAGTACTTATTGAGCCCCTACGACACCAGGCCCTGCGCTGGGCAAGGAGACAGCACAGAACAAGAGGATATGGTCTGTGCCCACAAGGGCCCGGTCAGTGCCCCCTCGAAGGCCACATGTCCTCTCTTGATCGAGCCTCTGGGCAGGCCCCGCTGTGGGCACCCCAGGCAGGTTGCCAACAAGTAGGAGTTCAGCTCTGTGCCAGGCCCAGTGCTGGGTGCTGAGGCTGCACGGGCAGGGCCCCCGCCCGGGAGATGGGGGGGTGGGGTAGGTACACCCTGCTGAGGGAGCCCTGAGGAATCATGCCTCACCCAGATGGGCTGAGCCCTGAAGAAGCGGTGGTTTTCCAGGGGAAGCCTGAGGGCGGTCCAGGCAGAAGGAACAGCAGATCCAAGGGGCTGGAGGTGTCCAGGCTGCGTGCGGGGGGATCCGGAGAGCAGTGAACAGAGGTGGGCGGAGAACCTTCAAGGGCCTGTGCTGTGAAGTTGGACTTTATCCTGGAAACTGTGAGGCTCAGAGACATTGAAGGAGTGTCAGGTGACCAGTGTTACATTTTGGGATGGTCACGCTGGCTGCAGCGTGGAGGGGGTGGAGGCAGGGGTAGGGGAAGGGCGGAGACGGGGAGCCACAGACCAAGGAGGGTGGTGGGGGGGAGGGGGGAAGGAAGAGGAGGTCAGGACCTGGGGGGGGATGCCCCCAGGATGCTGGCCGGACCACAGGGCAGTCGGGGCCCCTGGCAGGCGATGGGGGCACAGGACCCCAGGCCGGGGGACCAGCGGGCCGCAGAGGGGCTGGCTGTGTGGCGTTGGCAGCTGACTGGTAAAGTGGAAACATCAGGTTCAGGAAAGATACTGGGAATGACCAGGACAGAGGACTGAGGCAGGACACCACTTAGGAAACCTGTGTTCTTCCCATTGGAGGGTAGTGCATGCTCATAGTACAAACCGTGCCTGGTGTTTCAGGGCCCGCCTGGTTGGCAAGGAGACTATTCACTTACTAGTTATTTATTGAGGATTTGCTATGTGCCGGGCCTGATGCTAGGTCATTGTTTCGTTTTCCCCGCAATTTTATTGCGGCATAGTTTCCATATCATAAGATTTATCCGCTTCAGGAATACAATTCAGTGGTTTTTAATGTATTGAGTTATAGAACCATCGCCTTTGGGGACACTTCCGTGACCCCAAAGGGCGAGGTTGCTCCTAATCCCCAGTCCCACCGCTAGCCCGGGCAAGCACTGGTCTGCCGTGTCTCTGCGGCGAAGCCCGGCTTCACTGTGCCCCTCTAATCACCCAGGTTGGGTGGTTCCTCGCGGTGCGAGCCCTCTCGTCCCTCAGGGCCACTCACGCTCTGCGCACCCCTAGCAACCCCTGGCCCTTCAACAGCCGGGTGCCAACGCCCAACTCCCACCTGCTATCACTGCCAACCAGTGCCAGCGTCTGAAGCCAGCACCCCAAATCCACATCCGTCCCATCACCCCATCACCAACAGCTCCTCCGAGAACCAGCCAGGCCTTTGCTGCCTGGTAGTTGCAGCTCTGTCCCACCCACACGTCTCCGTCCTCCCAACCCTCGCCACCCAGGAGCCAAAGGAGCACAGGTCACGCGCTCTCTCCGCTGAAGAAGAATCGGGGCAGACCCCCACGTGCAGGCGGGCCCAAGAGAGAGAAGCGACCACCTTCCTTTCTCCCAGAGCCGCCGTCTCCCCCAGTAATCACACTTCAGTCTTGTGACCCCAGATGTCCAACGGGCCCTCAGGGTCACCAAGTAAACATTTCCCTGCGGCCCTAGGACATCTGCAGCATCCTGGACGTCCGTCACATGTTCCTTCCTCCCGCCCCCCCCCCCCCAGTGTCTTCTCCCACAGGCACTCCTGCCCCCGAGATGAGCCACCTCCTGGCTCCCGTCCCGCCGTTCCGCAACTGTCCGCTCTCATCCCGCACTACCATTTCCCATCTTGGCTGGGGTGCTCTCCTCGACGCCACAATCAAGCCATTTGTCTCCCCTCTCCCAGCAGAATGTCCCCAGAGCTCATCTAGATTCGATGTCCCCGCTCTTCTGTTTTACCGCCCACTCCGTCCCGGACCAGCTGCAGCGTTCTGAATCGGTGCCGAAACCAGATGCCCAAACTGTGACCTCCGTGGGGCCAAAGGCCAGCTTTCTCAAAGACTCGGCAGTGGCTGTGCCACCGCCTTCGTCAGTCTTATCCCCGCAGCCCCCAGACACCCTCCGTGTGCCGATGTGCTGATGACCACCTTTGCAGAACTCCAGTCCAGGAGCTCTGGACCCTACCCACCTTCCTAAATGATGTTCGTCTTGCGCACTGAAGCGGCATCTCCAACTTGCAGAAACACCGATTACAGAAATACTGCTAAAACTCTCCTTCAGCCTGCCCGGCCCTGACTTCCTTCACGGGTCACCCGTGGCTCCGACAACAGAGCTCCGCTTCTGCCCGCGCATCCAACCAATTCGTGTCCGCTCCCTCTCTTACCTCCCCTCTGACCCCCTCCCTGCCTCCATCGTCCGGCCTCGGGGAGACCACAGCCTGCTCCCCAAAACTGCTGTCCTTCCCCCGCGTGGCGGCCAGAGTGACCCTTGGAAAAGACCCCTCTTCGGGAGACACGAGCGTTCACTGGTTTCCTGCTTTGCTTGGAACAAAACCCCACCACCCCACCACGCCAGCCCCCTGCTTCTCCTTGGAATTCCTTCCTGGGGCCTTCAGGACCTGCCTCCTCACTCACTCATCTCGCTCCTCCAGGAAGCCCTCTCTGACCACTGCCACACCTCTCTGCTCACTCTGCAAGTTCCTGGTGTGCAGTTTTAAGCCCCGCTGGGACCCAGGCTCCTTGAGGGCGAGCCCTCCGACTTGGCTTGTACTTTTCAATCCCCCAGCACCTAGAACAATGCCCAGCACACAGAGCTCAACCATTGTTTGCCGACGGGCTCCTGAAGTGATGGAGCAAGTTTATCAGTGAAGGATACGTTTGTGAGCTACTGGGAACCCTCCCCAGCACAGCCAGACCTGCCTGCCCGTGGTCTCTTGACAGTTTAAAAAAAATTCTCGAATGCTGCCCTCCCCATCAATCAACCTCATGAGCTGGTCCTGTTTAACTCCCTTCCCTGCTAGCCTGCCACAGGCTGAGAGACAAACACCTCCCTCGTCCCCATTTGTCCCCTGCGATGTCAGACCTGCAGGAGTGGGAAGGGCTTGTGCGCCAACTCATCTCTGCAGGGAGACGTAAAATTTGCCCATAAATAAAACCTTCTGTCGTTCGGCTCGAACGTTAAAGTTCATCGGTCTGTAGCATGTGTTTCATTATAGCAGACACCAACGCGCCCCTGAGATCGGCATTCTGGAACGCTGCCCTGGCTTGCAGAATTCCCACAAGGAGACTCCAGCGCGGCCTTGGAGACCGGCTCTGGACCCCACCTTCCAAAGTGGTCCTGGCAGCCACGTTTTGACTTCACGTGGCACTTCGTGCTGATTGAATAAGTGGCATCAGACGCTCTCATCTGCATCCAGCTGCTTCCGGTCTACAGGCTGGAAGCCAGTCCCGCGGCCAAAGCGGCTGGAATTGGGTCCACAGTAAGTACCAGCAAGCCCGACAGACCTCCTCCGTGAGGTAGGAGGGCTCAGGAGAGCTGTTTCCCCCCCCCC
>NW_024412416.1:318158-332428 GCF_014898765.1 Herpailurus yagouaroundi | reverse complement strand
CTGGCCTCCCTTCCCTACCTTCCCTCCCTCCTTTGTTCTTGGCTGTACTCCAGAGATCACTTCTCAAAGGTTAAAATCTGCATAGCAATCACCTGGGACCTTGTTAAACTGCACTTCTAATTCAATAGGTCTGGGGTTCTGGGGGCCGGGGAATGCTGATTTGTGGTCCCGGGACCACTCCTCGAGTAACTCCAGAACTGCCCTGTCCAACACGACAGCCACTAGCTACTGGTGGGTATTTAAATTAAATTAGGGGCACCAGGATGGCTCAGCCAAGTTAAGCGTCCGACTCTCGATTTGGGCTCCTGTCCTGATCTCTCAGTGAGTTCGAGCCCCACATCGGGCCCTGCGCTGACAGCTCAGAGCCTGGAGCCTGCTTCGGATTCTGTGTCTCCCTCTCTGCCCCTCCCCTGCTCTCGCTCTCTCTCTCAAAATAATTAAGTAAACGTAACCTTTTTAAATACATTGAATGAAATAAAAAATTCCGTTCCTCAGTCGCACTGGCCACATTTCCAGGGCTCAGCAGCCACGTGTGGCCGGGGTCTGTGGCACAGGGAACATGGGTCCAGAACATCATCCCAGGAAGCTTCGTGGACTGCTGCTGTCCAGGGTGAAGGTGTGGGAATCTAACCCCCGAAGTGTGTGTGCGGTCCCAGCTCCCCTGCAGTGGTCGAGGGCAGTCAAAACTCTGCGCGGCAGCAAATGCTTGAGGACCATGTGCATTCTGTGCAGGTGGAGTCCTCGGTCTTCCACGGGTTTATTCCTCTTCCGCGAGGCCAGGCTCACTGCTGTATGTGCATCTTGCTGAGTTGTGCCGGTGGGAAGTGTGGGAGACGAGGGACGGGGAAGCAGTGTGTGGGGGTGCGACCGCCTTCCCCTCCCCCTCTCTTTTGCTAGGGGGTCTGGAATATGGAGGGGAGCTCGCAGGCCCTCTGTCTGCTGCTTCCACTGCTCTGACCATCTTAATTCCCGAGGAGGTGGGGAGAAGGGAAATTCTTCTTCAGAGTTGATTCTGCACACATTGGACAAATCAAGCAGAGAACCCCGGCCCCCTCCTCCCCACGAACCCTGCACAGCACAAAGAGCTCGGGCAGGGGAAGGAGGGAGGGTGGGGAGGTTTTCCAAGAATGCCTTTCATGTGGACCCGGAGCTGTCCTTTTCCGGGCAGTTCTGTGAACCAGGACCCGGGGCGATTTCCCAAAGTGCAGTTGGCGAACGTGGGGCCAGCTGAAGCAATCACAGGGAGAGGCGCGGAACCCGCACGGAGCCCAGGGCCCAGGAAGCTCCCTCCTGGCCGCCTCGGAGCTCAGGGCCCCTCCCTGTCCGGCTGAGCAGTGAGGGGCTGGCCTGAGGCTGCAGACTGGCAGCCTCCTTTCTCGGGCGGGCGGAGACGGCAGACACGTTGGCACAAGAGCCTGATGTCTGTGGATTCCCGTGCACGGTCCCTGCCGTCTGTTCCCCACAGTAAGGTTAACCCTTCCGCTAACCAGTAAGTATGCAGCTGGTGCCCACGTCAGAAGAGCCTGACTCTGGCCCTTACCACGCTCAAAGCCCTGTGGCTTTGAGCAAGGCTCCTCTCCCCTCTGGGCCTCAGTTGACTGCCAGAGGAGGGTAATGCCTGTTTTTCAGGGTGGTTCGGCGTTTGGTACACAGTAGCAGGTGCCCGGTGAATGTCAGTCCCCCGGCTCCATACTTGCAAGGCAGTGGTGATGACAGTGTGCAGAGGGGGACAGACATTCACGTGGAAAAGTATGAAATGACCACTGTGACAGAGGAAACAAGGAGAGCTTTGGAGAATAATGAGAATCTGTCCTGGGGCTGATGAGTCAGGGAGGGCCCACTTCCCCAAGGGATGTGCTGACTGGGCTGAGAAGTTAACCAGGCAAACGCAGGAGGAGGGAAGACCAGCTAAGCTGAGGGGACAGCGTGTGCAAAGATCCTGTGGCAGGACAGTACTTGGCAGTCCACGGGGGCAGAGGAAGGACCAGGCTGGCTGAATGGCAGAGTCAGGGGCACAGAGAAGGAAGGGAGATGAGGGGAGACTGTGTGTCTGCCCCCGATGCCCCTGTGCTACATGGTGGAGGCCAACGCTCAATGCCCCTGCCTCTGTGAGTTCACACCTACTGAAACAGGGTGGTGACTGCCAAAGTTCCCTTCCAGTATTCTTTGATGTGTCAAATGTGTCCTTGCGTCTGTGGCCGTGCCCTGTAAGAAATAAATATGGCTGGGGCGCCTGGGGGGCTCAGTCGGTTAAGCGTCCAACCTCAGCTCAGGTCATGATCTCGCAGTTCTTGGGTTCCAGCCCCGCGTCAGGCTCTGCACTGACGGCTTGGAGCCTGGAGCCTGCTTCCAATTCTGTCTCTCCCTGTCTCTGCCCCTCCCCTGCTCACGCTGTCTCTCTCTCAAACATAAATAAACATTAAAAAAAGAAAGAGAAAAAAGGAATGAAGGTGGCATCCAAGTCATCCCGTTGGAATTTCTGAAACCACGGAGCTGACACACGCAGCCCATCTGCAGGGAGCTGAGGGTCTCGGGGAGGTCCAGGGATGGTGACGGGAGAATGAATGAATCCAGCCCGAGCGGAAATGCCCCTTTTCTGCAAATGATCTGCTCTCTCCAGACTGACCGCTGGCCTCTTGCACGAGAAGTGGAATGTCCATAAAAGTCACGCCCGTTTCCTTCTGAATGCCCAAAGGGTTTGCATCAGGCGACCCAAGTTCTCTGCTGCCTTCACTCCTTCCCGATGAGAGCTTACTACAGGCCGGGCTGGGTCAGCGAGCGGGGTGTTGATGCCCGCAGCCGTTCTGACGGGGCCTCACCCACGGGAATGGCTCAATCCAGGAACTGGAAACCCTTGACTGGGGAAGAGGAAGCCACATGCCCAGTCGTGGGTCCATCTTTGTTCTTTACCCCAGGACGGTGACGCACTTTCCTGGCACATCTCATGGCCAGTGGCCCGATGGTGGTGACTGTGGTGGGAGCAGCAGCATAGCAGGAAGTAGCACGTAAGTACTGGGTGGCTGTTTCAACAGGAATGACCCTTAGTGTACCAAGTCTTCATTAATCTACAGCCAAACTAAATTTCACTGAGGAGCCTCCTTCTAGCAGGCGATGGAAGCATAATCTCGGTCAGTTTGGGATCTCCCGTCCCTGTGTTGTCCGACCACACCGAAGCAGAGGAAGCGTCTGGAGAGCCACGGGGCTGGGGTGCAACACGCAGTCTGGACTTCACGGCGGTCAAGGGTCCGCATGGGCATCATCTCCATGGCAGCCTGGCCTTGGCAACACGGCGGGAAGCAGGGTGGGGAGGAGAGCAGGTCCTGAAGCCAGGCTGCCTGGGTTCGGCTCCCAGCGTCCCCTTCCTGGCCCTGGGACCTTGAGCAAGTAAGTTAGCCTCCTACAGGCTCAGTTTCCTCGTCTGTATGACAGTTAACAGTCGCGTCTGCCCGACCGGGCTGCTGCGAGGGCTCGACGAGCCGGTGCGCGTGCAGTGCTTCGGGACAAATGCTGCGTGTGACCCACACTCACTCCTCTGTGTGCCCGGGTTTGATGGGGTCACCCCCACCTGCACCCTTTCCCAGTGGCCTGGCCTTTCGGTTCCCAGACACCAGGTCCTGTTCAGGTCACTTGTAGGCACGCGGGACGGTGGGGCGGTAGCCGCAGAGAGTGTGGGGAAGGCTCTCCCGGACCCCAGTCGGGACGCACGCAGTCCACGCTGGGCATTTGACCTGGAAGGGGCAGAGCACGGGCTCCTGTCCGTGGGCCCCCAGCGCCCGGTTTTCATTTCCCTCTGCCTCCCACCCACCCCGCGGCTGTGATGTCTTTTCTCCTCCGGGGAGCTGAGAACCACCCCTCAGTCACCCCCCCCCCCCGGGGTCTCGCCCTCTTTGTCCCCAGGGCTCTGGTGCGTCATCTCTCCCCTGGAGCAGCACAGGACACATCCTCTCCGCGGTGGAACGGAGTGGGGGTCGAGGGGCAGAAGGAAATGTCGGGAACGGGGGACACGGGGACCCAGTTAAGATGTCTGATGTTCTCCCTGCACACTGTCGCGCCACCTTGCTGAGGATTCGACCCCGGGGTGGGGGCCTGGTCACGGGAATAGAGGTATGAGGGCTATAGCCCCCACCCGCCCCGCCCACCCCAGAGACACCGGCAGAGCCCTCTGGGTCAGAGGCAGGGGCACCTGAGAACCCCCACGGTGTGTCAGGAAGCATGCTCTCAGGCTTAGCCAGCTGGTCCAGCCAAGCACTGCCCGCAGGTGCACCCGGCACCCTAGGCCCTCGGCCAGATGCTGATGGCGGCATTGAATGTGCTTCCTGCTAAGCAGCCTAGTCAAGCTGTTTCTGGTCACACAATGGGACTCAACCCTGGCGGAAAGGCCAGCTTCACATAGCCTTCTGGAGCCAGTTTCCATGGAGACCCCCTGCTCTTCCTTTCCATTCCAGCCATGTGGTTCTCCTCACTGGGCCTTGAACAAACCATGCTCGCAAGTACCCCGGGGCCTTTGCACTCCCTAGTCCTTCTGTGTAGACAGCCCTTCCCTCAGGTACCTGCACGGCTCCAGGTCTACCTCCTTCAGGTCTCGGCTCACTTGTCATCTTAGCAGTGAGGCCTTCCCCGATCTCCTGTTTTAAACTGTCTCCTCTCCCTTCCTTAGGGTGAGGGTCAAGGTCCCCCTGCACAAGAGCAGGGACTTTGTCTTGTTCACTGCTCTACAAATGAAGGACCTCGCAGGGGCTTTCTGCCTTCTTTGCGTTGTATACCCGAAGCAAGAAAGCCCAGAGAACTTAAGCGACTTGCCCAGGACCACACAGCTATTAAGAAAAGGGGAATCTGTCCTGGTTAATTCGTATCGAACTTGTTCCTTGATCACATCCTGTTCCCTCGCATTGTCACTACCTATCCTTCCCTCCTTTTGATCTCCAGCTGCAAGAAACCTCCACCCTTCCAGGCACCCTGGGGCTTCTGGGGAGGACCCTTGGTACCCTCACCGGGAGGGACGAGCCCCTGCTCGGTGCTCTGTACCTTGTGGGGGCACTTAGCAAAGACCCTCACAGTTGTGTGCTGGGCCTTGTGTGGCCCCAGGGCGGAGGCTGTGTTTCCCATCCGTGAGCACCAGCCTGCAGGAGGGAGTGGGAGCGCGACAGCCCTCCTCAGCCTCAGCCCTCCCACGTGCCCCCCCCCCCCCAATAACCCATTTCTACCCAGAACTTGAGGGCAGGAGGAGGGGCTCGGAGCCAGGACAGAGGGAACAGAGGGAAGGAGCAGAGGATGACCTTTGCCAACCTCTCTAGGTTGTCTTTCTTTATGGGCGGGATTCTTTGAACCCCCCCACAGATCTGCTTCTGTGTTTACAGGAGCTGTTTGGTGCCTCTTTCTAGAAGGGATGGTGGGATGCTGTCTACACCCATTTCAAGTTCATTTCTGGGCCTGTGAGCAAGCTGTTAACTAGTCCTCCCCGGATGGATGCCCTCTTCTGCCCCACAGTCCCCACCCGCAATGGGAGGGTCAGGCCCAAGTCAAACTCTCCACCCTGTAGCCGGGAGGCTGGCAGGTGCACCAGAGGGCAGACCCCAGCGGGGCAGGATGGGGAGAGGCCTCAGGCCTCCCAGCCCCAGAACCATTCAAGCCCCCGCTGACAGCCCAGATAGTTGGGAAGCAAACCCGCTGGGCCCTCCAGCTTGGATTTCACATAATGAGCCTTTGGAATCCGGGAAGTGATTAAAAGCCCACTGGGGAGGGACCACCTACCGGTTCTGGAAGGTGTGGCTGCTCTGACTTCGTGGGGCTCACCAGGAAGCTGCACGTAGACGAGAAAGAGGAAAAGCACCGATTCCGAAATAGCCCCGTTCAGAAGTGTAGGGCCCGGGAGTTGTGTGATGGAGACCGGGCGGGGACGGTGGCCCTGGGGTGAGACCTGTTGGGCCCTTACGGGGGCAGGCGGGGAGGGGGGCGGGGAGGGCAGGGACTCAGGGGCCTCCACAGGCCGCAGCAGCCCCGCTGTGCTTACTGAGTCAATCAGGTGCCTGCTCTAAAACCGGAGGGCTGTAGAGAACCTGAGTGTCACAGTCGAGCTCTTACTGGTGCGACCACCAGGGCAGAGAGAGGGAGGGTGGGCTGCCTGGTGTCACACAGGCTGGGGGGCACTCGGCCAGGCCTAGGTCTCAGGCCCCCTGCCACCTCCTCAGATTAGAGTGACGAGAGAACTAAGCCAGCCTGGAACCCCACGCCCTCACTCCCCATCTCAAGAGCTGAGCCATTTGAAGCCTCTTGCTGGGTGCTGGGTCAGGTGGGGGTAACCGGTAAGAGCCCTAAGTGCGGTCACTGTCCTGGGGCCATTACCTCTCACCCCCTAGACTAGTCCTAGGAACCATGTTCTTTATTTTGCAGGTGAGGCAACTGTGGCTCAGAGAGGTTAAGTCACTTGCCCAAAGTAACAAAGCTAGAAAGCAGTGGAGCTGTGATCTGTACCCAGGCCAGCCGGACACCAAGCCTCAGCCCTCCCAGCGTGCTGGGCTCGGGGAAGGTGATGTGGGACAGTTGAGGCAGGAGTTGTCGTACAAGGTTAGGAGGAACTTTGGGCACTGTAGCAAGGAAGGGAGAATATTGCGTCTTTGAGGCAAAGCTTCCTCTTAGTCACAGAGGTATGGCCACCAGGCCCTCAGGCGGTCCCTTCATCTCGATGGGCAGGGCCCTGAAAAGCCTGCTCCTTTCTGCTCAAACTATACAAACAGAGTCTCCGGGCAGGAAGACCCAGTCTGTAAAACAGAAAGCTTCTCAGAGATGGGGCTCCAGAGGAAGGTCCGAGGGATTGCCCCTGGGTTTGTCAGGGGAGGGGAAGGAGTTCGGGGCAGCTGGCCACAAGATGCCAGCCTGGGGCGTCCAGGGGGCCCTGGCCAGCGTGAGGCTCAAGGAACGGGTGGGCTGGGGCCGGAGTCCAGCGGGGCCTTGGGCCGGGGCCAGAAGCCACTCGTGCTAAACAAAGCATTACACAACCGGCTCAGTAACTGCCTTAGTCGAGTGGGTCAAACGAATTCCTTCCAGCTCGGGAGCTCTATCTACTTGGGGGCGGCGGGAGCGGGCAGGCCCCTGAGTTCCGGGACCCTGTGTCCATGTTGGTTCAATTAGTTCCAGGGTCGGGTACAGCCTTGCATGCCAGGCCCCCGGCAGCTGCCTGGTGCCCTTAGGGGAACCAGGAAAAGAGGAGGGTCCCCCAGGGCAGTGGGCCAGCGTGCAGGCAGGACTGGACTGCTCGCCCAGGGCAGCCACGGCCGGGAGTCTGGGGCCGGCAGAGCGGGGACACAGATCCGAAGACCCGGGCGGGAGCTGTGTGGTGGGCCCGGGTCAGGACCAGGAGAGGCTGCGCGTGGCAAAAGGAGGCCAGCAATTTTCAGGGTGTGAGGCGAGTCAAGCCAGAGTGTAAGGGACACAAGGTGTGTTTGGCCAAATTTGGGGCTCCTCCAGCGTGACAGACGGCGGAACAGAGGCTCCCGGCAGGACTGAACTATGGCGGGCAGTTGGGACTGGAGGCCTCTAGGAAAAGTCACAGAGCTTGGAGACTCCCAGTACCGGCCCCGCAGCATTAGTAAAGATGCAGATTCCCTGGCCCCACCTGAGGCCTACGGAATGAGAAATTCTGAGGGTGGGACCCAGCGATCCGTGTTTCACGCAGACCAGCAGGTGATGCTGACGTGCGATACCGTTGGAGAACCGACGGACGATTCCCAGTGTGGGCCACAGACCAGCAACATCAGACCACCCAAGAGCTTGTTGGAAATGCAGGATCCCAGGCCTGGCCCCAGACCTACCGAATCAGACCCTGCAGTTTGACAAGACCTCAGGGCGTTTGCATGTGCCTTCTGGTCAGACAAGGCCCGCCCCTGAGCTCCGGCCCTGGGCTTCCTTGGTTCGAGCGTGACTGGGTCTGAGAGACAGGAGCACAAGGATGAACGAGAAGGAGACCATGCCTCTCCAGACGCAGGCGAGAGCTGTCCTCGGATCTTTATGAATCCAGTTCACTCCCAGAAAGGGTCACCAACCCCCCCCCCCCCCACCACCACCACCAACCAAAAACCCTGATGGCTTCTGAGCCTGCAAAGATGCCCAATGCAGACGCTGTGCAGAAAGCAGGTCGCGGTAAGACCAACAGCCCAACGGGTGCTACTCCCCTTCCACGGGGGCCAGCTGGGCCGGCTGGGGGGGGAGGCTGCTCTCAGCCCTCGCCACGGGGGTGATTTAAGGGGACGCTGGGCAGGCCTGAGTGCCCCCTGCGGAGACGCTCATGAGGAGACAAAGCTGCAGAGACGGGCGGCCAGACCCGTCGTCAGGTGTGCCCTGGGTGACCCAGGGTCTCATTCTTTCTGGGGGAAACCGCAGAGCAGCGGAGATGAATTACAGGAGAGGTGTCCCGGCAGACAGGAACGTCTCACCCTCACGACACCAGAGGGAATCTCTTTCGTCCCCATCCCCCTCCGAGCTGGGGATTCTACCAGACTGGCCTTTCCACCCCCTTTAACAGGGGCTGCGGATTGGTATTTGTCTGCGAGGGTCGATATGTGCTGGGCTCCGGGCTGAGTACCCCGTACGTGCGTTTTCATTGAATTCGTCCCACAATTCCCTTAGGTAGGTGCCGCCGTTTTAGGTTTCCACTAATATTTTGGTATTTACTGAACACTGATAGATATTTACTATTCTACAGGTGGAAAAAGTAAGACTAGAAGCGAGTGGCTCTCCAAAGTCAGCTGAGGGGAAGGAAGAGGCCGCCATCGACGCCAGGCTCTCCGGCCGGCGTTACACCTTTGCTACTCAGAGTACGGGACCAGCCGCCTCAGCGTCATTTGAGAGCTTGCTGTGCAGAAATCTCTGGCTTCACCCAGATTTACAAACTCAGACTCTGCATCTTAACAAGGCCTGCAGGATTGGTACGCACACCACGGGCCGCGGGTTCCCCCTCACGTGAGGAACACGGCTGATTTGAATCGGAGGCCCTTCTCGGGTCCTTTCCGGGAAGCAGGGTGTGAGGACCCCGGTGGCAGTCACCAGCTTCTACCGCGACACAAGAGAGCGAGAGAGAGAGAGAGGAAGGGAAGTGTGTGCCCTTGCAATGGCGGTCTTCACGGACGGGTTGGCCCTGTCTTCCCAAGGTGAAGTACCATCCGCGCTTTCTCTGCAGACTCCGGAGAACGGTCCCGCAGGCGCCCCTGGACTACAGTGGCAAGAAGGTACTTCTGAGTTTCTGTCTCCCTGGGGCCCAGCAACCTCTCGTGGGTGACGGTAATCCTGCCCGCTCCCTCGTGGGCGTGCGTTTAGGACCATCAGGGTGGGAAGCAGTTTGCCGGCTCAGAGCGCGACACAGCGTAGGATGCGATCCTCGCGTCACCTAGGCCAGGTGCCTGATGCCTCCGCCCTGCGAGGTCACCTCATGTCGCCCCTCGCTGGGAGGCCCCATCGGGGTCCCCCCTGCCACCGCCATGTTTTCTGCTCCCTCTACTCCCACACTAACCTGAGGGCCTCACGGGCCTGCTGTCCTGCCTTGCTATACAAGTACCCGCGTACGGTTCTGCCCTTTCTAATAGGACACGGTACTTCCCAGGCCTTCTGTCCCTCGTGGGCACTGAATCACAGCCTGGTTCTAAAGGGACCTGAGAGGGCAGGTTACCTGTGTTTAAGTGTTCAGGGTCACCAGGGCTTAGGCCCAACTCCACGATTTATTAGCTACGTGGTTCTGCGTGAGCCGCTTAACTGTGACTCCATTTCCCCGTTTGCAAAGCGGGGATAACGGTAGTCCCTAACCGACAGGATCCCTGGGAATAGTAAATAAAAACATGTTAAATATTTTGTACCAGCATCTACATTAGCTGATATACATTAGCTGATATTAAACCGTATTTCAAAGCCGCTAAGATACATCAATTGTGAGACGTATCCTTGATTTCAGAGATGTCAAAATGGTATTCATTCCACAGAAAAAGGGTTCCAAAGCCAAAGATGTTTGGGAAATACTGAGTGTCTTTCCTGCAAGGTGGCTCAGAACCCTTAAATGCTACCTTTGATGGGGCCTCCAGGGCCATATGGGTGTTCATATTCAGGGTCTCCCAGGCGTGGGCAATGGAGCCCTTTTGTCGTGGAGCACGCTGAGCATCTGTGGACACGGTTTAGGAATGCCAGTCAAGTCCAAAGCTCTAATTCACAGATGGCCAGACTGAGGCCCAGAGCCAGGAGGAGACTTCCTGAAGTTATCCAGCTGGTTAAGTGGTGGAGACTAGGCCACTGAACAGCCAGACTGGAGCCTCCCCCACTGAGCCACACTGCCCCCCACCTAACCTGCCGCCTACAGCACTTGATAGTTTGCAAGGTCCTGCCCCAACACCAATCTCAGGAGGCATCTGGCCCCCAGCCAGATCCTGGGCCAGGAGTGGAACCGGGCCCAACCTTTGTGACTCTGGGGTGGGGGGCAGTGAGCCAGGAAGGTCTGAAAGACCCAGGGCAGGAGGCTGTCCCGAAACAGGGCCAACCCTGGCTTCCTCCCAGTGGGCTGGGACGCAGGCCATCACCCACCTGCCCTCCCCCACAGGCAGCGCCGTGTAGAGGGTGGCAGACCCCCGGGTTCACTGTTACTCCGTCGCCAAGGCAACCCACAGGGACCTGCTGGGCAGGCTGCGGACCACAGTCACGGAATCCGCTGGAAACGGCTTTCATCGCAGCGGTTGATGTGACCGCTTTGCTGTAAGAGCACTTTGTGTTTCACCGGCTAAGGTGAATTACTATGAGGGCTCGTTAAACAGTTCATCGACTTTTAACCTGAGTGTGATGTTTGCGGTCAGACGGGGCTGTTCTCACGGACCCATTGACTCTCAGCCTCTTCCTCTCTGAGACGTGTGATGCGCGGTGCCTGTCCCCATGCTTGGCCTGCCCCCCCGTGGGAACAGCCCCCGTGGCCTTCCCTCTGGGCCTGCGGGTCCGTCCATGAGGTGAGCTAAGAGCGCAGCTCGCACGCAGCAAACCTCTGTGCGCAGGGTCCCCACCGAGGGTTGGTCATCACACAAAACTGGAAACGAACCAACGGGAAAGTGGCCAAGTGGGATAAAGCCATACAATAGAATACGTCACAGCAGTTAAAAGGAATGAATTAAAGCTATCTGTGTCTTTATGGAGGGATCTCTAAGACATACCGAGTGAGAACAAAATTGCTGTAGGACACAAAGTTAAGATCCTATTTGTATAGGGTTACAAATAGAGAAAGCCGTACTACATCCTTACCATAGTTGCATATAGATTTTTTTAGGTTTATCTACTTATTTTGAGAGAGAGAACGTGCCCGTGAGTGGGGCAGAGAGGGAGAGAAAGAATCCCAAGCAGGCTCCGTGCTGTCGGCACAGAGCCCGACACGGGTTTGATGTCACAAACCGTGAGATCGTGACCTGAGCCGATATCGAGAGTCGGACGCTTAACCGACCGAGCCGCCCAGGCACCCCTGGTGTGTGTAAATTTGTGAATGCAAGAGGGTAAAAAGCTGATGAAAGGATTGTGCCTCCCTCCCCACCGTCGCCCCTGAGCAGGAGGAGGGGTCGGAAGGACGAGGGGGTCACCTTCTCTAGAAGGCTGCTGACTCATTTGCACCTAGTGCACCCTTGGATTCTCTGGATTTCCCTTGTCCCGAATACTGACCATTTGCTCTGCCTCAGACACCGCGGCACCTGGCCGTCTGCACAGGCCTGTGCTCTGTGCGGTGCACGGGAGACTGAGCAGGGTGTGCCCAGACTCTCGGGCTCTCCTGGTATCTCAGGACTTGAGGGGAAGGCCCTGCAGCGGCCTGGGGTCTGGCTTCCTCAGTGGCCGCCGGAAAGGGCCAGCTGTAATGCGGTGCTTCTCCACTGGGACGATTTTGGCCCCAAGAGACACTCGGCAGCATCTAAGACACGGTTGCTTCTATACCTGGGCAGACGCGGGGTGCCACCGGCATCCAGAGCCTAAGCAGCCTGCGATACAGACAGCTCCCCCCCCCCCGCAATATTCGTCTGGTCCAGTGTCAGTAGGGCCCACATGGAGAAACCCTGGTGTAGTCGCTAAGAACGAAGACTCCAGGGGCGCCTGAGTGGCCCAGTCAGTTGGGCGTCCAACTTCGGCTCAGGTCGTGATCTCACGGTTCGTGGTTCAAGCCCCGCGTCGGGCTCTGTGCTGACGGCTCAGAGCCTGGGGCCTGCTTCGGATTCTGTGTCTCCCTCTCTCTCTGGCCCTCCCCCGCTCATACTCTGTCTCTCTCTGCCTCTCAAAAATAAATAAAAATGTAAAAAAAAATTTTTTTTAATAAAAAATAAATTAAAAAAAAAGAACGAAGACTCCAGAAACAGACTAGCTGTGTGACCTCAAGCAAATGACTTCACCTCTCTGTGCTTCAGCCTCCTTATCTGCGAAATGAGCATAATAATTACATCTACCTCATTTGGTTGTCGTGAGGAGTAAACGTGTTGGTAATTTACACCAGTGAAGGACACCTAGAGACTGTGTCCTGGTAGGAACAGTAACTCTGAAGAAGAGGAACGTCATACCCAGAGCAGGGAGGCCGTTCACGGACTCGGAAGCCCTAATTATTGCTAGTTACAAATGTCTCCCAATGCACTTCACGACTGATTGTAACACACTGGTAAGGCCACGTGTTGTGGATTCTCAATGCACACTTTCCCCACTTTGAACCTCTGGACTCAGGCTGCACCTTGAAGTCACGATTGGCGGGTGGCCCCCAGACTCGGCCTTGGGGGTGGCAATTGGTGGCTGGGAAGGAGATTCTGGTTACGGTAGAGAAGACCCCTTTTGCGATGGGGCGTGTCAGGGCTCCTGGCTGGCTCGGGGGGGGGGGGGCGGGTGACTCTTGATCTCAGAGTTGCGGGTTTGAGCCCACGTTGGGTGTAGAGATTACTTAAAAGTTAAAATCTTGGGGCACCTGGGTGGCTCAGTCGGTTGAGCGTCCGACTTCGGCTCAGGTCATGATCTCACAGGTCATGGGTTCGAGCCCCGCGTCGGGCTCTGCGCTGACAGCTCGGAGCCTGGAGCCTGCTTCTGATTCTGTGTCCCTCTTTCTCTGCTCCTCCCCTGCTCATGCTCTGTCTCTCTCAAAAAGAAATAAAGATTTAGAAAAATTAAAAAAAAAGGTTAAAATCTTAAAAAAAAAAAGGAAGCACGTGATACTCATACCGTTATGTGAAAATATGGTCGTTTGTCCTGCTGAATGGAAAACTGACTCTGGAGAATTGTACCCTTCTGAAGTGAATTCGTTATGCTTACATTTGTTTATGTGTGTATAAAAGTGATATATCGTCAGACACTGATGTCTGCATAACTGTGACTGGTTTTTCACGAGTACACGATAAAAATTCCTCATAAGAAAGCCTTGTGCCATAGTTAAATTGGTAATTTCTTGTGTGTGGTACATAGAATGACAGTGCCTCTCACAACCGATCGCATCGTAGATTTGGGGAACGTGTGTAATAACCACACTATCACTGAGTTTCATACTGTGCTAATCCGATTATATATGTTACCACATTTAATCCTCTCAACGGCCCTGTAATGTCCGCACTGTTATGGTTCATGTTTTGCTAACGAACAAAATGAGACTCAGAAGCGAAGCGATTTGCCCAAGGTCGACAGCCGCTGGCAGGGCTGGGATTCGAACCAGGTTCACGTGGACTCCAAAGCCGTGGGACTCAGCCTTTGTGTCTGGTTCAGTCAAGGCCAAACCCTGGTTCCCGGGTTCAGCAGCCTGGGGCCCCGGAGAGCGGGGACGGGGGTGGCTGAGCCGGTGTGCGGCAGTGCGTGGGCAGCGGAGCACGGCCCCGTCTGTGACCCACCAGGAGCACGCGGCCCACCGGGAGAGTTTGCTGCTCGCCACGCTTCCCTAACGAGACAAAGTGCAGGTGCTACCGCGGATGAGAGGGGCTTGAAGGGATGGAGGGAGGTTCTACAAGCTTCGGGTAAAAATCATGTGTTCTGGGCTGAGCCACATCTTTGGAATTGCCCATTTTTCCCCTTTGTAGCAAAGCTCTGTGTCTGCAGATTCCAGCAAATTGTGGAGCAAAACAGTCATTGTAGCTGAACGTCCAGAGTTAATGTTCGCCACGACATCTTCAATGTGCAAGTAATAAAAGGCCAGTCATGAGGCCTGGCAGAGGTATTAGCAAGACTCGAATGTCTCCTCCCCGGCGGTTTGGGCGTTCCCAAGCCTCCCTGTCTGGTGGGCTGGTGGGCAAAGCAGACTGGCTGGTCGCAGGGGC
>NW_024412416.1:309702-318058 GCF_014898765.1 Herpailurus yagouaroundi | reverse complement strand
CCCCCCCCCCCCCCCCCACCGCCCTGGGATCTGAGACTACACAGCAGCCCGAAAGCTTGCAGAGTCTGGTTCTCATTCTCAGCCTCTCGCAGGGCCTCTGAACGAGTTCCTGTGCCCCGTTTCTCTCAACAAGGATAACCACTTCCACCTGCCTTTGCAATGTGTTCCTGGGACGAGGGACGCCTCCTGACAAGGCTGGACTGCCTTGCACGTGCTGGATGAACACTTGAAAATGGACACCCCCCCACTCACCTCCCACCCCCCGGGGCTCGGAGCTGCGCCATCTTGTGGCTGCCTCGTTCCGGGGAGGGGCGTCCTGCTTTGCCCACGTTTTGCTTCACTCGTTCTCAAGGGCAGTGACGAGATCGGGGTCTGCTCAGTCTGGGTTATTTCCTGCCCCTTCTTCCACCCAGGCCGTTGAAATTAGCAACTCCAGCATTCATCGCACAGAGGCCCAGAGAGGGCAAGGGGTTTGCTCGATGTCTCAGGGCAACTCATGGCAGCTGGGGTGCAAATCCTGGTGGTCTGGCTCCAAGTCTCGAAAGCCAGACCTGGGAGTCAGAAGATTAGGGGCCATGGGCTCAAAAGACCAGGATTCT
Source organism: Herpailurus yagouaroundi (assembly GCF_014898765.1). Classification (NCBI taxonomy): domain Eukaryota; kingdom Metazoa; phylum Chordata; class Mammalia; order Carnivora; family Felidae; genus Herpailurus; species Herpailurus yagouaroundi. The sequence continues at coordinate 317,459 of NW_024412416.1, read as the reverse complement.
TTAATTATTTATTGATTTTATTTCATTTTTGAGAGAGAGAGAGACAGAGCATGAATGGGGGAGGGTCACAGAGAGAGAGGGAGACACAGAAGCCGAAGCAGCCTCCAGGCTTTGAGCTGTCAGCACAGAGCCCGATGCAGGGCTCGACCTCACGGACCGCGAGATCATGACCCGAGCTGAAGTTGGACGCTTAACCTACTGAGCCACCCAGGCGCCCCTAGAGAGACTCTTAAGCAGGCTGTATGCTCAGTGCAGAGCCCAATGACCCTGGGATCACGACCTCAGCCCAAACCAAGAGGTGGATGCCACTGGCTCGCTGTGTCTTCTGCTTCTTTACCCCTGGAATGGAGACAGTTAGGACCACCTCATGGGACCACGGGCACGGGACAAGATGATGGACAGGAAGCGCGTGCAGTCTCGGCCTCAAAACCAGTAAAGACCCAAGTGACAAACTGCTGGGCCTTAACAGGGATAGAGAAGGAGCACAAACGCAGCATGTGTGCGACGGTCAGACATCAAGCAGGACACACAACTCTTTGAAGGACCTAACATCATCCCATCATATAAACGTATTAGGTAGAGGAGTGCCTGGGTGGCTCAGTCGGTTGAGCGTCTGACTCTTGATTTGGGCTCAGGTCGTGATCCCAGGGTTGTGAGATCGGGCCCTGAGATGGGCTCCTCGCTGAGCACAGAGACCCTCCCTCCCTGTCTGCTCCTCTCACCCTAGCGTGTGCGCGCGCTCTCAAAACAACAAAGAGCAAAAACGAACAAAACATATCAAATAGGGCCCCCCTTGTTAAAGGGGAAAGTGTGACTCAAGCCACCCTAGTGTCCTATGTAAATTATACCAGCTGGATAATCTGATTTTCTAGAAACGACCCGGAGATCGCAGAAGTGGGAACACCCAGTGTGCTCGCAGAGGGCTGTTTGGGCAGGATTCATCAAAATTAGTGACGCACCTGCCCCTGGGTCCAGAAATGGCAGCAGCGGCCGGGCTGGGCCGGGATGGCGGGTCCCGCGGTACAAGACGCGCCGCTCACAGCTTGCGTAGGATGGGTGAGGTGGCCCGATGAGCGTCTCTGGGACCTTGCGGGGACACTTCGACTAGACCTGTGGGGACGGGGGCTGGAGGGGTGAGGCTCCTGGCGGCTCAGGGTCCGGGAGACCCACATGCTCACCCCAGCCCTGCCCTCCTTACCTCTGCTTCTGAAGCTGCTTGACTCTTGCCTCAGGCCCCAGACTTCCCCCACTTCCCCACACGGCCCCCTGTCCCCCGTGGTTCGGGTCTAACTGACACGTCTGGTGTTGGCTTCCGCCTTTCCCACTCACTTCCCTTAGGAGGGGAGACGGGAATTCAGACGCTGCCTCCTTTAGTAATAGCAACCGCAATGAGCTTTTAAAAAACAAAACAAAAACTTCTGCTTTCTTTTTTTAACGTTTATTTATTTTTGAGACAACGCGAGAGACAGAGGGAGACGCAGAAGCAGGATCCAGGCTCCCAGCCGTCAGCACAGAGCCTGACGCGGGGCTCGAACTCACGAACCGCGAGATCACGACCTGACCGGAAGTCGGACGCTCAACCGACTGAGCCACTCAGGCGCCCCAAAAAACTTTTGCTTTCGAATAACTACAGATGTACAGAAGTTTGGGGAACGATACGGGGAGGTTCTACCCAGCTTCCCCCTAGGGCGACGGTGTATACCACAGCAGGACACTTTTTAAATGTGTAGCCATCGGGGCAAGGGCCTCGTATAAAAGGAAAATTTGGAGGCTCACACCTGGTCATTGCAAATCTGCTCCATTGTTCCCTGAAGGGCCTAGTCTTTCTCCAGGACTTTGCTCACTCAGAAAGTTCTCTTCATCAGCCAGAGCTCGCTCACTCAGGTGAGCTGAAGCCAAGACGGAATTTACCAGAAGGACACGGGGCTGCCCCAGAGTCTGCGGGGAGGCTGGGGAGAAGAGCCAGAGCCGGCACAAGGAGCAGGGCCTCCAGGACTCCGGGCCGGCTCCTCAGGGTTGCTCCCAGGGTGAGGAATGAATGCCCACTCCTTGGTTTTGTTTTTCCTGTCCCTCAGCGCCCTGCCCTTCCAGAACGGCTCTCTCCTCCTCTGGCCCGCGCGTTCGGCCCTGCCCAGCTGGACTGTTTGGTTCTTGGGGTCAAGCTCTCAGTCGCTGTATTGTCCATAATACTTACCCAACGTAGGAAATCAAGAAGTATTATGAATAAGTAAATTCTGCCAAAGGCAGTTAATCTATTTTGACCAAACTCTCTGACAGTCCTACAAAACAAAAATGCGGGGAACCTGCCTCTTTTCTGACCCCCTCTCCTTAATGGCAGTGTCACAGCAGTCAGTGAACGAGTTGGGCTTTTAGAGTCACTGACTCGGCTTCCCGGGAGCCCATGGACTTGCGGGGGGAACAGCCACAGAGGGTTTTAATTAGCGGGATGTGAAAAGAAAGTCACTTGACCTCTCGGTGCCCCTCTCCGAAAGGTGGGATAACGAGCCGGGCCACCTGCTGGCTCCCGAAGCACTTGTCCTTAATGAGGCGGTGGGGGGTGGTGACGAGGGGCCTGTTGGGCTCCGGGGGAAGGGGAGGAAAAGGCTGGTGGAAGGCACTGTCGTCCTGGCGGTTCTTGCCTCCGACTCCCTCTGGCGACCAGTTTCCTGGACTGTTTATAGTGCGTTTTGAATGGATCGCTTTGCACAGCTGCCTGGGGGTTGCCTTTGCTAAGACACCGAACACGGTCCTCCCGACGCAGGCGGTGGGTCCCTGTCGCCCCTTCGGCCCCGGCTTGTGCGGTTGTACCTCGGAGCCTGCACGTCCTCAGCAGTTTCCGTGGGGAAGCCGGGGCGACACGGCCGAGCACGGCTCTGGGGGCGTCTCCGTCAGCGTCCCTAGATCCCTGAAGGGCACGCAGGGGGACACGGGAGCCCACTGGTCCTGCCGGGTCCCCGAACGCAGAGCGGCAAGGACACAGCTTCAGCTCAACGGAGAAGCGAAGGTGCCCCAGTCGGCCTGTCCCGTGCCGCACAGGCACCTGCCCAAGGCAGACGGCCTGCCACCAGCGATAGGAGCTGTGGGCCAGGGTTCTCGGTCGTAGACGCCTGACCCCTGAATCTGTCCCAGGTGGTTTGGGCGGGAAGGGCGTGGACGGTGGACGGTGCTTAGCGTCGGGTTCCCCCTTCCTCCAAAGCTGGCGCCAGGGTCTCCCGGGCTCCCCGGGAGCAGGGCGGCTGGGTGTGAGGCGCCGGGGAGCCTGGCTCCCTGCACCTGCTGGTGTGTCCGCCGCCCTCGCAGAGGTCCCAGCGTCCAGCCACCAGGTTCGGGAGTGCAGGGGAGCCAGGCACCTGGCGCCTGCTGCATCCATCGAAGCAGGCCCCGTGCGGCCCCGGAGTGCCAGCCACGGTTGCGTTTTCTGACCAAGGTGGCATCCTGATTGCGAGGGCTGGATAATCCTAGAAGCTTCCGGATGGCGGCAGCCTGGGTGTCCTCTGGCGCCCCAGCAGCCTGGTCATCAGCCCCCTTGGGCCTTGGGGAGTCGCTCCCACCGGGGGCCGGGCTCCTGCTTGGACGCGGGGCTGTGCTGCCGCCCTGGCCGATACCGCTGGGACTTGGGGAACCGTTCACGCAGCCACCCTGCACAGCTGGGCCACCGAGGCAGCTGTATGTGGCCGTCTCGAGGCTCTCCTCGCTGGAAGTCTCCGGAGCCATGCCGCCCCCGTCCCATGCCGTGCCAGCAAACGGATGCCCACTTCCCACAAAATTCAGCTCCGAGTCAGAGTTTCAAAATAGAAATCACAACCAGATCCCAGCCGGCAAGGGAGTCTTGGAAATGTGGCCGTTAGTGGTTCAGCCTGTGTGGTTCAGAAAGGTATCACGGGAGCCCGTCCACGGGGTTTCCTGCAGAGTCACTGACTTTTAGCCTGGGAGGGATTCTACAGGGCAGGTACGCCAACCTTCAGGACTGGTGAACTGGGTTGTGCATTCGGAGCAAAATCATAGCCGGTTAGAGGCAAACCCACGTGTACGTGCTCGGCTTCCTCCCTCCGAACGTCCTACTCTGAGGACCGAATTCCTGGATTTGCTTCCGTTTTAGCAGAATCCCTCGGGAGGGTGTTTTGAGACTGGAGGCCACTGCAGATCAGGGCGACACATGGGAAGTTTGTAGGGGCCAAGGCCCAGGGCGCCTGGGGTTTGGGGAGGGAAGGCCAGAGGTTAACGTATGAGCCTCAGATGAACGGCTCCCAAAGCAAACGCTCGCCCCTAAGCCTGACCCGTCTGGTGCAGCCCAGGCTGCGGTGTTCTGAGCTGGGCAGACTCCATGCCTGGCAGGACGGCTGCTCTGAAAGGGCCCTTTGGGTGTCTTAAGAGTGAAAAAAAAATCTGTTTTTATTACCATGTTAGAGGGTACGACTGGGAGCCTCACTGCCTTACTCTTCCTTTCCTGTGTAACCACCGGTGCCCAGCAGGAGCTCCGTCCTCAGCGGCTCCGCTTCCGTCGCTGGGAGGGACAGAGGCCCCGCTGCTGCCCCCCAGAGGCTCCGCGTCGCATCGCACCCACGCCGTCCCTCCCAAAAACCTCGCTGGGGTTTTTGGGCGCAAACGGCGTTGTTCTTCGGGCAGAACTGAGGGGTGGTCCTGAAGGTTCTGCCCTGACTTGGCGGTGCCTGCGTTGGAGGAAGGGTGTGGGCGGGCCCGGCCCACGGGATAACTCACCGCGGAGCCGAGCCGGCCTGGAGAGAAAGCCCAACACTGGAGGGGTTCCAGGCCCCCTTCTTGCTGACAGTTTAGAGCCGATGAAATCCCAAGTGAAGTGTAGTTTCTGCGTCAGATCCCCTCACTCTCCCCAGATAGCTCTCCTGGGCTGTCCTCCGCAGTCCCCTTCTGGGCCTTTCCTGACTCCCCCCACCCCCCCCCCCACCCCCATCGTCCCACCTTGTGTTTTCTTTTGCCCTGGTCAAATCCTCTCCATCCTGCCAGCCAGCGAGGGATCATAGAGCCCCCATCTCTGAACCTCAGGGTTTCAATCTGAGAAACAGGGCTAATATTACTGTATTTAACTTCACTTATGTTTCTGGAATTCAGTTTGAATCTACTGAAGGTTGCAAAGACTTTATGCAAACTGTCGGGCACCGTGTCTGAGGTATTTGATCAATGGCAGACGTTATTTTAAAGTGGACCCGGGGCACCTGGGTGGCGCAGTGGGTTGAGCGTCCGACTTCAGCCAGGGCACGATCTCGCGAGATCTCGCGTGATCTCGCGTGAGTTCGAGCCCCGCGTCGGGCTCTGGGCTGATGGCTCAGAGCCTGGAGCCTGTTTCTGATTCTGCGTCTCCCTCTCTCTCTGCCCCTCCCCCGCTCATGCTCTGTCTCTCTCTGTCCCAAAAATAAATTAAAAAAAAAAAAAAGAGAAAAAAAAAATAAAGTGGACCCAACTTAGGCATCATTTTCCCTCAGAAACTTTGTCCCCCCAAGTGGGTTCATCTGTGCTTCAGACTCTGTGGGAATAATTCAGGGAGTACTGGGTATGTGTCCACACGGGGGAGACTCCTGTGGTGCAGAACAGTCCCCTCTGACTCCCCCGCAAAGATGTCTGTGTCCTAATCCCTGGACCCTTGCGTACCTCAGGGCAAGGGGATTAAGGTTGCTAATCATCTGACCTTGAGAAGGGGTGATTATCCCGGCTGATCCAGGCGGCCCCGGGGAATCATAATCTCCTTCTAAGTGAGAGAGGGAGGCAGGAGGAATCCAGGAGATGTAAGGCTGGAAGCAGAGGCCCCGGGGACCTCTGGGCCTTCAGGGTGCATGCCGAGAAAGTAAGAACGGCCTTTCGAAGTTGGAAAAGCCAAGGAAATGGATTCTTCCTTGGAGCCTCCAGAAACGAACGTAGTCCTGCCGACACCTCCGTTTTAGCCGGGTGAGGCCTGCGTCAGAACTCTGGCCTCCGCAGCTACAAGATAATGAAATCGTGTTGTCTTAAACCACTAAATGTGTGGTTGTTACAACCACTGCTGAAAACTAACACAACCCTCACACACACTTTACAGCACGGATTGATCTACATTGCCATTGTTACTGTTCCGACTTTACCATTGAGGAAAGTGCAGCTCAGAGAAGTTAAGTAATTTGCCCTAAATTGCACAGCTAGTAAGTAGTGTTAGATCTTTTGATGCAAATTACCCAAAACAAATTAAAACACCAATTGGCTTAAACTATAAAGGGGTTTATTGGCTCACATAACTGAAAAAAAAAAAAAACCTTAGAGGAAGTTCTTGTGGAGAACAGGAAAGACTTGATCCACAAGCTAAAAGGATTAACACGCAGGACCCAGTTTTTCTCCATCTATTCTGTTTCCCACACTCTTGTTTTCATTCTTAGTTTCTGCACAGTGGACCCAATGGCTCTGGGCTCACCACCATGGTGGTAAAATGGCTGCAGCAGCTCCAGATGTCACAACCTTACTCCCCATGACTTCTAGAGGAGAAAAGGAAACTTCCCTTGTCAGCAAAAGTGTTGTGCTTTGTTGCTTTGATTCCTGAGCCAGATAATGAGTCCAGTGGTGGGTCTGTGAATGAAGAGTGGGAAAGGATTGACTTGCCCAAAGGAAAATCATAGTAGTTGGGGCAGAAGAAACAGAAAATGGATAACAGATGTGCACGGTGCTTGCTGAGAAATACCCTATCCACGAGGTTTCGGAGTTTAAACACTTTTGCCTCCTAGTAGCACTGTTTTCTGGCTCTTTGGACACATTGTCAAAGGGCCTGTGTCCTGTCTAGACTACGAGATCAGCCTGGAGCTGTCCTAACCTGCTCTGTGTGCCCAGCCCCAGCGCGGGGCCAGGCTGAGATCAGCCTCGGAGAAACGTTTGCTGTCCTGGGGCTGCTCTTTCCAGGAATACTACTCAAGCTGTACCTGCTACCTGCCTCTGATTCTGGAAGGGAGCTGCCCTGATACCCATGCTCCTGAGAAAATATAAGTACTTCAATTAAGTACCTGACTTTGGCTCAGGTCAAGATCTCATGGCTGGTGAGTTTGAGCCCCATGTCGAGCTCTGTGCTGACAGCTCAGAACCTGGATCCTGCTTCAGATTCTGTGTCTCCCTCTCTCTCTGCCCTCCCCTGCTCACGAACTCTCTCTCTCTCTCTCAAAAATAAGTAAAAACATTAGAAAATAATAAATACACAAAGCCAGTCTGAGCTGCATATTTCCTGTAGCTAGAAACACCCTAACTAGTGCCTTAGGGGGCTGCTACAAAGGTCTCAATGAGATAAGGCGTATAAAGCACTTCACTAGTTTGGACAGGTGTTAGCCATTATGATTTTTATTGGCACCTGTATTAGCACATCTATTTATGAGCTCCTCAAATGCGGGTACTTTCCGCTTCGCTATTCTGGAAAGAGACAGATGATATTTAAATGGTGGTTGAACCGAACTGAAGTGTCCAAGGTGCCAACCATCCAAGAGTCAAGTTTCTATCAATTGAATTTTTAAATTCAAGTCATCTTTTGCAATTCACTAGGATAGCTTGCTGCTTACAGAATTCCTGTAGAAAGTTATTTTTTTAATTTTTTTATTTATTTAATTTTATTTTATTTTTTTAACGTTTATTTATTTTTGATACAGAGAGAATGGGGGAGGGTCACAGAGAGAGGGAGACACAGAATCTGAAACAGGCTCCAGGCTCTGAGCCGTCAGCACAGAGCCCGACGCGGGGCTCGAACTCACGGACCGTGAGATCGTGACCTGAGCCGAAGT
>NW_024412416.1:302607-309602 GCF_014898765.1 Herpailurus yagouaroundi | reverse complement strand
AAAGTTATTTTTTAAAGAGTAATCCTTTCGCAATTTGAATCATTTATGTCTAACTTGCCTGTTGCACAAGTTTGGGAAGCGTTACAGATGCACGATCGGGTTTCTTTCATTCATTCACCCGTCCGTTTGCTTACTCGAGGGGACTTTCTGGAGCTGCCGCCATGTGCCAGGCCCTGTGCCAGGCCCTGTGCCAGGAGAAAGGGTGGGAGAGTAAAAACCTGGTCCTTGTGTTCAGGGAGTCACAGCGCAGCGAGTGAACAGACAGTAAACCCGGAATTACAGCCCGGTGAGCTGAGTGCTATGAGGAGCAAGCCCTAGGGGCTAGGAGGGCACGAAAGCAGGAGCCCAAGGCTGGGGAGCAGGACGCAGATGCGAGCAGTGAATGCTTCGCAAACAGGAGCCTCTACTGTTCCGAAAGGCCGGCCAGATGTCAGCCGGTCAATGTGCACGGATCCAGGTCAGTGCAGCTTGTTTCCAGGGAGACCCAGGGAAGCTCGTTCTGTATGGGAACGGTGTTGTGAGGACGGGACTTGCGTCAGGAGATAAGACTGCAGAGTGGGGGGGGGGGGGTCAGGTCCAGAAGGACCTCAACTGCCGTGGAGGAGATTCAGATTTTTATCGTGCAGGTACTGGGGGAGACTTTGAAGGATTTTCAGCCGACATGATCAGACTTGCCTTTCAGAAGAATATTCTGAGGGCTGTAAAGGGTGATCAGGGCAGCAGGGCAAGAAGACCCACTAGGAAATGGCTACTGGGTTGAACCATATAAAACCCTTTTTGTTTAGGTCAGAACATGGCCAAATGTCATCAATTTGGTCCGGGTGAGAGATGACCCCAGCCCAAGCGGAGGCAGCAGTAGAGGAGGTATTTAGGAATTCTGACGCAGTAGGACCTTATGGTTTCTTTGATGACAGAGGAAAGAACAGAGCCTGTGCCTGGAGTAGGAACAGGTATGAGGTGAATTTTGGAACGAGATTTCCTTCAACCATAAATCCGCAGCTGAGCCTGGTGGAGTCAGTCCTTTGGGGACGGCGACACGGTGAGTTTGGGGCTGGCTGGGTTGACCACTGGGCCGCATCATCTTCACCACACTGTGGATACTCCAAGAAGGTTTCTACCAGTTCCCTGATGTGGCCCCAAAACAGAGCACCACAGGGCGGGGGGGGGGGGGGCGGGGGGGGGGCTTCCCGGAAGCCGGACATCGGACTCCAAGGGGTGGGCAGGGCTGCGTCCTCCGGGGGCCTGGGAGGGACAGCCTGCTCCTGCCCCTGGTCTCCTGGGTGTGTCGATGCACCACCCCAATCCCGCCTTCATGCTCACGCGGTGTTCTCGGTGTGTGAGCCCCGCTTTTTCACGTGGCCGCCTGCCTCTGTGTGTCCGTGTGCCTGCGTTCTCTCCTTAGGACCCCAGCCATTGGACTAGGGTGCACCCTACTCTGATGGGATCTCTTCTTAGATGATTCCACCCTCAGGGACTCCGTTCCCCCATAAGTTCACATTCTGAGGCACCGGGGGCTGGGACCTCAATGTATGCACTTGGGAGGGACACGATTTAACCCATAACAGTATTTTTGAGGGTTATGCTCCTCCTCATTTTACTGATGGTAATTCTGTCGTTTCCTTTAGGAGAAAGAGTCACCTTTCCTATTTATTTTATATCTTATCACAGTTGCAAGGAATAGTGTTCTGCAAGACTTCACTGACAGTCTTTACCACATACTGGCAATAGACGGGGGCTTTTGTGAGTTTCTGAAACGTTTTAATGTGTGATCTAACCTTAGCAGCTAAGGGGAAAAGACCTTCACTGCATCCCACTTGGCCACATGGGCAGAACACACAGTGACCGGCCCCCGTATACAACGGCCCCTTCTGATCTCATGGGCTGCGGCCGGCAGTCAGACTCAGCACTGGCTTCCAAGGTGAGCCACGGGTGACAGGTGTTCTTGTGCATCATGGCTTTGGTTTCTCAAGATACGGCATTTGTTTTGGAACTCTGGAGAACCGAAGAGGCTCTCCCTGTGTAGAATTAAAACGCAGATTGGAAGAGCAAGCAGGACTCAGGACTCAGCGACTGAGAGGCCATCCTGAGAAGATTCAGAAAGGCGTGGGGGCCTCCACTCCCCCCCTCACAATAAGTGAAACTGTGCCAAGCCACAAAGCTGCAGATGGGTAAAAACCTGGGCTCTAGAACCTCACAGACTCACACTTGATAGCTGACCCGGTTTTAGATAAGAGATGGCTTGGTTACTAAATGGGAACTAAATGAAATCATGTGCCTTCTGATATGATGCCGTAAAATGGACACATCACTCATGCAGCCTTCCTGCCAAAGGCGCACGGGCGACATTTAATCCTGAAGAAACAGCTGGGCGAGCCCACGGGGGGCCGTTACTGTTAACTGTGTCGGTGCCGTAAAGGAAAGTGAAACAGAGGGAAAGTTCCAGATTACAGGAGACAAAAGAGATGTGACATCGAAATGCAATGCTTGATCTTGGATTGGATCCTGGATTATTAAAAGAAGTTTCTAGAAAGGACAATATTGGGACAGCTGGCAAATTTTGAATATGTGTTATCAGTTAGAGAATAGCGTTATAAAATGTTAACTTGCCCGAAGGTGATCATGTATGTCTCTGTGGCTGCGTAAGAGACTTCCTTGCTTTTAGGAGATACACGGTGCAGTTTTTAGGGCTGAGGGCTTGTCATCTGTGTAATTTACTCTCGGGTGGTTCAGGAAGAATGAGAATAAGAAATCACGAGGGTGGGTGACTATACTTAGCAATACTCTATTGTTACTTGAAAGTTGCTAAGAGAATAGATCTTAAAAGTTCTCACACAAAAAAGGTAACTATGTGAAGTGATGGATGTGTTAATGAACTTTACAGTAGTGATCATTTCCAAATATATATGTGTATCAAATCGTCGCATTGTACACCTTACATTTTCACAGTGTTATACGTCAACTACACCTCAAGCTGAAAAATAAACAAGTGCCCCAAATATTGGGGATCTTATTATGCAATATATAAATACAGAGAGGTAGAACGAACGTAACAAATGTTAACACTAAATAAATCTAGGTGACATGTGTAAGAAAGTCTATTGTAACTTTCTCATAACTCCTGTGTCCTTGAATTATTTTTTCCCAAATAAAAAGTTTAATTAAAGAAAAAACGGATGATCCTGCCCAGGACACCGATGTAGCGCCAGGCATCTTCGTAGAACGGAAACTTGAAAAAAAATGTGTTGTGCAAAATTGTCTTTGAAGAATATGGATGTGGTTGGAAAAAATGCTTGGACTGATGCAGAGAGGTGAGGTTCCCACGGGCCGGCTGAAGGATCAACGGACAGTTCCTGTCAGCGTTTGGCCTGTTAGGGGAGGCCCTCTTCTCTTTCCCTGTCAACTTCTTCATCTCTCTTCTAAATAAAAACTGAATACATATTTTCTAAATGTTGAAAGAAGAGCCAAATTACTAGCTTTTCTTTTTAATCTGGTACTGCCCGTTGTACAACCTTGAACAAGTCATTTCATTCATCCCACAAACATTTATTTGGTACCTACTCTGTGCCAGGCACTATTTTAGATGCTGGGGACGTAGCAAGAAATAACACGGATAAGGCATGTGCCCTCGTGGAGGGAATAGGCTAGTGCGATGTGGCGGACACTGGGGGTTCCCAGTCTTACAGTTATTTCCTCTTCTTCCTTGCTAATGAAAACTCCAATTCTGTCCAAAAAGCAGTGTGTGAGGGAGAAAAAGCAACGAACATTACTACAGATTGGGAGAAAATATTTTCAAACCACATGTCTGACAAAAGACCACATTTTGACTTTACATTTAGAATGTATAAAGAACTCTCAAAAGTCACTAGAAAAAAAAAAAGAAAAGAAAAAAATCACTCTAATTACAAAGTGGGCAAAAGACATGAACAGACATTTCACCAAAGAGGATACAGAGATGTCAAATAAGCACATGAAAAGGGATTCAGTTTCACTAGACCTTAGGGCAATACCGATTAAAGGCACGTGAGCTATCACTTCACACCTATCAGAATGGCTAAAATAAAAAATAGCGACATCACCAAACACTGGCAAGAATGTAGAACTGGATCACTCATATGTTGCTGGTAGGAATGTAAAATGGTACAGTCACTTCAGGAAAGTTTGGCAGTTTCTTTAAACACAAAATATGCAATTACAACTCCACAGTTGTATTCTCAGGCATTTATTACAGAGAAATAGAAATGTACGTTTATACAAAAACTTGCACGTAGGTGCTCACGGCAGCTTTATTCATAATAGCCCCAAATGGGAGACAGCCCAAACGTTTCTCAACGAGGGATGGATAAATTGTGGAACGGTCGTGCGAGGGAATACTACTCAGTGATAAAAAGGAACAAGTTAATGATACAACAACCTGGATGGACCTCTAGGGAATGATGCTGAGTGGAAGAAAAAAAAAAAAAGCCTAGGGTGCCTGGGTGGCTCAGTTGGTTGAGCATCCAACTCTTGATTTCCGCTCAGGTCATGATCTCACGGTTCGTGAGTTCAAGCCCTTCGTCGGGCTCTGCACCGACAGCATGGAGGCTGCTTGGGATTCTCTGTTTCCTTCTTTGTCTCTGCCCTTCCCCCGTTTGCATTGTCTCTCTCTCAAAATAAATTTAAAAAAAAAAAGTCAACCCCAAAAGGTTATATACAGCACGGTTCCATTAGTATAACATTCTTGAAATGTCAAAATTATAGAAATGGAGAACAGATTCGTGGTTGAGCAGGGGCTCAGGAATGACGGAGTGCAGCCTAGATGGAAAATGGGTGTGATTCTAAAAGGGCAACAAGAGAGATCCTTGGAAGCATTCTGTATCTTCAGTATGGCCATGGTCATACAAGTCTACACGGGTGATAAAATCACGTACACCTGGCAAAGGAGTGGACGATGTAAGACTGCTGAGATCTGAATGAGGTCAAAGGAATGTATCAATGTCAATTTCCTATTTTGATTTTGTACTGTTACATTGGGGAAGACTGGGTGAAGACTATGCGGGTCTCTATTACTTCTTACAACTGCATTTAAATCTACAATTATCACAAAGGTTTTAAAATGGGTGAATTGAATCTCAATTTTTTATTTTATTTTATTTTTTTAAGAAAGGCAGTGTGTCCAGCCACAAACACATGGTGATTGATCTAAGTTAGTTCTTCTCAGCAAGACATTCAGAAAATGGGAGTGTGTTCCTGGTTGTTACCATGGTGGAGGCACACTTTTGGCAATTAATGAATGTTAGATTACCTGCGCTCCACAGGACAGAATTGCACAAGAATCAGACAACCTCCCCCACTGAACACACTCCCAGATGTTTAGGATGGGTCACACACACACACACACACACACACACACACACACACAAATAATAACATATTTGCTACAATTATCTGAGCCTAAAAGTTAACCCCATTTACAAATAAAAGTAATTTGGGTATAGTTTTAATGTACACTCAATTATTGCACTGACAGAGAAGTGATTCTGCCTAAATCAGCTCCCTGAAAAAGGGTATGAACAATAGGTATGAGATACCAACCAGATCATGAAGGACTAAGTTAAACATGTAGACTTGTTCCTCCATTTGAACTGGGTCCAAGTCCTGAGGCACTTGGGCGGCTGGATAATGTTGGGTAAGTTACTTAACTCTGAGTTTATCATCATGAAAAGGGAGATTACAATAGCACTCATGTCCTGGGTTCTTTTTGAGAAGATTGTCACAGTCATCCAGACAGGAAACGTTCAAATCTAGCCCCCAGTGGTAGCAGGGGAGTATGGTTGGAGAGGTGAATAAACTCATGGCCAGGTCTTGGGTCATGGATCAAAGGTACAGAGGTCAAGGATGACAGGCGGGTTTCTGGCTTGGGCAACTGGGTGGATGGTGGTACGTTTAGTGAGACAGGCAGTACAAAAACAATAGTGGGTTTTAGGGGGGAAATGAGTTTAGTTTTGGAGATTTTGTCTGGGGTGTCTGTGGACGAGTCCAGTAGGTACTAGTATACACACCTCTGGGCTTAGGAGTTGTGTTTGGGTTATAGGTGGACTGGGAAGCATCAGCATGGAAGGGAAACGGTGAGGTGGGTCAGGGAGCTCAGAGAACGGGCGCAAGAGCAGGGCCCTGGGGTCTGTTTATTCCCTGACGTTCAGTAGCTGGGCAGAGAAAGGGCACCCCTCAGGACAGGAAGGCTGGAGAACCGAGGTCAGCACGTGCAGCCACGCGACCTGGACCCGGCAGTTCCGGGGGTGGGGGGCGTAGCGGCGGGGGGGGGGGGGGGCGAGGGAGGCAGGACGAGCCCACGCAGCCCTTTCCGGCGCCCTGGCTGCCACAGGCTGGTACGGCGGCCGAGGGGGCCAAGAGCCCGAGGAGCGGAGGCGGAGGGACGCAGGGAGAGACCTCGCTCCGCAGTCGGCCGAGCCGGGGCTCCTGGAAGGCGCGCGGGCTCCACCTGAGCGCCCAGGTGAAGCCAGGCCAGTGTGCAGGGCAAGGCGGCTTTCCTGCGCCTGGTGTCCCGGGGTTTCCCGGGATTTCCCACGGGAACCCGCATGCCGCTCGACCCCACAAGCCCAGTAGGACACCCGAGGCGGCCACAACCCTGTAACTCTAGCTCCGGGGCCGGGAGAACCGCCTTCCGGGAGCCCCGCCCCCTTGTCTTTCTTTGTTTCCTCGTCCGAAGATCTCGCGACAGTTGGGCGGCAAATCCCGCGAGCGCTGGCCGGCCCGGCGCTGCGGCTCTCGCGGTGTTTGCGCGAGACTGCCCCTTTCCTGCTCCCCCGCCGGCCCGCCCGCCTTCCTCCCTCTCCCCGCCCGGCCTCCCCCGCCTTCCCCCGCGGGCCCCCTCCCCGCAGGGATACTATGGTCGCCGGCGATGGACGCCCCAGCTGCAGGTCAGTTTCCGCCCGTGGCCGCGCTTCCCCGCTCCGCTCGCCCGGGCCTGGCCGGCGGGCCGCGCGCCCCGGGCCCGT
>NW_024412416.1:292869-302207 GCF_014898765.1 Herpailurus yagouaroundi | reverse complement strand
TCGGCGGCTCCGGGGTCGGGAGGGGCCGCCTGCCTTCCGGCCGCCCCCGTCCGCGGAGCCGGGGTGGGGGCGGGGTCTCCCTGCCGGGGGCTCGCGCCTCCGCGGGTGGACCCCCGCCGCTCGGCTGAGCCCCTCCCTGTGCCGCGGGCCCCGGCCCGGAGTGGTGGTGGGGGGAGGGGGAAGCGGTCAAGGCCGGGCTCCGGTCGGCCGGTCCCGGAGCACCCACTGCGGCGCGGGTCCCCCCCCCACCCCCCGTCTTCGTCCTCCACGGGGGAGGACGCGCTCCCGCTCCCACAGTGGGCCGGGGTGCTAACGCCGAGGGTCCTGCCCACCCACCGCGATGAGTCTGCACAAAAGATCTGCAGGCTCTGCTCCCGGGAACGCTGCGAGCTGGGAACGCTCCGCGGAGACCCCCGGGTCTCTGACTTCTTGGTTCGCTTCAGTCTCCTTTAGGGGGAAATTCTGTTGTTCGTTTGTACTTTGGGTCTGCAGACCTGGCAGGGTCTTACCGGACAAGTTTCTTGTTTTCGTGTGGTTTTGATTTTATCCATGTTGCCCAACACTCTGTAAAAATCTCTTTCGATTATTTGAAAGTCAAACAAACAAACAAACAAACAACAACCAAAAAACCCCAACCCTTGTCATTGTGGCGTTCTCAGGGTGTTCTGTCTGTACTTAGCATTTTTCAGGACAGGGCCTCCCCCAAACAAACGCCTGTACATCATTTAAATCATTCTTATTTCTTCTCTCTGGGTATTCTTTGTTGCCACCTTGCAGGAGTTCGTTAGTTCAGCTGTTTTTATGTGACAAGAATCATGCTTTGAACTTTGTTGTCCAATACAGTGGACCCTAGCCGTGCGTGATTATTTAGGTTGAAATTAATTAAAATTAAGTTTTAAAATTCATTTCCTCCATGGCTATGGCTGCATTTCAGGTAGCCACATGTGGCTGATTGGCTCCCTTATTGGACACTGCAAATATGGAACGTTTCCACCATTGCAGAAGATTTTAATGGACAAAGCTGGTTTCTGTTTGTTTTCACTTTGTATTAAGGTACTTAGTAGCTGTGTTTCATGAAACTATTAATTTTTTTCAGGATACGCCTTTGAGTACCTTATCGAAACATTAAATGACAGCTCACGGAAGAAGTTCTTCAATGTACCTAGACTTGGAGGCACCAAGTATGGTAATGTTGCTTAAATTTTCGGGGTGGGGGGGAGGGATTTAGTTTCCAGTAATAAAACTGCATTTGTTAAGCTCAGCTGAAGAAATTTTAAATTTACTCCCACCATGTTGTAACAGGTAAGCCTACACATACCTGTAACATTTTAAAATCTCCTGTTGGGACTTTTGTTTGAGGGAGGGTATAAGTCCATACCTTAACTTCTCATTTAAAAATGTAAGTTCATTTAGCAGGGTTTTTTTTTTTCCGCAGAGAAACTATTTAAAAAACAAAACAAAACCTGACTGATGATATTCTATACCTATCATACCCATGCTTTAGTTTTTCACGTGAACAGTGCCCACCATTCTTTACCTGCTGTACTTGAATCGGAACCGTCAACAGGGCCCGCTGATGTGAGTTGTTCTCCAGGGCATGGCTTGCTCTGGCCTGTGCACCAGCACTGTTGCCAGACCTTTGCAGGTGCCTGACCACGGTCAAACCCTTCACTGAGATCTCAGAAGACTGAATTTGCCTCAACCCTAGGGTATCTGATGGAAGTCTTGACTCTATGGACAATTGAAAACTGAACCAGCCAATGAAGAGAAGACCTGTTTGGAAGAGTGTTTTTTGTTTGGATTTTTCAGTGAAAACTACTGAAAAGATAAATGCGAAATCGATTGCAGTGCGTTTTGGAGGGAGCTTTTCTTTTAATCTTTTCTTCTTATAGTCTTTAAGAAGATTGCTTTTGTGATTTTCCTGTAGATTTTGATGTGTCTAAATATTGTAGGCTGCCACTGGCAGTTTTTTGTGTACATCATGAGAATATTTCAATTTTTGGAGAAGGAACCTATCTTAGAACTAGGTTGCCTTTTAAAAATAAAAGGTTCTCCAAAATGGGAGCAGTACCCTTTACCTTACATCTTTGGGTGCGGTGGTTTGTATTAGGAGAGGCTGGTGGTTTTCTTAGTGTCGTATGTCTTTAATTCACATTTCTTTTATTCTTTCAGTGATGGTGAATTTTTAAATCTTGAACAGGGAACAGCTAAAGTGCTTATGTATAAGAAAGATCTTCTATTTCCCTTTACTTTCAAATATCTAGTGATTCTGGCCTAGAAGTTTCTTAACCCATATTTTATAGCTTAACAATTGAAAGAACATATGTGCGGATATTTTAAAAATTAAGTATGAATTCTTTCTGTGGATAATATGTGGGAATGTGCCCATTTGAAAACGGCCTGTATTTCCAAAATGCAGATAATCAGTAGGAAACTATCAAAAATAACTAAAATGTTTTGAAAGAGAATGGTTAATAACACAAAAGCTAAATTTTCTCTGGAAAATAAGTTTTCGTGGCCATCCGGATAACTGAGTTCCAGAACACCGAGGTGTTTATAACCATGAAAAAAATAATAAAACACCTGTAAATACAAATGCCTTCAAAACAGAAATTTGGTTTTTATTTCCATGGGATTAAAGCTCTGTTTTATTCATGGAGTGGTTATTAGGAAAGGTTTATTAATAATTAGTACCTTCTTAGTCCTCACTTGGGGGAATAAAATCGGAAAGAAGTGACTTGGGAAGACAGGAGTCGCTTCAGTGGAGGGTTGTTTTGCTTGTTTATCATCAGAACAAAGAGTCTTTGTTGCACTTCTGGAGGGACCATGTTGGATGGCCTTCCAGAGATGTGCTTAGGGGACCCCGCTTTGTAGTCACCGGGGTTTGGGACCACGGTCTTCTCTGCTCCTGTCCCTCATTCTGATGCCTGCCAGGTGGAGCATGACAGCTGTAATGACTTAACTCTTGCGAGCCCCTCTCCTGAGCTCCCTGCATGCTGTGTCAGGAATGCCTGCGTCAAGCTGAGAACCTGCTGTACAGTGACTTCAGCAAACAGGTGGTTTCTCCCGTGTAACAGGAACTCTAGATTTGGGCAGACGGGGACCTTATAGCACCAGTGCCAGCAAGGATCCAGGCTTCTTTTTTTTTCTGTTTTGCCTTCGTTGTTTTGGTCACAAAGAGCCGCTGCACCTCCAGACATTGTCCATGTCCTCGGCAGCTTGAAGGGCAGCAGAGGGAGAAAAGCCCTCTGCTTTTGCCTGTATCTCCTTGGCCAGGTCGGTGGCCCCTGTCCACTTCGGGGAGGCTGAAGGTCAGAATAGGTGGCTTTCCAGCTTTTACAGTAGATGCGGCAAGGGAGAAAGGGTTGAAGTGGTTGGGGAGTGAGCCAGCCTGGATTCTTCCTTACTCCGGCTGTCTTTCCATAGAGCACAACATAAATGACTTCACTTCTGTGGGGTTTTTTTTGTTTTATTGCCGTTTGATCTTTTTGCTTCCCAGGTTTATACTCATGGTGTCTTTATGGAAGTGGACACATCCTGCACATTGATTTCAAGTCGATCTTCTATAAGTTCCTTGGCAAATCGCCTTTTTAGTGATCGGGAGCTGCCTGTCAGGCGCTCCGATGCACAGACTACAGCCTTCGAGATTTTGAGTAACTCTGTTACACATCTCTGGATGTTTCCAAGGAGGGGAGAAATCACTGTTCCCTGGGACAGTCGGACTGCTTTCTGAAGGAACTAGGACTTGAATTAATACTAAACAGACGGGTCATGCAGGACAGTCAGCACATAGGGAGTGAGAACGGTCAGCAGTTAATAGAACAAACGGAAGGGGAAGTGTTGAGGAAGGGGGAGGACAGTGCAAAGACTGGCCTGGCGGTGGTGAGCGTTTCAGAGCGGCTGTCGCTGAGCACGGGGTGTTCGGCTGGAGTAGAGCCCCGGGCCCCTTCTTTATTTCAGGCCAGCTCATTCACCCTCTTTCCCTTCCTGACTGCTTCACTACTGTTCTGTAGTAGAGCCGAGGCTTACTTTTCCACATCCTAACCTAGCCTCTGAAAAAGCCTATTTTTTAGGAGAGTTTTTATTGTTTATAAGAAATTAGACTGGGTATGAGAAACGCAAGAAGACAACACTTCAGGCAGTGCAGAAACTGTCATTTTAACCTGTGGGTACAGATACATATAAATGTGCTACTTTTAAGAGAAATACAGTGT
The DNA here is from genome assembly GCF_014898765.1 of Herpailurus yagouaroundi. NCBI lineage: Eukaryota > Metazoa > Chordata > Mammalia > Carnivora > Felidae > Herpailurus > Herpailurus yagouaroundi. Next base: position 297,993 of record NW_024412416.1, on the reverse strand, counting down.
GTGTGGTTTCGTAACGTTTTTTTGTTTGTTTACTTGCTGTATCATGAGCATCTTTCCATGCCTTGGAATACGAGTATCCCTTGCTATCTGATCCTCTGGTTTCTGAGTCTGGGAGCGTGAGTTCAGGTAGCAAGGATACCTATATTCCTCAGCAGCCTCCGGCGGCTGCACCGTACTGCCTGTGTGAATGCATAATAGTTTGGTGAGCTTCTCACCAGCTCTTCCCTATTTATAAATAAAGCTGCTGTGTGTGTGTGTGTGTGTGTGATATTTAAATTTTGATGCAAGCTTGGCATTAGCTTCATTGGTTTGAAAGCGTGCCATTCCCTCCACCTTCATCAGCATTTTTCTTTTTCACTGTGTACTGCGTGTTCCAGGCTTTACCCTTGATTTAAGGAACAAAAACTCAAGGAAAGATGTGGTTTCCACACATCCAAAGACGAAGGAAGAAAGCCGTCAGTCCTCATGGGAACCAGGATTTCTAAAGCCAGAGGCTGTTCTTGTCACTTGAAGGCTGCCAGTCTTTTTATCTGTGTTTCTTTTTGAATGTCTACCCTCTGGTCGTCTGTAGCCCACTTACTCATTTTATGTGATGCCCAGTGTAGCCGCTGCTGGTCGTTACATTAGGATTGTTTTACCAGCCAGTTAAGACTGTACCTGTGGCTGACTTTTTCCGCCTATGGTTTTAACCTAGCTTGGCTGGCTTGTCACAGGTCTGTTGCTGGAGTAGTTCTCTTGCTAGAAGGGACACAAGTCCGTGTTTTCTGATCTTGTCTCTGCACTGGACTCTGGAAAGGGCTGTGAGTTGGGTTAGCAGCAAAATAGTTTGCTTGTAAAGTTTACACACGGTGCAGAACTTTCTGAGGGTTACTTTTACCTAACATGACTTTTGTTATGACTTTTGTACCTGACTATTGTTCAGGTACAGCTGCATATTCACTCCTCCTCCACATTTTGTCCAAGGGCCTGTTGATTTTAACTTTGCTTTTGCTGACGTTTTGTGTTCTAGATTTGGCCTTTCGGGTGGCACAGAACAGACCCCTGCTACCTCAAGTGAAGAAAGATTTATCATAATAGTGCAGAGCTCCCTGGCCGGTGAAAGGTGGCTGTATCTGAAGAAAATGCACATGGGCCAGAATTGAGGAAGTTCTTTATTTTTCCTCTCAGGGCTTCAGATTTCTGCCCCCTCAAATCTTCTGCCCCCTCTGCTTCATTGCAACCCAGCGTCCTTTGCCCACTAACTTTAGATGTGGCCCCAAATGGCAGCCTCAGTCTCTAGGTTAGCTCTTAACACCTTTCTGGGCACTCTGTGTCCTGATTGCAAATCCCTGGGATAGGGACATCATTGTCCTAGGGTATTTTTTTCTCCTCAGGCTGTAGGTCACTGACCTGTCCGGCCCTGGCTCTCGCTTGCGCGTGGCAGCCAGGGAGGTCCTGGGACACAGAGGGCCGTCCGCACCACGGGTGGCGGTTTGCACAGTGTCACAGAGCGTGTCTGTTGGGTTAGCAGCTGGTGCCGGGTTGTGTGCCTGCCAGGGGTGCCTGAGCACAGTGCATGTGTGTGTGCTTTCCTCCATAGTAGGTGCTGCTTTTCTTACTTTCTCCACCTTGTCAGTTGGTGGGCGAAAATAGTCTCGAAGAAGCAGGAATCTTCTCTCTGCCTTCTTAAATTTCATTCATGGCGGTAGTGTGTGCGTGTGTTTTAAAGGTCACAGTTCTTTATTGGGAATCTGTCCCGCCTAGTACTAGTTAGAGACAGAAACGATACCTTGACTCTAATCAGACACAGATAGGAGTTAATCCTGTTGCCAGATCTGAGGTGGTTACAAGACTTCGTAGAACTGGTCCAGGCCTCTGGCCTTGACCAGGGTTTTTAGGTCCACCCCCTAGCCACTCCAGTGGGTTCTCCACCCCCTTAGCCCTCTTTCTCAGTCTGGACTACAGTCTAAAGTACCGGGGCCTGGCTGGCTCAGCGAATAGAGCGTGTGACTCTTTAAAGTTTATTTGCTTATTCAGAGAGAGAGAGAGAGAATCCCTCTGTCAGCGCAGAGCCTGACACGGGTCTCGATCCCGTGAATCATGAGATCACGACCTGAGCCGAGATCACGAGTTGGACGCTTACCCGACTGAGCCCCCCAGGCGCCCCAGGCATGTGACTCTTGTTCTCAGGGTTGTGAGTTTGAGCTCCATGTTGGTACCCAGAGCTTGCTTTACATACATACATACATACATATATCAGGCAGAGGAGTAGAGTCTGGCCAGGAAACACAGTCCTGCCAGAAGGTGTTAAGGACTGGAAAGGATCTAAAATTTACCCTCCTTTCAAGTTAACAAGTTAGCCTGACGTACTTTCATAGATGCTGACGGAAGACACGAGACTCTCAGAGACAACGGGTGGCTTATTACCCACAGCAAAGCGGGATCCATAGTACCAGCGTGCAGGCCCCCGTTCTTACAGGTGACCCTGAAGAGGGCCAGGTGATGCGCGCACATGGAATGGTTGTGTTACAAAATGGGAGCTCGGACTTAGGGAACCCAGGTCTGTTGTAATGGAGAGTAGGCGTGCCTGCCCTTTGCTCCAGAAGGAGGCGCTGTCTGTCTTCCAGGGCTATTCACTGTTTCACCGTTGTTTAAAGAATAGTCTGGAATTATTACTGCGTGTGCTCGAGAGCCATGCTGAAATGTGAGGCGGGAGACACAGACGAGTGGAATGGTGTTGAACTAGTCCCGGAGAGTTTCAGGAGGGAGGGATGAGTAGCCCTGTTGAGTGTTGCTGAGAGGGGCTGTTTTGTTGGCATTTGAGGATAGGAATCGGATTGGCGTGGGCTGAACAGTGTGTGGAAGTCTAGAGAAGCGGATGTTGGGAATCTAAGTGACTCTCAGAAAGCTTCACTGAGAGTTTGAAGAAGGAAGTACCTGGAGGCCGTGTGTGTGTGACCTGGAGCTAGAGGCTGTTCATTGGAAGGACCCGAAAGAAAGGGCCAGATCGCAGGCGAAGGAGACAGGGTGATGGATGACTCAGGGTGCTGAGGTGTGCCCACAGGGACGGGAGGCAGAGCTCCTCCAGAGAGGTTGGCACTTAGTGGGAGCTGCGCAGCCGTCTTCTTGGGGCAGGAATAACCCCGAGGTGGCCGTGCGCGTGGGTGTAGTGGGACGGGTTGCGGTGGGGTGTGGGGCCGGGTCTTGGACGAGGAGAGTGGACTACGTGCGGATTATTGGGGAGATCGGGGAGACGGGCATGAGAGACGCGGCAGAACCTCTGGGTGAACAGGGAGGACCCAGCCGAGGCTGCAGCACGTATTCACGCTGCTTCCAGTTTATCCCGTTACTGTGGGTTTCTTTTTCTCTCCCTCCTTCACGTGTCACCGCCATTAAAACCCCATCGAGCTGTTTCACACCCCCTGGAATGGGTATTCCATAAAAAATAGATTAAGGACCTTCGTACATTGCTGGAACGTACAGTGGTGCAGCCCCTTTGGAAAACCACTTGGCAGTTTCTTAAAATGTTAAACATCCATTTACCATATGACCGAGCAATTCTATTCTTAGGAATCTTCTCAAGAGAAATAAAAACAGTTATCCACACAAAGATCTGCAAATGATCCGAGTGGCGTCATTCACGATGGCTAAAAATTGCAAACAACGTAACGTGCTACTGCGTGGACGCGCTCAGGAGCACGCTCAGTGAAGGAAGCCGGACACCCTAAGAGACCTGATTGTAGGATTCTGTCAGTATGAAATGAGCCAGAGACGACAGAGCTAGAGACAGAAGTGGCTGTGTGGTTTCCTGAGGTGGGAGAGGAGAGGACAGGGACTGCCAGTGGGTGGGAGGGGCCGATGGAGTGATGAAATGTTCTAGAACAGGTGCCGATTGTACAACTCCGTAAATCTAGGATTGAATTGTGTGCTTGGAGAGGGTGATTTTCACGATGGGCAAAATATGGCTCAGTAACATTATTTTTTTTAAGTTTATTTTGAGAGAGTGTGAGCAGGGGAGGGGCCGAGAGGGAGAAAGAGAGAATCCCAAACAGCCTGCGCTGTCAGCGCAGAGCCCCATACGGGGCTCGAACTCACAAACTCTGAGATCATGACCTGAGGCGAGATCAAGCGTAGGACGCTCAACCGACTGGTCAAACCACCCAGGCGCCCCACCGGTGATGTTATTTTTGAAACAGAAAGAAGAGTTCTTAGGAAAGTGGTGTGGGGTTCACTGCCCGAAGGACACGTTGGTGTTTTGGCGGCCGCTAGGATGAAAGAACGAAGGGGCGAGTGAGTGGGGGTCTGGGAAGCGAGTAGGGCCTGAAGTGCGAAGGTGAGGGGGTCCGTGGGTGGGCGGCGCGGGGGACAGAGAAGGTGAAGTTCCACCGTGTTGGAGAACCGCCCGGGTGAGTGGGGATCAGAAAGGCCCTGAGGTGCGCGGACTTTAATTAAAGATGGTTTGGTCGGAGCAGGAGTGTGCGCGTGGAGGGGGTAGGGAGAAAGGGAAGGAGACCCTGGGGGCCTTCCTGAACTTTGCACCTGCTTCAGAGGGGGGGTGTGGGGTTAACTAGAGCGTCTGCACCCGGGTTTCCACACCAGCTGGGCTACCCGCTGTGGCTGTGGCTCTGGCTCTGGGCTGTCTACCTAGAGGCTCGCTTTGAGGATTGAACGAGATGACGTAGGCAGAGCGCCTCAACCTCTCCTTGGTGGGTCCTAAATAAATAACTGCGTGTGTCATGCTGAGAGTAGTTGAGGAAGAGAATTGTAGGACTTTTTACTGCCTAACAGCCCGAAAGCGTCGTGCCTAAAGGACGACGTGTGTAAACACGCGTTAACCTCTCCTGGCTCCTGGGGGTCAGGACCTGAGGGTGGCGCGGTTGAATGGTTGTGGCCGGAGCCTCTCAGGAGGTTGGGGCCGGAGGGTTTGCCCCCGGGGCAGTGCAGCCCTGCTCGCACGCTGGCCCCGGGCCCCGGTTTTATCCCTCACGGGCCTCTCCTCGCTGCCGCGGGATTGCCCTCGGAACGGGCTTTGGCTTCCCCTGGAGTGAGTCCGGGAGAGCAAGGCCGAGGCTGGAGCACTTTCGTAGGTGGCCTTTGAAGTCCGTGCTGTCGCCTCCGCCACGCTCTGCCGCTCACACAACAGCC
>NW_024412416.1:274421-292769 GCF_014898765.1 Herpailurus yagouaroundi | reverse complement strand
ACCGTCTTGGGGACCAGCTGGAAGTGAGGCCGGAGAGAAATGAGCAGTTGTTTCTGTCGGAGGGACGGGTCGGATGCGCCTGTCTTTCTCACAGTCGGCCGCTGGTACTTACTACAGATTCAGGCAGATTTGCAAGTTAGTGCTTGTTAGTGACAATTGTCCAGTTGATGTTTGTGACTCCTTTTGTTTTTAAAGCACTCTTATTTGACAGCTGCTTTTAAATTTAATGTTAACGTTCAAACGATGAACGATGAATCAAAAACCTGGAGGTCGCTAAGATCATGACTAAACAGTAGCCCCTTGCGCCGCCCTCCATTTCTGCTCTGCAGAGATCTTTCGTTCCCATGGTTATTTCTCACGATGATCTCCTCCGCGTTACTAAATCGCCTTGCTTATATAGCTGTTTTCTTTTTCTTTTTTTTCCTAAAGTTTTTTTTTTTTTTTTAAGTAATTTCTACACCCGACGTGGGGCTCAAACTCCCAAGCGTGCGATCAAGAGTCACTCTACCAACTGAGCCACCAGGTGCCCCTGGTTTTTGATTTTCCAGTTTTAGACTTCACTAACTTTCTGTTGGGGAAAATAAGAAGTGGGCACTTTTCTTTTCCATATATTCCATGTACTTCTTAGTTATTACAGTTACAATTTTTGGCCAAGTCTGTAGTCCACACTTAGGTTATCACGGCTGTAAATGTTCCGGCCAGGCCACGAGGCAGGTGATGACTGCGTCTCGTCTCTTGCGACTTTGTATTTTTTCCTGGAAGTAATGATGGTCTTGTTTTGTTCACTGAGTTTTCTGAGTCTTTGTCAATAATTCCTCTCCACAACTTCCAGAAGAACTCTACCCTCTACCCTACCCTTAGGTGGTCTGGCAGTTAATTTTTCCCCTTCTCTCTCTCTTGTTTTTTAAATTTTCTTCTTATTTTTTTTTTATTTTTGAGAGAGAGAGAAAGCATGAGCAGGGTAGGGACAGAGAGACAGAGAGACACAGAATCTGAAACAGGCACAGAGCCTGACGTGGGGCTCAAGCCCACAAGCTGCGAGATCACGGTCTGAGCTGAAGTCGGACACTTCACCGACTGAACCACCCAGGCTCCCCAGTTTTCCCCTCCTCTTGGCAGCGTCCCCCCCCCCCCCCCGGCCTTGCTCTTTGCCCCACGGGACACTGACCGCAAGTCACGTGACTTGCACGGCCACAGCCTGGCCCGGAAGGGTCCCCATTCTTGCCTGTGCCACAGACCCACGTCCCGGACCGTGTGCTTTTGTGTTCCCCTGGGGAGGACGGCGTCTGCCGCCTGCACACTTGATTGAGGGCTGGCCTGCGCAGAGAGCTCTAGGTCGGAGACCATCCTCACCGGGAGCTCGGAAAGCTCTGTCCCATTGCCTCTGAGCCCCTCACGCTGCCCCTGGGAAGGCCCGGGCTGCCTGCGGCCCAGTGCTCACCTTGCCCCTCCTCTGGGTCTGTCCATCGTCCCTGCGCTGTCTTCGTAAATTTGTTCGGTTCTGCTTCTCTCTTTGTTCCTGTTCGTAATTTTATCTCTTTGTTATTATCTCAGTGGGTTTCAAAGGAAATGGAGATACTTCGCTGGAGTTTGTCATATGTTGTTACAAATGTGATTAAATGCTTTCTATGAAGATCTTCAAACAAAAGATATTCCTGATACTGTTTTTCCAGAATAATTAGCCGTATCCAAGACTGATCTTGTGTATTTGCTTTTGTGATGTTTCCCTTCTCATTATTTCCAAATGTTCTAGTAGAAAATTTTCTCCCCTGCAGTTCCTCTTGATTTGGGGGACTTTGTTCTGTTTCTGACTGAGGTAGGATGAGAACTAACATTTCTCCAGAACTACTCTTTGTTGTAGGGTTGAGGGCTGCACGTGAGCCTGATGCCCACATCTCTGTTAGGTGTCTGGTGTTCTGTTGTCAGGCAGAACACGAATCCGCTCAAGTCCCTTCCTCAGGTCAGACCTATAGTAAGAGCGGATACAGGCTCTCAGTCTTGTGTTTCTGGCTGTGTGGCCCTTGTCTCTTCCCTTACAACTTCTTTATCTCTAACTTGTGGAGTTAAAATCTCAATCCTAAAAGTAGGGAGAAAACAGTAACCCAGTATGTATTTGTCAGCTCCCTATTGACATTTTGCTGATCTTTTGTTTAAAATATTTCACCATTTGTGTAACCTATATCTCTGACCTTTGAAAAGGACCTTAAAAGGTAATACTCTCAGTAGGGTTCCTGGGTGACTCAGTTGGTTAAACGTCTGACGTCAGCTCAGGTCATGATCTCATGATTCATGAGTTCGAGCCCCATGTCAGGCTCAGAGCCTGGAGCCTGCTTCCGATTCTGTGTCTCCCTCTCTCTCTGCCCCTCCCCCGTTCATGCTCTGTCTCTCTCTGTCTCAAAAATAAATAAAACGTTAAAAAAAAAAAAAAAAGAGATACTTCACCAACTGAGCCACCCTGGTGCCCCTCAATGGGAATTTTTAAAAATTTGTTAAAGACTTTTACACAGTTTAGGGATGTTTTAATTATTGTATTTAATTCTGATTTTCTGTGCTTTTCAGTTTTTCTTGGTCTTCCCTGAATATTAGATACTTGTCTGGCTCGTGTACCCAAATCAGTGCAACTCTTGTATGAAGAGTTTCTTCAGAACCTTGGCTTACATATAGGAAAGTTGAATTTACAGAAAGCCTGGTATTAACGTGAACAGTGTTTTCCTCCGTGTTTACTCAGTTTTTTTTAACTGAGAAAACAGCGCATCCCTGTCTTTAACTTTTTGCTGTTGTGATTTTTACAGTACGTACGTAAGACTGTTCCCTTGTTAATAGTGATCTTCTCTCCTGAATCAGATGTCCTGCCTTACTCAATACGGGTCCTGTTGGAAGCTGCTGTGCGGAACTGTGATGGCTTTCTGATGAAAGAACAGGATGTCATGAACATCTTAGACTGGAAAACCAAACAACGCAATGTTGAAGTGCCCTTTTTCCCAGCCCGTGTTCTTCTTCAAGATTTTACGTGAGTGGTAGAGCATTCCCTTTTTATTTATTTAAAAAGTATTTATTTATTTAAAGGGAGAGAGAGAGCATGCGCTGGGAGGGGGGCCGCCGGCCCCCCGAGAGACAGAGAATCCCAAGCAGATTCTGAGCTGACAGTGCAGAGCCTGATGTGGGGCTCGAGCCTATGAACCATGAGATCAGGACGTGAGCTGAAATCAAGAGTTGGACGCTCAACCGACTGAGCCATCCAGGCCTTCTGAACATTTCCTTCTTAAAATTCAAACTCCGTGATGGTTGGCTCTGCAGTTTTTAATTCTGAAGATCAGTCTGTAAATTTAAAGAATTGTCTTTTCTAAACTAAATAAATTCATTAAAAAGTAGGCACTTGTTTCTTATACACTCTGTCGAAAAACTCTTTTTGCTGAACTGCCTGCTTGTCTTTAGCTAGTGAGTGGCTTGTCAGACTTAGCACATCCAGAGATTGATTGCCCAGCAGCCACACCTGTCCCTTTCCAGGTCTCTTCTGTCATAGGAAATGCCCTGTAGCCTCCATGCATGTAGGGCAGAGATCCAGGGGTTGACCTTGACCCCTCTCTTCCCACTGTGTGTAATCCACGCTGTCCACAAGTTCCACGGACTCTACCTTTCAGACGTGTCCTCTTACCATTTCCACCACTATCCTGGTCCTGGCCCCATTCTCTCTTACCTGGACTACAGCTGTTACAGTCTCTAGCCTGTGTCCCTGCTTGCACACTTCCGAGTCGGTAGTTGTCTTTGCACAGCATGTTGTGATTTAATTAAAAATGTTAACTAGGGTCGCGTCATGCCCCTGTATACTAGTGGGTTTCCGTCACACTTAGAATTCAAGCGAAAACGTTTGACCCCGGCTTGAAAGACTTTGCCTGATCTGGGTGTCCAGGGATTAGTAATTGGAAGAGTTAACCTTCAACTGAGTTTCAAGGGAGGTATAGAAGTTAGCTAGATAATTAAGAACATCTCCTTCACCCCCACCCAAGTCTGGTTCGTGTGCCACTGCTTTGTACCCTCTGTTTGCTGCCGTATTAGTCCTTGTGTTACTGTTGTGCGGACTCCTGAGAGGAGGCGCTGTCTCTGACCAGCCTGTGTCGTTGGTGTCTGGCACACTGAAGGCATGTGGTGAATGCTTGTTGTGTTCAGCCGGAGATAGGTATGTCTCGTGGAGAGCTTTGGAGTAGTAGACAGGCACTGAGAGGAAGGGCATGGGGCCAGGGCGAAGGGAGGGAGCGGGGTGTCAGAATTTTAAGACAGGGAGAGAATTCCGTAGACAGTTCTTGAAATTGCCTCACGTCTCTAAAAATCATGTCTCGTTATTTTTGGTGTGTCTGCCCCCAAGCACTCAAGTTCTCAGGTAATGTTTAATTCTCATTAAACAGGATACGTCTAACTTTGGGTAACAAGTACATGATCTAACACGAATGCAAACCAGAAAGGGATACTTCCAAATGTAAAAGTGAATAGATGTGTATTATTTGAGCATATGAAAGAGGAGCGTGAGCCATAATTTTCATTTCTTTACTTTGTAGTGGAATACCAGCAATGGTGGACTTTGCTGCTATGAGGGAGGCAGTGAAGGTTCTTGGAGGCGACCCTAGGAAAGTCCACCCTGCCCGTCCGACAGATCTCACAGTTGACCATTCTTTACAGATTGACTTCAGTAAATGGTAAGAGCAGATACTTGTGCAGACAGCCAGCCCGGTGGGGCTGTGTGGTGAGAAGAAGGGGAGTAGAGACAGCGAAGCCTGAGTACGGGGCGCGAGGTAGTATCCCCTCGTGTATGAAGGGAAAAGATGGTGAAGTGTACGTACTGGTGCATTTGTTTAACTCAGTCTGAATTTCAAATGATACTCATGTTTGTAGAATTCTGCCATTTTTGATAGAGACGTTGGAGCCTAGAACCTGCTTTGTGGAGTGCCCATCTGAATTCATCTTCATTTTCTTTTGTTTTTTAACCTACTTAGAATCTTTAGATTCGAGAGAGAATCTAAAGATGTGAACCATGAATGTCTTTAGGTAATTGGTGATTAAAATCACAGAGCTTGCTAAAACTCCGTTTCCTTCCCCTGAAATACGTATGTTCTGCGTGAAAGGTCCCTGTGACCAAGGTCAAACTGGAGAAGACCTGATTGTGTTGCGATGTGCTGGCTTTTGCTTTCTCACCCCCTGGAGCCTGGTAGCCAGACGGGATCGTCCCAGCCCCTGAGTGCTCTCGCCCTTGAGATTAGCACTGTGGCTCTGTGCTGCTCTTGAGTCGATAGATGGGAAAAGGACCTAGTTAGGTGTTTGCTAGAAGCTCGATTATTACGGAAGCGTGTGAGATGATTTTATTGGGCATGCGGAGTTGTGCTGTCCTCTCCATAAACTTAAATGACCTATTTGAGTTTTTTGTTTTTGTTTTATTATTATTATATTTTTGCAATCTGAGATTTGCTTTTGAAACCTGAATTAAATGCTGTATTAACATTGAACAACATTTAGTTAATTCCACCTACCATTGCCAAACTGTGTGCGTTTTGAAAAGCTACATTTGTGTCACTTTCCGATGGTTTTATTCTGTTTCCTCTTTTGGAATGCTAGTGCAATACAGAATGCTCCAAATCCGGGAGGTGGTGAGCCGCAGAAAGCAGGAAAGCTCTCGCCACTCAAAGCGCAGCCTAAGAAGGCTCCCTGCAGAGGCCAGACCGCCTGCCGAGGATCCTGTGATTCTGGAGAACCAGGCCGGAGCTCAGGAAAATTTTCTTCGCAGATTGAGAACACGCCCATCCTATGTCCTTTTCATTTGCAACCAGTGCCTGAGTATGGGATTTTCTAAACATACTGATCCGAGCCACGTTATGTTTTAGTTAAGGAAATCTCACCAGTCTCCTTCCCTTCTGTCCCTGTTAGGGAGCCTCACTTCCATACGTGTGTTTCCTGTTGTGCTGAGAGAAGCAAAGTTAATTAAAATGGTAGTCTCTGAAGACCAGTACCTACTTCTCCTTAGGAAGAACAGAACCTTTCTGAAGGTTTTTCTGTAAATATATTTAATTTTTGTGAGTAATGTAGGCAGAAGAATGGGCTCTCGTCTTAAACTTTGAATTTCTTATTTTAGTGAATTTGTACCATTCGTGTGCTCACTATACGTTCATGTTTCTTTTGTGAATTCCCTGTTTATAGTTTCAGACTTCTTGCTTTTTCCAATCGCATAAAGAGCTCGGTGTTAAGAATATTATGATTGTTGTAGATTACAAACTTAATGAGCCTTCTGAGGTAAATAATTGCCCGTATGGTGCCGTGGGAAGTAGTGGACCTGCCCAGGAAAGAATTCTGTTCTTAGGAGTTGATAAAATTTCCTAATAGGTAATTTTTTAAAAAAAACTATACTTCAGTTTTTATATGCTATGAAATTTTCAAAGTTGAACTCTTACTTTTAAGAGTTGTTTTACCCCATTGTCAAGAGACTGTCAAAATTTTTTTAATTTATGGGGCACCTGGGTAGCTCACTTGGTTAAGTGTCTGACTCTTGATCTCAGCTCAGGTCTTGATCTCAGGGTCGTGAGTTCAAGCTCTGCGTCGGGCTCCGCACTGGGCTTGAAGCCTACTTGAAAAAAAAAAATTTTTTTTTTTTTTTTTTTTTTAGTTTAGTTAAAAAAAATGACATACTTTTTCAAATTTTAAAAATTTTAACACATTTAAGATTTAGAATAGCTAAGAATAATATCCACACATACTTTATCCTAAGCACCACTGATACGTTAAATTGGATCTTTCAAATTCTTGGTAGTTGTACAAGTTGGCGCTCAATGTTTAATGAGGCCTCCAGTCAATAGTGACCTCTTCCTTGCTAAGAATTCAGGATGATCTGTGGGTCCTTTGCCATCAGGTTATGACAGTTTTATGTAATCAGTCCTTGTTCCTGCTACCTAGTTGTCCTGATGGTGAGATACAGGTTGACTTTTGAGATTAACATCTCTTCTTACACAGAAATCAGTTTCCTGAAAAGGAAGACTTCCTGATTCAAACACCATTGATTTTTTTTTTGGACTGCCTTTTTGTAATTGGCACAGTACAAAGTGCTGAGGTGGTCTGTTTTTAATTAAAAATCCAATCTGTTGTAACATTTCCCCTCAGTTTTGAGTCCAGATTATACAGCATTCGGATGGGCTGACTGTGGTCCCTGGCCGTATGAACATAGTGGCTCTTCTGTGCACGTCGGTGTCCCAGGGAGGTGTTTCTCACAGGCCCAGCCAGAGAGCTGAGAGTGTACACTTGGCCCTTGAAACTGCCGCCTAACTCGAAGTCCGGCTCTGAGCTAACGAGGGGGGTGCTCTGGAGCCTTGCTCGCTGTGGGAACTGAGCTGTGCTCCCTGAGCCCTGAGAAGAAGCACATAGACATGCACTGTGGCTTCGAGTGACCATGCAGCAACATGACCTTTGTTTTATTTTACTTATTTTTGTTTATTTTTATTAATTTAAAATGTTTATTTTGAGAGAGCATGGGCAGAGGAGAGTCATAGAGAGAGAGAATCCTGAGCAGGCTCCGCAGTGTCAGCACAGAGCCCGGCGCAGAGCTCGATCTCATGAACTGCAAGACCGTGACCTGAGCCGAGATCAAGAGTCGAACGCTGAACGGACTGAGCCACCAGGCGCCCGTCTGTTTTTTTGGGTTTTTTTTTGTTTTGTTTTGTTTTGTTTTGTTTTGTTTTGTTTCAACGTTTATTTATTTTTTGGGGGACAGAGAGAGACAGAGCATGAACGGGGGAGGGGCAGAGAGAGAGGGAGACACAGAATCAGAAGCAGGCTCCAGGTTCCAAGCCATCAGCCCAGAGCCCGACGTGGGGCTCAAACTCACGGACCGCGAGATCGTGACCTGGCTGAAGTCGGACGCTCAACCGACTGCGCCACCCACGCGCCCCTGTTTTTTTGGTTTTAATGTTTACTCATTTTTTTATTAAAAAATTTTTTTAAAGTTTGTTTTTGAGAGAGACAGAGTGTGAGCAGGGGAGGGGCAGAGGGAGAGGGAGACACAGAATCCGAAGCAGGCTCCAGGCTCTGAGCTGCCAGCACAGAGCCCGACGTGGGGTTCGAACCCATGAACCATGAGATCATGACCTGAGCCGCAGTTGGACACCCAACTGACTGAGCCACTCCGGAGCCCTGTTTCTTTTTGTTTGTTTTTTAAGTTGACAAACAACTGTAATTTTCTGGACCCTGGAGAACGTGTATAATTTAAGTCGTATTGATACTCTAGTTAACAATCGCCAGCTGGCAGGCGAAGTACCTTAACACTGCTAGAAATCATTTAAAAAAAAAATTTTTTTTTTTAATGTTTATTTCTGAGAGAGACAGAGACAGAATGTGAGTAGGTTAGGGGCAGAGAGAGAGGGAGACACAGAAGCAGAAGCAGGCCCCAGGCTCTGAGCTGTCAGCACAGAGCCCGACGCGGGGCTCAAGCCCACAAACCACGAGATCATGACCTGAGCCGAAGTCGGACGCTCAACCGACTGAGCCGCCCGGGCGCCCCTAGAGATCATTTTTTAAATGTCCGTTAGATAAAAATAGCTTTCCAAAAGTGGCACGGTGTTTACTGTTTGGAGGTGGATTGTTTTTTATCTCTTAGTTTAAATAATTTATGTAAGATGTGTTTATAGTCCATATACTTCTACATAAGATAGAACTTTCCAATTTGGGTGAGCTGAATACAAGGTTTTTGCTGAAAGTTTCTTAGGCGCGAGGTGGTGTCGCACCGTGGTCACCGCTGTGCCACACTAGTCCACGCCGCCCGGCTGTGCTGGCACCGGGGCCCAGCGGGGGGAAGGGAAGTGCACGTGCTGGGTGCAGGCCACACCACTGCCCTCCCTCTTCCTGCTGAGGGGAATCCAGCAAAGGTTGCTCTGTTCTTTTTGATACGTTGAGCCAGCTCACACAGTGAGTCAGTACGGTTCGGGACAGTGGGATGGAATAGCTCTCTGGTGTGGTGTTTAAAACAGAACTTCTGTGTTGCGAGAAAGCAGCTGATTCTGAGAAGTCTCTCTGGTAAATTGCTGTTCCAGGAGTTTTTAAGATGTGTGTGTGCTCGTGAGAATGAATTCTTAGAAACAAGGTAAGTCTTCTGTGTAATACATACGTGTAATGCTGGCTTTTCTTCCTTTTAGACCCGAAACAGTGTTAAAAAACCAAGAAGTAGAATTTGGCAGAAATCGAGAGAGGCTTCAGTTTTTCAAGGTACACATGATTTGAGGAAATTTTTATATTTAAATTTATAAAATGGTGATGAGTACGGTTTTTGTGTCCTTTAGCCTTTATTAGTCCTTAAATGCTTTGTAGCAGTGGATCCCTTTTCCTCCTTCAAATAAGATCTTGTTGGAAACCCCAGTGTATAAAACAAGATAAAAACTAAGTGACTGTAATTCACTGTGGTTCCTAGGACACAGAAAACTACCATTTATCTGGACTTACTAGATCATTTTTCTTTGACCTAATTTTGATTTAATAATCTGCAAAATGAATATGTTTAGGGTTAGTATTTACATATGTGTTTTTACGTGTATGCTATCAACTTTGACCATATTGAACGTCGGTAAAGTATTTTTTGTGTCAATATTGCATCTTGATTGTGAGCACAAGGTGATGTACTAACGCTTGGATTTTTTAAAATGCAAACATAATATAGTGGAGTTCAAGAGTTTTTAAGAATGTGGCTGTAATCCCTCCCGGAACTGGGATGGCTCATCAAGTTAACTTAGAGTATTTGTCAAGAGTGGTTTTCGAAGAAAAAGACCTCCTCTTCCCGGACAGCGTCGTCGGCACAGACTCTCATATAACCATGGTGAATGGATTGGGGATTCTGGGGTGGGGTAAGTAGATGACTAAATATATTTAATTTGGGGGTGGGGGGAGATGATTCAGGAACACTGCAAAAGAGCATACGTAGCAGGTCGGCGGGCTCTGTGGCCTCTTCGAGGCTGTTTCTTCATCTGTCATAGCAACAAAAACGAGCGTTAGCCTTTGCGGACAGTGTGGCGTGAGGGAGGGTTTATGAACACGGTGTGCGGCGCCCGGCCGGGCACTGCTGTTGTGGAGCAGCCGTGGTGGAACGTTGTCTGTGAAGGCGATGCGGCCTAGGCCTGTGCTCTAGGCCTGTGTGACTGCTCCCGGCCGTTCGTGCACGCGTGTCTTGCACACGAGTGTTTACTGCCCAGCGTGGGCTGTGCTTTTACTGGACGCCTCGTGGCTTTGCCCAGGCTGTCCCTCTGGCAGGGCGCATGCCCTCCTTGCCGGGTCAAGAAGTCTTTGTCATTGGACGGAGCCTCTTGAGGTTGGCGGTTCTGGGTTCCGTTCATATCTATGCCTTGAGCCTAGCGCGGTACTTAGCGTAATAAAGACGGTTTATTGAATTTAATAGGAAGGTGAGCACCAATTTCTTTCAACCACGTGAGTGGAGTCATTCCTTAGGACTTGGGTCCACATGCACAGTAAGAGCGAGTGTGGTCAGACCAGCTCCTCAAGCACTCAGAGCCCTCGGTGCCCCAGAGAGAACCACAGTTGAACTGTGCCGCGCTAACGTTTGTCTTTGTCACTTCAGGGGTCGGAGGCATCGAGACAGAAGCAGTTATGCTTGGCCTGCCCGTTTCTCTTACGTTGCCGGAGGTGGTGGGATGTGAGCTAACTGGCTCGTCAAACCCTTTTGTTACATCCATAGATGTTGTTCTTGGCATCACGAAGGTAATTGTGGCACCTGTGTGACTCAGTGGGCGTGAAGCACAGGGGCCCCTCGAGAGCAGGGTTGCAGTTGCTGCCGCATCCTCAGGGCTCTGGCCTCCCTGGCCGTGGCCTCGCAGCTGTCCTCACAATCACGGCAGCGGTCGGGAACCCTCCCTTTGTCTAGAGTGTTGGACCATTGTTCACGTGACACGTTGACTCGCGTGTTCCTCATTACAAGCCTGTGGCGTCGGTCCTAGGACTGTCCCCATTTCCATTCTGAGAAAATGGACATACCCTTGGGCTCAGTGACTTGCGGAAGGGACACTGGGCCGAGCAGTGGGAGGTGGAGTAAGGCCCCTACCAGGCCGGCCAGGCCCTCGGCCCTGGGCTGTCAGCCATGTTGCCTCAGTAAGCGCTTGTTGCCCCTGGATTAGAAAATCGTATTTAGGAAAATAATTGCATCTCCTTGAATGCTGCTTTTAAAAATTTTATTTATTTCTTAATGGTTGAGAGAGAGTGACAGAGCGCACGTGTATGAGCGGGGAAGGGGCAGGGAGAGAGGCATACGGAGACTCCCAAGTAGGCTCTGTGCTGACATCAGAGAGCCCAGTGCAGGGCTTGAACTCATGAACTGTGAGATCATCACCTGTGCTGCAGTAGGACGCCCAACCGACTGAGCCACCCAGGTGCCCCCCGCATCTCTTTTAATACTTAAATGAATCATTTGCCCTCGAGAAACTATTCTGCTGGATAATACGGACTGTAGAAGTGTGGGAGGGTCAAGATTTTCTCTTGGCTGTTTAAACACTTTAGAAGGATTTTGTAAAAACTTCATCTGAATTTTAAAAATCTTGGCTGCGTGCATTTAGTACATGTACTCTAGAGTTTCCTAGTGAACAGCAATTTGTAACTGTCCACCCTAAATCTCTGATTTTGAAAAAAAATTTTTTTTTTTTTAACGTTTAGAGACAAAGTGTGAACAGGGGAGAGGCAGAGAGACAGGGAGACACAGAATGAGAAGCAGGCTCCAGGCTCCAAACTATCAGCACAGAGCCCCATGCAGGGCTCAAACTCATGAACTGTGAGATCGTGACCTAAGCTAAAGTTGGACACTCGACCAACTGAGCCACCCAGGCAGTGCCCCCTAGATTTCTGGTTTTGACTAGTTACATTTTATTTTATTAAAAAATTGTTTCTTCAACGCTTATTTTTGAGAGTGAGACAGTGCGAGCAGGGGAGGAGCAGAGAGAGAGGGAGACACAGAATCTGAAGCAGGCTCCAGGCTGAGCTGTCAGCACAGAGTCTGATGAGGGGCTCAAACCCATGAACTGTGAGATCATGACCTGAGCCGAGGTGGGACGCTGAACCGACTGAGCCACCCAGATGCCCCTTGACTAATTCTATTTTAATGATTAAGTCCATTCTGTTAAATAAATGCACATGGGAAATATCCCACCTATAGCTCCAATTCAGATCCTGGAGCAGCCACTTGTCTGGTTAGATTGCTGGTCTGAAGGCTTTCGAAATTCTCTGCAGAGGAAAAAAATGGTCCTGCTTCCTTCTTAGCATTTAGTGTTGATCCTTCTTCCCTAATTAGGAAAAATATGACGCCTTGCAGAAATGATTGATTCAGTGTATGGCCCCAGAAGATCAAGAAGCTAAATTGAGAATTGCAGGATCATTTCTAAAGGAAAAGGAATATCTCATTATGGATTTAGAGAAATCCACACTCTCCTCTGGACATCCTGAAAATAAATGCCACTTTTTAGACCCCTCTGGCTTTGTTTTTTGTTTTTTTTTAATTTAATGTTTATTTTTGAGAGAGACCGAGCATGAGTGGGGGAGGGGAAGAGAGAGAGGGAAACACAGAATCTGAAAGAGGCTCCAGGCTCTGAGCTGTCAGCACAGAGCCCAACACGGGGCTCAAACCCACGAACCATGAGATCATGACCCAAGCCAAAGTTGGATACTTTACCGACTGAGCCACCCAGGCGCCCCTGGCTTTGTTCCTTGTAACAGTATTATATGTTTTTAAATTTGGGTATATTAATACAAGAATTAAATCTTTCCTGTATGTTTCATTTATTAAATACTTTATTTCTGTTTTGAGGTTCTGTTCTATTCGTGATTTTTATAGGATGAGTCGTGTATTGTTTTCCACATGTATATTGTTGTGCCTCATTGACTTGGTGACAGCGGTTGCTTTGGTGTATCTTCCCTGTGTTGCTCGGATCCTCACAACTGTAGCCAGCAACGTAAAGAAGCATCTTAGCCTTTTATGAAAGAGTCTGGATTCAGTGGCCCCCAGCACCTCTAGACCGTTAGGACTGAGTATCACTCACGGGTTGAAGGTTGTCCCCAGTTCCCTCCCTGGGCGCTGTCCTTGTCCAGGCTGAGGCTGCTGCTGTTTGGTGATAACTCACAAACATGGCTTGACAAGGAACGAAGTTTGAAGCCACATGTGACGTCCTGTCAGAATGAAACTTACCAATAATTAACGAAGCTGTAAATATTTGGACCAAGGTTAGAATTTGAAGAATTTTTATAGCCAGTACATATTTTTGTATTTAATTTAATTTAATTTTTTTAACGTTTATTTATTTTTGAGACAGGGAGAGACAGAGCATGAACAGGGGAGGGGCAGAGAGAGAGGGAGACACAGAATCTGAAACAGGCCCCAGGCTCTGAGCTGTCAGCACAGAGCCCGACGCGGGGCTCGAACTCACGGACCACGAGATCACGACCTGAGCCGAAGTCGGACGCTTAACCGACTGAGCCACCCAGGCGCCCCCATATTTTTGTATTTAAATACACAGTTTTATCAGTGTGTTAGTGTTCCGTTAAATGCGAGATGCCATCCGCACTTAGAAGCACCACGGTTTTACGTGCTGCTGTGAAAGAAAGAGGGCTGCCAAGCTAACAGCCGCGCTGAGTCCAGAGTGCACCTCCGTTTCAGGGACGTGCACGTGTGGATCTTAGCCATTTTCAGCTTGTAAGACCTTTTGACCCTGCCTGACAGTGACACTGGGCCACTCTTCTGTTGACTTTTTGCTTAAAATATCTGCAGACCCAGAACGAGTTGATGTTTGGTAAGAACAACAGAGAACCTCTTTCCTTCACTGTCACTGGTAGGGGTTAAACATTAGATTTTGCAGTTTTCAGAGAATCCTTGCCAATCTTCTCATTACTAATTTTGTGTGCGTTTCTGTGTATCCCTTTACATAGCACCTCAGGCAAGTAGGAGTGGCTGGAAAGTTTGTTGAGTTTTTTGGAAGTGGAGTTTCACAGTTATCTATAGTGGATCGGACTACAATAGCAAACATGTGTCCAGAGTACGGTGCTACCCTCAGCTTTTTCCCTGTTGACAATGTGACATTAAAACATTTAGAACATACAGGTAAGATGACAGATCGGTAGGGTAAGCGTGTTACTGTCTCCAGTGTGTTTGTCTGAAATAACTTGTAATAAACAACTACCTTGTGCAGGTTATTGAATATTCAGGAAATTATGATGTTGAAACTGGCTTTCAAATAAACTGCCTCACATTCTTGAAAGAGTATTGTGTTCTCAAAACCTGGTCCCCTGTGGCCCGTCTACAGTATTTTAAAGGAATTACTCAAACTGCAGATCCTTACCTCACTTGTTCCAGGAATGACGGCTACCACACCCTTCTTAGGGACAAAGGCTGCAGTTTAGTGGAAGTCAGGCTGGCGCATGTGTGCAGCTGTCCCCTTAACAGGAACAGAGGAGCCACCACACAAAGGCTGGGGACCGGTGCCCTGTCTGAAGACTAAGCACATAATCTTGTGAAAAGCAGCCTAGGATTACAGGCTCCAAATCTTTTTTGTAGCTTGATTAGCAAGACGTTTGACCGTCTTCTATTGAAGGTTTAATGTAGAAATACCTGTAAGACCAGGATGTGCTCATGTTTCTTAAGACCCCGGCTCTCCTTTTTATGTGGTCCACTTCCCTTTTCAAGAGGCCATTGCTGAACTAATCTCTCGTCATAAGGGTATTTGGGGGGTGAGGTCTAGTATTCTTCAGTTGGGGGGAAGATTTTATAAATTCGTAAGTCAAATGGCAAAATGGACACTTGGTCACTTGGAATGTTGGAGGGAACGATTCTTACTGAATGCAGAGCTTTCTCTAAACTGGGTTTGTTAGAACATTTGAAAGTGAAATGGTTGAGATGCCTCCTTCCCACATGTTAATATGAGTTGTGTCGTAATGATGTGTTGCTGCGTAAGAAATTATCCTAAAGCTTAGTGGCTCAAACCGGCAATAATCACGTGTGGCCGCGTGGTTTCAGCAAGTCCGTGGTTTAGACGGAGAGGCCGCCTGTCTCTGCTCCGTGGGGTCTAGGGTGTCAGACGCAAAACTTGGCGGCTCAGGCCTGCAGTCCTGACAACTGCGAGCTCGCATGTCTGGCACTGAATGCTGGCCATCAGCGGGTGCTTAGCGGGGACTGTCAGCCACAGCTTCCATGTGTGTTCTCTCCATGTAACCTGGGCTCACTTACATGGTGGCTTTCCAAGGGCGGCTGACCTGGGAGAGAGTGTTTGCCAGCCGGTCGACAGTCCCGTGGCTCAGTTTCAAGGGCCGATCTCTGCCTCTTGATGGAGGGCTGTCATTGGCACATTGTGAGCACACAGTTTGGGTGTGTGCTGTTGCATCAGTCGTTGGAAATGCAGTTGGCCACAGTTACTTCTAGTCATGCTGGCTGAGAACTGCCCAAATATTTAACTGGAGCTCTTATTGCTAACCATCTGATGGTTCTGATTTCTGGAAGATCCTGTTAGATCTCTCTCACTGCTCTGTGAACCCTTTCTTAACATTCACTTATTTTTTCATTTTGATTATTCGTGTTTTTTTTTTTTAGGAAAAGTAATGAGTGTCCTTCGTGGTGGGTGATCATTTGTTATATTCAGTGTAGTTATCGATTTATCTTCTGCAAACTTTTTTTGTGAGTTTTCTAGAACTGGCTCCGTATTTCTCATCTTGTCTCTGAGTAGCTTTTAAAGGGGGACTGGTGTGTGTTTCATAAAGCAGAGTTTTCACCAAGGGCAAAATTTTTACTGCTCTTGAGAACAACATCAAGTGGTAGTTTGTAAAGAAATCTGTTCTGAGTAGTAACGTGTAATGTCTGTTTCTTGCTCATCATTGGAATTCAGTACCTCCAAAGATTTCTCTTACTGTATTTTTGTTGTTCTTAATCTTCATTTTAGGTTTCGACAAAGCCAAACTCGAGTCGATGGAAACATACCTTAAAGCTGTGAAGTTGTTTCGAAATGACCAGAAGAACTCAGGAGAACCTGAGTACTCCCAGGTGTGTGCAGAGAGGCCCCTTGTCGCCGTCAGGGTGTGTGTTCTGCAGCTCAGCCCCCGGGTTTGAGTACCAGCTCTGGGACTTACCGGCAGGACGGCTGTGGGCATGTTATCTAGCCTTTCTGCCTCAGCTTCCTCACCTCTAAAATAGGAAGGTATTCTTAAGGGATTAAATAGAAATGTCTTCGAACGGTTTTAGGGACCCAGAAAGTGCTCAGTGTCAGCTATCATTATTTAACATTTAACGAGTAAATGTTATTTATGACCCCGCTTGGATTTTACTCGGTAGTTTTACAACATTTTATCAAATCTAATTTTTTTTCTACCTCATGAAAAGAGTCAGATACCCTCTGAAAACATCAATTCTGATGAGGCCTGCATCTGGTTAATGTCTGTATTTATAAAAATATGTTATGAAAGGGGTATACAGTTATATGGTCTTACGTGTTAAAGATATTTTATAATGGATCTAAGCCAAGATTTCTTACCTTTTGGAAGTTTCTATTGACGTAAGTAAAATTCGCTTTCAGGGAAGTCTGAATTTTAATACAGTTCGTTTTCTGGGAGCGTGGTAAGCATCTAAAAGCACTTGGTGTTGTCGTAGGTCTGGTTATCCACTTTCTCAAGCCGGCTTTATTTTTCCTCATAGCGCGTGTCCTCGCCTGAAACGTGTTAATTTCTGTACGCGTCTGCCTGTCTCCCCCACCAGAATGCCGGTAAGAGGAGAGGCAGGCTCAGTTTGTGGGTGCCGCGCCCTCCGCCCTGGTGCGCCTGGCACAGGCGGACTGTTGGGCGCATATGTGAGCCCACCTAGGTGTGTGCAGGGCCAGAGCAGATCACAGGGAGCGCACTTGCGCGAGCTCCTCGTTTTCTGGTCCCTTTCAGCTCTGTTTATTGTAGTGCCATGTTTTGTTTTTGTTTTTGTTTTTTTTTAAAGACCTACAGGGAAAGCATAAGAAAAATTAAATGAAAAACCTTGCATTGTATAAGAAAAAAGAATAATTGGACCTATTAAAGACTTGACCAAATTTAAGAAATAAAACTTGGCACAAAAACAGACACTCAGATCAGTGGAACAGAATAGAGAACCCAGAAATAGATCCCCAAACGTATGGCCAACTCATCTTTGACAAAGCAGGAAAGAATATCCAGTGGAATAAAGACCTTCTCCTCAGCAAATGGCACTGGGAAAACTGGACAGCGACAGGCAGAAAAGTGAACCTGGACCACTTTTTTTTTTTTTTTTTGAGGGTTTTACTTTATTTTTTTATTATTATTATTTTTTTTAACATTTATTTATTTTTGAGACAGAGAGAGAGAGCATGAACAGGGGAGGGTCAGAGAAAGAGGGAGACACAGAATCTGAAACAGGCTCCAGGCTCTGAGCTTGTCAGCACAGAGCCTGATGCGGGCTCGAACCCACGGACCGCGAGATCGTGACCTGAGCCGAAGTCAGACACTTAACTGACTGAGCCACCCAGGCGCCCCTGGACCACTTTCTTACACCAGACACAAAAATAAACTCAAAATGGATGAAAGACCTAAATGTAAGACAGGAAACCATCAAAATCCTCGAGGAGAAAGCAGGCAAAAACCTCTTTGACCTTGGCCGCAGCAACTTCTTACTCAACATGTCTCCGGAGGCAAGGGAAACAAAAGCAAAAATGAAGTATTGGGCCCTCATCGAAATAAAAAGCTTCTGTACAGCAAAGGAGACAATCAGCAAAACTAAAAGGCAACCCACAGAATGGGAGAAGATATTTGCAAACGACATATCAGATAAAGGGTTAGTATCCAAAATTTACAAAGAACTTACCAACCCGACACCCAAAAAACAAATAATCCAGTGAAGAAATGGGCAAAAGACATGAACAATAGACACTTCTCCAAGGAAGACATCCAGATGGCCAACCGACACATGCAAAAATGCTCCACATCACTCATCGTCAGGGAAATACAAATCAAAACCACACTGAGATACCACCTCACACCTGTCAGAATGGCTCACGTGAACAACTCAGGCAACAACACATGTTGGCGAGGATGCGGAGAAAGAGAATTCCTTTTGCATTGTTGGTGGGAGCGCAAGCTGGTGCAGCCACTCTGGAAAATAGTATGGAGGTTCCTCAAATAACTAAAAATAGAACTACCCTACGACCCAGCAACTGCACTACTAGGCATTTATCCACCGGATACAGGTGTGCTGTTTCGAAGGGACACATGCACCCCGACTATCGACAATAGCCAAAGTATGGAAAGAGCCCAAGTGTCCATCGATGGATGAATGGATAAAGATGTGGTAGATATATATGT